>NC_061119.1:90747720-90823298 GCF_002878395.1 Capsicum annuum | reverse complement strand
TCTCCACTTAAACACCAGACTTAGTCTTACTCCATTGAACTAAGCACTCGGAACATTGATTTTCTTTCTTCAACTTTACATAAAACTAAGGTGTATGTCCAAGAAAAGGAATAACACCGGGAATTAGTAGAAAATATGTCCATAGACGTTATTTAATGCACAAATTTGACATCAAAATCTCAATTCACCAAGCATAGGGCATATTTCAACTCACAATTTACAAAATTAGCGGAAAAAATAAGGACGAAATACGCATTTAGCTGATATAAAGTTTCATAAATCGTACCTTCTTTCGCATTAGTAGATCCGGATTAATGTGTGAGAGAGAGACAGTTTGTCGCTGTTGGCTGCTGCTGCGTTGCTGTTGAGAAACGACGCCTTTGGCTGCTGCTGCGTTAGCTGGTCCACCGATGGTGTTTTCTATGGCCGGCGGCGTCTGCTTTGAACGGAATATGAGAACGACAACTGATGGTACAAAATCAAAGGAACGATTTGGTCCAATTTGAGAGAGAGTTGTGACAGAGAAACCCTAGAATTTGATTCAATTTGTTTATTTGCTGTATATATCCATTCAATTTAGTCCAATTTGTTAGTTGAGAAAAATAAAATAAAATTGAAATTAAAAAAAAAAAAAAGTAGATTTAAGGGGTAATCTATTTTTTTATTTATTCTTTTTAAATAAATATAAATAAATAAATATTGGAGTGCAAGTTCGGTGAAACATGAGGCTGGTGTGGTAATGAATCTAGTTTCTCAGGCGATTTGAAATAGTGATAGTTTCAAGAAAAGAAAAAATTAGGTCGGTTATTAGAAAAATCTTAGGAAAATCGACCACAAGTGGTCGATATATTTTTTTTAAAAATTAATTATTCAAAAATCGACCACTTGTGATCGATTTTATTTTTTTAAAAAATAAAATTTAGTAAATTATATAATATATATAATAACATCCAAATAATTTAATGTCATGTATTTATAAATCGGATAATTAGTTATTTTGCTATTCCATTAACACGAGTAGTATATTTCCTCAATCGTATAATAATATCAATGCATTTCATAAATTAGGATTAATTTTTGATTAATTAGCTTTTAGATATGATATTATATACCTCATAACACAACATATTAAACAGATAAATTATCAGTTAATTAGCTTACGTTATTATAACTTCAACAGTATACCCTTTACTACATTAACCGAGTAGTATATTTTCTAAATAGTATGATATCAACATATTATTCAAAAAAACTTGGATATGTAGATTAAGTTAGCTAGCTTTTGATTACTACGTACATTACTACACGAGATATACACATATACATATATTCGATTGACTATCAACTTCAAAATACGTACTATATACATCACATTCACGAGTATATTACCCCCTAATGCAATATATTTCACATATACTCAAATTAATTATTGGTTAGTTTATCTTATGTTATTATACCTTCAACAATATATTATTACCACGATCGATCGATCATATGATATCAACATATTCATTATGTAACTGGTTACATTTAGTTAGCTTTTGACTACGTATTACGTACATCACCACATGAGATTTACATACATATATATAAATGTAAGTTTTTGACTACGTATTACATACATCACTACATCATATATACATATATACATATACACACACACTTTATCAACTATCAGATTCTAAATACGTACTATATACATCAAATACACATGTATATTACCCCGTAATGCAAGGTATTTCACATATACTCATATTATTATCGGTTAGTTTATTTTACGTTATTATAACTTCAAAAGAATATTATTACTCCGATCTATCGATCGATCGTATGATATCAACATATTAAATACATAATTAGATACATTTAGTTAGCTTTTTACTACTTACTGCGTACATCACTACATGAGATACAGTCACACATACACCACAATATATAATATCAAATTTGAATACGTATTATATACATCACATGCGCGAGTATATTACCTCATAATAGAACACATTTATTATATTCTCTGAAGAATTATCGATTATGTACCTTACATTATTTTAACTCTAATTGTATGATCAACGTATTTAATATACTTGTATACATTCAGTTAGCTTTTGACTACTGCGTAAATACGACACAAGATATTTATTTTATTGAAATATAAGTAAAAATTAAAGATTATGTTTAACGTTATTTATTTATTTATTTTATTTAAATACAACGTATTTAATACACTTGTATACACACACACACTCGATGAAAAATATATTTATTTTATTGAAACATAAGTAAAAATTAAAGATTATGTTTAACGTTATTTATTTATTTTATTTAATATATTTCTTAGTTTATTTTTAATATAGTTTTTTTATAAATTATAAATATTAATTATTTTTATTTTTATTGTATACATAATAAAAATATATTTAATTTTACGTATAATAATTAAATTTATTTTAAATGAAAGCCGATCACTTGTAGTCGTTTTTTGTGAATATATTCTTTTTTATTTTTTTAAAATTAAAATGCGACCAAAAGTGATTGTTTTTTGCATAATATTTTTAACTTATATTTTTAATGAAAATCGACCGCATGTGGTCGCTTTATTAAAAATATATTTCTTAATTTTTTGTAATGAAAATCAATGACTTATGGTAAAATAATTTCTTTTTTAATCTTTCGCTTTTTGCATAATATTTTAAAATTTATATTTTTATAGAAAACCGACCATTTGTGGTCGCTTTTTTAAAAATATTTTTCTTTAATTTTATTTAGTCTTTGCATAATATTTTTATATTTTTTAATGAAAATCGACCACTTGTGATTGTTTTTTTTTTAATATTTTCCTTTTTATTTTTTTAAATGAAAATCGTCCACTTGTGGCCGCTTTTTGTAAATATTTTCATTTTAATTTTTTTAATCAAAAAGCGACCACAAGTAATCGCTTTCTACATAATATTTTTAATCGCTTTTGAAAAATATTTTCTTTTTAAGTTTTTTTAATTGAAATCTGACCACAAGTGATCACTTTTTGTAAATATTTTATTTTTTATTTTTTAAATCAAAAAGTGATCACAAGTGGTCGATTTTTAATTAATTTTTTTTTTAGAAAAAAATGAAAAAAAAGACTATAAGTGGTCGTTTTTTTGCGACCACCTTGGTGGTCTCAAAAACTATTTTTTTAGTAGTATTAATATAATTGTCAAAATATATGTTAATATATCATTAACTAATATTTCTAAATGATATAACTAATATACTTACAGTTAATATATTTGTCAATGCATAAGTTAGCCAATCAACAATATTTCAAAATAAACTACTAATACACTTAACTTAGTTTAACTATCGTATAAGTTAATAAAATAATTTTTTAATAAAGATATTTAAGATACACTTCTATTTTATTGTAATTATTGATATATAAATTAATCAATCAATAATATTTCGTAGTTCATAGCTACTTAGTGTAATTATCAAGTTATAGGACATCCAATCAATAACATTACATAACTAATCAATTAATAATACTATTACTTTTAACCAAAAAAATAATAATAATACTATTACTTATATCACTAATACACCTCTATTTTTATTATCAAATTATAAGCTAACAAATCGTCATCTTTTATGAAGAATACCACTAAAATATTTCTACTTATTTTAACCATTACTTTCTAAGGTACTCATTCAATTATAATATTTTTACAGAGAGAGAGCGCGCGCACACACACTAATGTAATATAAAAATATGAAAAGAAAAAAAAAAGGTTTTATAATAATTATTGAGGGATCAAACATTTGGATGTTACAGCTATTGTTCTTCTGTAAATACATAATATAGTTATTTATTAAATACTTAATTTTTTACATATTTAATTTAGTGAGAGACTTGCCTCGCTACATTGGGAAAAAAATTTAGAAAATAATAAAATGTATTGTATCGAAGGACTCCTTGAATAACTTATATTTGAGTTTTATTTATTTTTTATCAATAAATCATTGGGTACCAGCAAAAAAAAAATAATAATTATATTTAAAATTTTTTTGGAATATCAGTTTATTTGTTATTATATAGCGAGAGAGAGTCCCTTGCTATAGTAAATTTAATATTAATTTTATCATCATCATAATTTAGTGAGGGATATCATTCTTTACCTTCTAAAAAAAATAAAAATTAAAATATTTGACTTGCACGAGGGACAACATCGTAAAGTTCCTTGCAATAGCGATATATATTTTGTCCCTAGCTAACCTTGGTATCTAATAGCCAAGTTTTTAGTAATGAGTGGACAAGTTATATCAATAGTATCATTTCATTTCGCCATCTGATCCTTTGTTTGAAATCTATCATGTACTGCCAAGTAAAGGATAAACACCCATCGTGGTGCTCCATAGTTACTGTTAGTGTCCCGACTTTCTTACCATAATTGAGTTTTCCTTTATGTACTATAATTGAGTTTCCCTTTAGGAAAAGGAAAACCTAAATTCTCCATATTTGGCTAATTCTTATTCTTATAGAAAAGGTTATAGACTCTATAAATAGAGGCTCATTTCTTTAGTTTTGTAGCATCCACAATGTAGTCCTAGGGGTTTGAGAGTTCCGTTTGGGGGGGAAACTTTGTGAGATACAAGTGTTGCGAGATCACTTGTGTGAACCTCTTTTCTATTCTGAGTGAATTCCGTGAGGTTGTCTCTTTTGATAGTTTTACTCTCTTTTATATAGTGGATTGATCATCTCCTTTTGTGGGTGTAGGTCGATTGACCAAATCACGTTAAATTCTTGTATCTCTTTTGGTGTATTTCTCGTTTATCTTCTTATGTGGCATCTTTCGAGGTTTGCTTTGCTAGCTTCTACATGACTCCTGATTATTTCAATCCTAACAAGTGGTATTAGAGCAAGGTTAAAAATGGGTGTTCATGTTGGCGGGTTCAGTTCTAGTCGCAATTTATTTGACAATAATGAAGATTTTGGTTTGAGAAATTTTATCAGAGTATTACTCTGTGTAGAGACAAAAATTTAATGGATGAGATTTTGGAAATGGAGATTGAACTTGATGAAAACTACATGAAAAAAAGGGAGCAAATTTATTTTATCAGAAATTCAGGCCAAGGGGGAGAATTGTTGGTGTCCCGACTTTCTTATCATAATTGAGTTTTCCTTTATGTACCATAATTGAATTTTTCTTTAGGAAAAGGAAAACCTAAATTCTCCATATTTGGCTAATCCTTATTCTTGTAGAAAAAGGTTATAGACTATAAATAAAGGCTCCTTTCTTATAGTTTTGTAGCATCCACAATATAGACTTATGGGTTTGAGAGTTTTGTTTGGGGGGAGACTTTGTGAGACATAAGTGTTGTGGGATCACTTGTGTGAACCTCTTTTCTATTCTGAGTGAATTTTGTGAGGTTGTCTCTTTTGACAGTTTGTACTCTCTTTTATATAGTGGATTGCTCATCTCCTTTTGTGGATGTAGATCGATTGACCAAACCGCATTAAATTCTTGTATGTCTTTTGGTGTATTTCTCATTTATCTTCTTATGTGGCATCTTTCGAGGTTTGCATTACTAGCTTCCGCATGACACCTGATTATTTTGATCCTAACAATTACTAAATATCAGCTTCCTCCATACTACTTTTGGAAAATTCCCCCCAGTTCGTTATACATTTGCTTGATAGACAAATATGGCATCTCTACTATATCCTGCAATTGGATCCCCATCTGACTCGTATATTCAACAGCTTTAAGTATTTTTAGTAAAATCTAAGAGTCTTGTATTGGGTGTATCATCCAAATACAATTTATCCCATAATAGTTGTGCATCAATTTTATTCATAACTTGTTTTTTTTTTAAAGTGCAGAGTGTGGTTGTGCACCCAGTTTATTCATAAGTTGTCTTTTTTTTTCTTAAAGTGTAGAAGAGGGAGTGAATTGTTATGTTTGTTTTCTTAGTCGATTGAATTAGTCAACTAACAAACAATGAATTGTAAAAATAAATATTAGAAAGTAAAAAGTAGTAATATAAATGACGCCAAATGTTTTTATATTGATTGAGATCCAATTTGGATCTTATGCGTCCCCTTAGGCTGCAAGGGTGGTCTTTTCTAAGTCTTTCCAAGGTTTTAAATTTGGTACAACTTGAGAATATAGATCCTACTTCTATTTTTAATTTTTTTCTTTTTCCTCCTTTTCTTTTCTTTGATACAATGCCTCACCAACAATATTTTTTCTCATTTTTTGTGATATAGTAAAATACTAGATAATAAAATGCTAGTTGAAAAGTAAAGCAAAAACTTATAGTTGGCTAAGAAATTTGTATATCTTTCTGGAACTCCAATGACTTCTTTATATATTGATAGAGTCTAGTGGTTGGTGGACTTGCAGAGGTGAAAATCAAGAGATTTTGATCCTTGGAAAAGTAATTGAGAATTTCCTTTGAAGAATAAGAAAAAGTCACAGAATTTCCTTCGAAGAATAAGAAAAAGTCACACCTTGACTTTTGGTGACAAATTTCGGCTTTCAATGTCTTCCTTTTTAAATTCTTGAAAATGAATCTTAAATTTGAATTTAAATGAATGCTACTAGTTTCATGGAGCATTGAAATCTTCATTCTTTATAGGAAAAATTACATAAACTAGCATATTTAAGACCTTAATTACAATAAATAACAACACTTTTTCAAAATTACAAGATATAGCAAAAATAGTAATATTTTAATTATTTTCTTGAAAAGCGCGTTTCACCCATTTTTTTCCTTCCCCTATTTTTATGCCACTTTTTCTCCAATATAACGTATCTTTTGGCCTTTTTTTTTTTTCCAAATTCCACTTTTTACTCTCAAAATCGTGATAAACATAGTTCCCCATCAAATAAGGTAAGTTGGTTTCACAGTTATTGCATGTTATATTTTTATAATTCATACATACAATTTTTTTCATCTATTTTTATTCAAATTTCTTCTGCATTTTTAGTTTTTTGGGGGTTTTGTTTTTTAAATTTTTTTGTGTTGAAATTTTTAGAGTTCTGATATAATGATAGAACATGCACAAGGTAGTAGTTCAATTAGAGGTATTCCACCAGTGAATTTTATTTTCGATGAAATACCCTCTTTTAGTCTTGGTTTAACACAATATGAAGACATTAACTTGATTTCTACTAATATTCAGTCGAAGAAAGGTGTTAGTATAGAAGAGGTGAGATCGAAGCAGCGTAACAATTCGAAGAAGATTGTGAAAATAATGAAATGGAAAGCATTGACAAAATCTTCATCTCCCAAACCCACAAAAGTTCAAAAATATGTGAAAAAAGAGGAAGTCAGTCGAAAAAAGAGAATCTAGTAAAATTTCAAGTCCTGTTTTGTCCGATTATGAATTTGAAGAAGAGAAAGTGGAAGAGGTATTTTTTATTTGTATTTTTTATAGTTTTTGGACAGTATGTTCATATATGTATTTTATATATACATTTGATAAATTATCTACTTATGTGAGAGTTACTGTTAAGATATGACATTGCAGTTGATAATATGAAGATATGATTGTTACTTTTAAGATATGTATTTTGTATTTAGGAATTATATGAAATGTATTTATTACCAATTAGATACGTATTTTGTATTTGTTAATGCTAAGATTTGTATTTTATGTTCAGTTGTATTTGTTATTCATGAGATGGTGACTATGATATGTATTTTGATGTTTGATAACTTAAATTTGAACCAGTCATGTATTCATAAAATACATATGCAAGATTTATATATATATGTGATAGCGCCCAAGCGCACACGCAAGTGTACGTGGTCTATCAAGTAGTAAAGTGGCTTCAAGGAAGCCCAAGTATCGATCTCACAGGGACTTGCGTTGGCATCCTATCCAATTCTAGTTTAACCAATTGAGGAGAGTAGCAAATAGAGTTTTAGAATTGAAAATAAACTAAAAAGAAACTAAACTAGTGCAGAAAAGTAAATGACTTAGGACAATCTATAGATAGAAGCCTAGGGTTAAGGCTTACGAACAATCATACTACCTTATTGAACTTCATTCGTTAACTTGCTTATCGCGATTGTTGATTCATAGGGTTAATTATATGATCATGGTTTCCCAACATCTAATCCTTTACCTAAGTTGAACCTTACAACTACATCATTGAGAAGGGATGTAATAGTCCACTTAAGTTCTGTAAAGGTATCATCCTACCTGTGAATCAAGTAAGGCATCTAAGTACATCCATGTCCTAGATACTAATTCAAATTCCTTATTTTATAAGGAAACAAGAACCATACTTTGCTTATTCCCATGTTCTATCTCCCTGTTTCCTCTCCCAAGATCACAAGGTTGACAATTGATGTATTCTAAGGGTAGCTAAAAAAAAGGTAGCTCGGTGCACTAAAGCTACCGCTATGCACGGTGTCCAGGGAAAGGCCTCACTACAAGGATGTATTGTATACAGCCTTACCTTGCATTTCTGCCCGAGGATGTTTCCAAGGCTTAAACCCATGACCTCTTGGTCACATGGCAGCAACCTTACTAGTTACTCCATGGCTTCCCTTCAAGTATTCTAAGGGTAGCTAATCCTTAAAATAGTTAAAATAAGAATAAACAAACAACCAATAATAATAAGCAATTAAACAAAATCAATTCAAAACGAAAGTAATCATGAACGTGGCCTTAACCCCGGAAAAGGAGTTTTATGCTTTAATGGAAATATTCATCATCCAATCACTTGGATTGATGATACAAACCATGAAAGAAACTAAAATAAAAGAATAATAAAAACCCTAAAAGGAAGTTGTGTAGCCTCCAATATATTCCAAGGATGTCCAAAAGTTAGTAAAAAAATGTGAATAATGTCTTATTTATAGTGGAAGAAATAACCCATGCCTTGTTGAACAAGGAAACAATATTTGGTCATCTGCGAACCCAGTGACACGCCTCGTCGATTATAGAGTTGAACATATCAACGAGACACATCAACTTTGAATTGGTTCACTATTTTGGTTGCCTTCTAAATCCATTGATATGTTGCACGGCGCCCACACTGTCCCAATAATTTTCAAGTATCCAAATAGGCGTCAAGCTATGTTTTGTGCTTCCGTGATCCATTCCAAGCCTTTTTTAGTTGTTTCCACTTTATTTGAAGCTTGTAAATCCTTAATATATCATCATAGTCCATTAAAAAAGCATCCTATAACGTTAAACACAATAATTTATAGGTCAAAACAACACAACATCCTCAACGATGAACTAGAAACACGAGCTAAGCATAGGCTAAATTCACATTGAGCTTTAACTTATTGTTTTGACTCTTTTCTTGATCCTATAAATAAGTTGTTTAATATATAAATACATAATAACAATCTTATTAACTCATTAAAATGCATTAGAACCCAACATAATAGCCTAGAAAAACACTTAGCTCAAGCTAGTTACACTAGTTTTCTCGGTTGAACTCTAAATGCTAAAATTGAATCAAAACTCACGTGAATCCACCATTAAACATTGTGAGCACATACTTGGACATATAAATTCTCATTTATATCATTCTCACCCCATTAATCACATGAGTCATCCTCAAAATAAGGCTAAACAGGCTAGAATAGTAGCGCTAGAATGCATAAATACACCCAACATCAATATGTTGTAATGTAACTTTAAGATGTATTTTGTAAATACATATGTGAAACTGTTTAGACATATAATTATATTTTTGTGGTCTATAGGTGTTGCGTGATCAAATATACATTACAAGAGTATTGACCAAGTTTGTACCACATAGAGGATGTCATACGATCAACTACATTAAAGATCGTATTAAGTTAATGTTAATGAAGAATCAGTACAAGATGTTTTGTAATAATAGTATATTTTATTTCTACACGAATAAGAAGAATTGTGTGGTTCAAGCGTAATTAGGGAGATACATTATGTTACTTGAGATAAAGGAAAGTTCTACAAGTGGCATAGTCATTTGTGCAAATGGCTCAAGTCTTTATTTTAGTCCGAGAGAGTTTTTCGTGGTTACTGATTTGAATTATGTTTCAAACAAGAATGATTTTGTGTTTGATGAGGAGCTTTAAAACATAATTATCAAGCAATATTTTGATGGTGTCAGTTATATTCAGAAAGAAAAATTATTTGTGGCTGTTTTGGGAAAAATATGAGGGAAGAAAAATGATGAAGATGCTGTGAACTTTGTTAATCTGTATTTTATTCACGCATTTTTATTGTCATCTTTTGATATTGTAGTTATTTCAAGCCTTTATTTTGATTTTATTGAGAGTGGTCGCTACAAGAATTATCCTTGGGGATCTGTTGCATTTGAGGAATTAGCTAAAAGCTTAAATAAAAAGTTAAAAGTGAAAGAAAAGTTTTATATGCTCCATGGAATGACACTTGTCTTTCAATTTTGGTTGTACGAGTGTTTTTCTAATGTTCCTCGTAATGTTGCTTCCAAGGTGGACACTTAAATTTCATGTCTTTTGAATTGGAAGACAAATGCTCCTCCTCCACGATATGAATCTTTCATGGAAAGTATGTTTAATGAGGCAAATGACAAGGTCAGTTTCCTTTGTAATTTTTTTTTGTGATATTGATTATTTTGTATATAAATTTATTGATTTTGTATATGGTTATATACAAAATACAATTTGTCACTGCATGTGTATTTTTGTAAAGGTTAACTTGTTTATAATGTCATTTATATATGTTCATAATGTTACTGTATTTAGCATCTAAAATAGTTTTCATTATTCTGTAATATAAATCTTATGTATTGTAGGTTGTTCAACACGAAAAGAGCTTTATCCTTTCAAATAACCAAGAAGGTTGTACTTGGAGGTGGAAGTCCTAAAGAAGATGTTGATTTGGATAATAATTTTCAGGATCTCCACTTCCACAAAAGTATTCAAGCACAAGAAGAAAAATATTAGGGCGATTCATCAACTTCACCAACTAAGGAAAAGTTGAAGCAACAAACTGAAGGTGTAGATGAGCATACTTCAAAAAGGACTCCTCTACCTCGTGCTGCAAAGATTCTTTCTGTGAACACACCAATTTTTAAGACTATTCAACCAAAATCTAGGAAAGACATAAACCGAATAATACGTAAAAAATTAATTCCGGTTCAGTCACCTGCTCCATTTTCTTTCAGTTCTGAAGATTAAGATGTTGTTGTTTCTAAAAAAGTCCTTGAAAAGTTTCGTGATGAGGTAATTTGTGATTAAGACTTAGGTATATTTGTTTTTTTAATTTTTGATTATTTTTGTTTGAAATCAGGATCGTAAAGAGTTGAATGCCATTCGTGACCTAGTATCAACAAAGTGTGATTTGATAATGAATGCAATAAATGAGAACAAAGTACAATATTTTTTATTTTAAAAAATAATTATTAAATACATATGCTATGTTAAATACATATACAACATATGTCTTTTTGTATTTGAATAAATACATATATAGTATGCAGTGTTTTTGTACAGTGTAAATATGTATTTTTTAAATACTAATATGTATAATCATATATACATATGCAGTACCGGTTTTTACTTGTTAGTTAACTGTTGATCTTGATATTTATTTATATTTTTTTATGCGAAGAAACAAGATAAAAGACAAAGATTCTGACAAGTCACAAATGGATGAAGCTGAAAAGAATACATCACCCCATCAATCCATTCTTACTTTTGTTCATGATTTTGATAAGAATACTGAAGCCACATTGGTAAGTATGTGTGTACATTCATATGCATTTTACTTTGTAATTTATCTTCATCATATAAGAATTATACACGTGGCCTTTGTTTATCTTTAAAAATAGGTTACCAAAGAGTTCAAAGAAAATCACAGTCCCATTTCGATGGATATGTCTAATAAGGATAATGATGTTGTTCTAGTATTTTTTTAAATTTTATTTTTGTGATGTATTTTTACATAGTTGAATATTATTATTTTCAAAATTTGCTTGTTTATTTTTATGAAAGGACAAAACTGAAATTGGTGTGCATGAAGAAAAAGATGGTTTCGCTTCATTGGTATGCTGAATATATGTATGTTGTAACTTAGTTTTTTTCAAACTTTACTGCTCTTTAATTTGTTTCAACATATTGTATAGAACACAAAATAGGTTGATGGAAGTATTGGTGAACCACAAATCTCAGATTCTCAATTCACATTTCCAGATGAGGTGCTTAGAAACATTAATCTTTATTTCATATACCCCAATTTGGGAGTTCAAAATGAGTCCATGGTATGCTGAATACGTGTATAGTCTGAGTTTATTTCATTTTCTAATGTTGCAACATTATAAGATCTTTGTACATTTTATACAGAACAAAGAAGGTGCTGCATAAATGAGTGCAACTACATCAGCAGATGATGTGTAGAAATCAAACTTGGATGAACAAAATAAGACTCCAGTCTACAGTCATGAAATAGTCAATGAAAAAAGCAAGGCTGAACAAGATTTATCGGATTCTCAATTCACAATTCCTGATGAGTTTCTACCCAGTCTTAATGTGTGTGTGAATCTTGAAAGAAGCATAATTATACGTCCATCGGCAAATAAAGTAGAACAAACACCTATGCATGTTTCAAGGATTAAGCGACTATCTAGATTCAAGGAGTCACCATATATAATGAAATTTGGTTCAACAGATGGTTAGTACTCTAACTTATTTTTTATATTTACCAACTTTTTTTACTTTAGATATTTAAAATGTAATTTCTATTTTTTTTATAATGGCTAAGGCAGTATGATATTGTATTTTATACAATAATTATTCATTTTATGTATTTAATTATCTTTACATAATTTGTATGTCATAATAATAAAGGAAGCACATCAGCACAAAGAAAATCATTCAATCAGAAGCATCCATTTGTATCTCATTTAATTAATGATATATAAGACACTAAGGTCACCAATAAGTTCTTGACATGGCTTTTAGTGGACCTTCTTAAATATCATGCGAAGAGGTATATAAGTTAAACTTAATTGTGATATTCATTTATTTTTTATGTTCATGGTAAAGCATTATGTTTAATGAATAAACAAAAATAACAATGAGGAACATTACAAAAAGAAAGTTATGAATTTTGAAATTCTATTAGTTGAAGACAAGAATTGGTTCTACATTATGGGTACTCCTGGCCAGTCATGGTTAGACGAGGTAAGTGTTGTACTATTTTATTGATAATATGTATATTGGAATTAAACTCATTGTAGTGTTACATATTTATATTTGTAAATACATATAACGGGCTATTTCAATATGTATACTAGTATATACATATGCAGTATATTATATGTTCAGATACATATGTATATGAGTATATACATATGTAATGTTAGAGTTTCAGTGTTTAATTTTGTTTAGTTACTTTTACAAATGTTGTTTTTATAATGCAGCAAATTGATGTTTGCTTTTACTACTTGTGAAAGAAGTCCAAGTATGATCTTAATAGCTCATACAAGTATATCACAGTAGATTGCAACTTCATAAATATTGTCAGTAGTGTGTTAGTTATGTATGTTTTGGATGATTCAATGCTTAATGCTGGTGGGAATGAATACCATCTGAATGAGTACATAAATAAATTCCTCATGCATGCTACAGTCCCATGGCATACAGTTGATCATATTTTCATTCTTGTCAACGTAAAGGCCAAACATCATTAGGTTCTTGTTATTTTATCTTTCAATGATAGATGCATATACGTATATGATTTATTGTCATCTGTTGCTCATGATGCCGTGGTACTTGCTGAAATTAAAAAGTTAGTTGAAGTTATACCTTTATGTCTCATGGCATGTAAATTGTATGAGAAGAAGGGTATTGATATTGACAATCATCCAAATTACAAATTCAATGATAAGTTGGATCTATTTGATGTCTCTTTTGTGGTTGATTTGCCTCAACAACCAAGTGGCAGCTTGGAAGTATTGAATATACATATTACTTATATATATATATATATATATATTCATTCTATAACATATATATACTTATTGATAAACGTATTTGTAGGGATTGTGGTTTATATATGATGACATATACTGACTGCCTTACTTTTGGTGAAGGTGTTCCATATGTTGACTTTGACACATATCTTCTTCACACGAGATATGCTTCACTTTTGTGGTATTATGATTCGAGAAAATAAGAAGAGAAGACACAAAGTGATGATGAAGCTCCAATGAGGCCTCCTAGGGAATTCGTGATAATAGAAGACACTGAAGTGCATAATATTTGATGTGTATTTTTAATTTGTTGTATTTGAAAACCGTTAACTTTAGGTGGACAAAGATTTAGTTGAATATTTCTTAAGTTTCATATGTTACTTTAATGTTGAAAGTTGATATGTTAATGTTTCTTTTCTATTATATTTAGATTATTGATGTTCAATATTCTAAAATATAATTTTTTTCGTGGTTAGTTTATGTAACTGTTAGTCATATGTCGTTGTGAATATGTATTTTTCCAGTTTTGCATATGTATTTACGAGTAATGCATATGTATTTTATATAGGTTTATGAATAATACATATGTATTTTTACCAGATATGCATAGTTATTTTTCCAGCTAATACATTTGTATACATATGTATTTTTGCAGATATGCATATGTATTTCTGAATAATACATAGTTATTTTATAGTTATGCATGTCTATATTTTTTTATGATGCATATGTATTTATAAATAATGCATATGCACTTTTCTAGTGTGCATATGTATTTATGACTAATGCATATGTATTTTTTCAGAAATGCATATGGTTCCCTTTTACAAATAATACATATGTATTTTTTTATGCATATGTATTTATGAATAATGCATATGTATGTATGATTAACGCATATGTATTCTTGAATAATGCATATGTATTTATAGTTCATATTACGTAATTAATATGTATTTGAATGTATTTTTTAATTTTTTACTGATTACATAAATGTATGTTAAGTCATTCTTAGTTTTTTTTATAGATGGGCATAGGTACTTATTAGATTCATATATGTATTTTTTTATGTTAAAATATTTGCATGTGTAGTTTCCAGTATCTTAGGTATAAATATGTATTTTGCAGAATAGTAGGTTGTATATGTATATTTCAGGATTTGAAAGTTTTTTTATTGGTTATGTTGTATTAATAGATTGCATATATAATGATTTTATATCAATGATGTTATATGTCTTGTACAATATGTATATATTTGTATCAATATATTCATAATGAATTAAATTAAGTTGCAAGTTCAGTAAAATAATTGCAACAATTTAACTATAACAAATTCAATAACATCAAACATTTGTCTCAAAATTTAGAATCACATAATTGTCAATGAAAAAAATTATTTTTTTTATACTGAATACAACAACAAACTTATCATTTATTATATTTTCTGCATGAACACCTATTGTGACCTTTAAACCCACATGAACTACAATAATTTTTCTTTTTCTTTTCGAACATATCTCTTCCTGATTTTCCACGATCCTTCTTTGGAGGTCTTTCAGGGGGCTGCTTGTATTTTGGGGGCAGAACTACCTCCTCCAATATGTCCTGTGGAATTTTTTAGTTATATTTGTATGGTAGAGGATAAACTAAAAGATTATACATTCTCAAGACTGTTTTTGACTTGTATAGATCAGAGCAATATGATCCCTTCTTAAAACTCTTGCTATCAAGTACTGCACAAGCATGCACATACGGTATCTCAACTAATTGGAATGCATGACAAGAATATTTTTTCCTTAAGGAAGACAATAAAATGTTTCTCTTTGTCGTGGACTACATAGACATACTCTGGGGCTGGTATACCCTGAAATTATTAAAACAAAAATAATTAGAAAAATAAAAGTCATTTTAACATTTGTAATTTTCAGTTTAGCAAATGTATTTTATCAACTTAGCATATGTATTTTACAAGTCTAAATATGTATTTTCTGCTACACATATGTATTTTTAGTACAATATATATATTTTTTCAAATTTTAATAATGTATATATCAATATATATTTCATACAATTTATGAAAATACAAATTTTATATATAACATAATTAGATGTATTTCATCATACCGTCATATGTGTACACTCTGCTTCATTCTATTGGAGAATTTCTTAAAATTTTTCAATAAGATCTGAAAATGCATACGATGCCTCCTGTCTGTTTTCGCAGTTCCATCTACCAAACATCAGTCTAACTTCCTCTACAAAATAGTATATTGGTAGTTCTCTAGCCGATACCAGTGCAATATTAATTGGCTCAACAATGTTTGATATCAAAGTCCATCCCCTATGAATTGATGCATATGACCTAGCCTACTTATCGTATCCCACCAATTCCAAGTAATTCTTCACTCTAACATCAACTACCTCTAATTTGTCTATTAACTTATGAAATTCAAACTTTGAATATGATTTTATCATGGTATTGAAGATCTCCGATAATGCATCATGTGACTTTCTATCATCTTTTTTCACATTGCCCCGTAGATGCCACATACATGCATAATGTAGTACATCATTAACAACTTTTATGATGCTTATATTACGATCAGAAACAACACACATATGTATTCTTTCACCGTATGCTTCCTTCAGATTCTCAAAGAACCAAGTCCAAGATGCATCATTTTCAGAATTAAGTACACCATATACTAAATAAAATATATGTCCTGCATATGAAAAAATACATATAAATAAATGATCGGAATGGTAGACATCCCCACTCATATATTATAGTAAGAAAATACATATGACACATTTCAATTACTAAATATGTTTCATAAATTAAATTTGAGTTACAATACACACATATGTTTTATACACATAAAAGTACTTGGTAGTTGAACACATAAACATACTGCATATGTATATTATAAATACATATAACTGAAAGCATATATAAAGTCAAATGCATTTTTTTGTTTATCTTACCGGCTCCATCCATGATACAGGTAGCTACAAAAGTAACATTGTACATTCCTCTGAGATGACTTGCATCAACAACTATGATGGGTCTACAATGTTTGAACCCTTTGATGAATGCAGTAAGAGCTACAAATACATATAAAAGCTCATTATCTTTGTGCTTTTTCATTCTTATATGTGAACCTGGATAAGTAGTGTTCAACACATATATGTATGCAGGTAGTTTCCCGTATGATGCTGATGATTTCCCTCTTAACTCTTCTAGTGCTTGTTCCTTAGCTCACCAACACATAATATATGTCAAATCCATACTTACTTTTGATTTCAGTTGCACTGTATTTTTGCTTGTGGCTTTAAATTTTGCTTTGACTATACCGCCTATCAACTTACTTATAGCATGCAACTTAGGATAAATCTTATCTTTGATTGGACATGTATGTTCTGGTAAAAATTTTCTAACACCAAATATTTCAGATTTCCCGATACCAGATGCATGGAATAAAAAATCATAATTATGAGATTTGTACAATAATGTATAACTGCATACACAAAATATTAAATATGGTCAAATACAATTAACAAACATGAAAAAATAAGAACAAATGCATAATACGCTTACCAGGTTTTACTTGATCTTATAAAGCGTGATTGGAATTTTTCTCGGATTGTATAATCCTTCATCACCGACTTTAATACATATTTCGAGGCATAAACCTGTTTTAGCTCAATATGTTTAAGATGTGGGTCCGAGATAATCACTTTTGTCGTATCCATTTCAAATACATCCAAACATTTTTCTAAAGCAGGAATTATTAATGCTCTTTCACTAGTTGTATTTACCATGTTACACAATGTGATAGTCAGATTTATACTTTTAGTATTACACAATGATGAACTTACAAATGTGCTGAAAGTATTCTTTTCCAAAACACTTTGAGTTAAAATATGAAAACAAGTTGGATTCTAATGTGTTTAATGAGTTCCTAAGGTTTTTATTGTGTAATTAAGTGTGTAAAAACTTTTTTATAATATGCAAGCATCAATTGAATCATGCCAAGAGTCGAAATAATAAGTTAAAAATCAACATAGGCAAGCCTAGTCTTAGCTTATATTTCTAGTTCATCGTAATTGATATTATGTTGGTTTGATCTCTAATACGTGGTGTATGATGTTGTAGGAAACTTTGTGAGTAGATTTTGAGGATATATGGATGTTTGAAAATATGGAAATTGAAGGGGAAGAACACCACAAGGCATTGAATTAAAGGGAAATGTCATAAGGCAAAGAATGAGCGTGTCGGCAAATTCCAGTGTGCATCGAGATGGCAGCGCATCGTGACCTTCACTCATTCTTTCAACGAATAGTGGAATGAGCTCCACTCCTCCTTTCCAACCAGTGTGACACAAGCACCAGTCCCCCTTTGCACAACTTGCGATACAAAGCCAATTCCCAATAGGGCCAAAAAATGTCCTCTATAAATAGGACTTATGCACACCTTTGTATAGACCTTTTGGATGTCTTGGATATTGAGAGGAGGATGTTAAACACTTTATTTAGGGTTTTTACTCTTTAACTTTAGATTTTTAATATATTTTATTATGTATTCAAATATTTGAATCATGATTATGTCGATTAGTGGCTAAACGCCCCATTTCCGGGGTTAAGGCCAAGAACATGACTACTATCATTTTGAATTGAGATCATTTGATTTGATTATCATTATTGGTTGTTTTTTTACCCTTGTTTTAACTATTTTAAGGATTCATTGCCCTTAAAATATATTCATTGTCGACCTTGTGATCTCGGGATGGGAAATAAGATAATAGAACGTGGGGGTAAGTAGATCAAGGTTCTTATTCTTGTATGAATTAAGAAATTTGAATTAGCGTCTAGGATGATGATATATCTAGAGGCCTTGTTTGGTTCACATGTAGGATGACAGTTTCATGCACTTAGTTGGATTATTACATCCCCACTCAATGATGTAGTTGTGATGTCCAAGTTAGGTAGAAGATTAGAGGTTAGGAGATTATGATCAAGTGATAAACCCTACAAATCAACAACCAAGATAAGCGATTTAACAAATGAAGTTCTATAACGTAGTAGATTATTCGTAAATCTTTAACCCGGGGCTTTCATCCATTGATTGTCTCGAGTATTTTTCTTTACGCACTATTTACTTTATTTTTAGCTTACAAATCACAAACTCTTTTTGGTTACTTTGCATCAATTTAATCTCAATTGTGAACTGGAATTGAATAGTTGTTAAAAAAAGTCTCAGTGTGATCGATACTTGGCTTCTAAAGGGCCACTTTACTACTTGGTGAGACCACGTACACTTGCGTGTGCGCTTGGGCGCAACAGTCACCAAAGCAAATATCATTCTCCGTTTATCTGCTTTATGGCTTATAACATTTTCCTATTTTATCTACCTTCCTTTGTACTCATGAACTACATTTGGCCTAACTTATACTTGGATACATAGGCAACCCATTCTCATGTATGGTCTCAATCTAATTAAAAATTTCTTTCCCCTCTATATTCAATTCAATCATTTTTGTCAAATTCCTATACTTCTAAAGTATCAGGCTAATAAGTCTGACTCTTGAGCATATAAAGGGGGATTTAGATTGAGATTATTCTGTTCAAATGTAGGACAACCATTTATTTTGAACTAAAGTTTTCTTTGAGTGAAGCAGGAATATAAGGCTCCAAAAGTGAAAAGTGGAACAAAATTTTTCAGGAAACCTTAAACATTTCACAAGGAAGCATTATATCAATTTACAAGGACGTGCAAAAGGTATCTTTTATCCTAAATTAAGACAGAATTATTTTAGGATTCCTAAAAAAATTTCATCATGATGTATTGCAAGTCCTAATTCGTCCATGAAATAAAAACGACACGAAGTAAAGCCAAATAAAGGTATGAATCAACATTACTTTTTGACTTAAAAGTTTTCTTTGAGTGCAAACAGCAGATACAAATACAACATTTGTCTTGCAACATCATCAAAGGAGATAAGTTACTCTATCTAATTAAAATTTGACAACATCAAAATCGATAATACATTGCAGTAATAATTTTGCATCAAAATTGTTGAAACATGGGGGGTGCACCACCTTATAAGGGACCAGGTCCCTCAGAGTCAGATACACACAATAAAGCAATAAAGCAGTAAGGAAATAAAACTTTACAAGAAAGTAAAGAACACGATGATTTAACGTGGAAACCTTCTTTCTTAAGGGAGGAAAAACCACGACTTACCCTCACAAGCACCGAAGAATCCACTATAGTCAAACTCATGATTGCAGACTCCATTGGAACTTAACTCTAAGATCCACTAATTTGTAATAACTCTATTATAAACTTTCTTTGACAACTCTGTCAAGATCTCTTCTTAGTATTGATTAACTCTAACCAATATCAACTTAGGTAAATCTACCTAAGCACTCTAAAGACACAAGAAAAACATTACTCTTATAAAATGAGTAATTTGATTACATACCATGACTTAACTCAAGAACAATTACTCTGTCAGCACACAGAAACTTGGAACTTGAGCAGTATTGAGTTCTTATCATTTTCTTCTCAGATGATCAAATTGCAAAAACTATTAAATTAAGAGGCATTCTTTTATATTTATAGTAGGATACTGATTAGGGTAGAATTTCAATTGGGCTAGGTGTCTTGATTGGTACACAACTCACCTGCGTAGTTTATTACACTAACAAACAAAACTGCGCAGAGATGCGACAACTGTATGTTTTCATGAAGACCCAGGGACCTGGTCCCTTGTTGTCAACTGATCATCGTCAAAATAAGATATAATAATTTTCCCTCTTTTTGATGATAAAACTCCACAAATTTTGGAGCATCAAAATTCATTTACCTCATTCAATCAAAATGATCACCATTATTATCGGTGAATGTTCCCCTATCATTATGCACCATGCTTTCCCCTATTAATATAACAACATGCTTTCCCTTGTCAATATACCAACATGTTTACCCCTGTCAATATACCTACACTTCTACACATCTTCAACACATATGTCACACTTGTTACATGGTCCCTACCACATGAATTCATTATTCCCCCTTTTGGTATCATTAAAAAGAAAGAACAGTAAACCAAGAGTAAAATAAGCACAAGTCAGTTAACTCATGGTCACTGGGACAACATTAACATGAATGAAAAACTTTTAAAGTAAAGTAGAGACAGATGAAATACAAAAATAAGGACTCAGTCATATTAAATGAGATCAGTACCATTACAACATACCAAAAAACATAAAATATCTATCTTCAAATAGCCACACAGGGAACAAGGATAGGAAACTAACATAGGGAAGAATAAAAAGTAAGAGGGACGAGGCTTAGGTAGATGAAGGTTTATGGGATAGGGTCTTTAGAAGCACTATTCTATCACTTGCAGCAGCATGAGATTCCAATAGCTGCGTTGTTAGGTCCTTCACTTTAGTATTCAAACTCTGGACCTCATCAGTAAGTGTTGAAACCTCCTTCTTTAGATCTGCATTTTCTATACTAAGTTTTTCATTAGAACCTGGTCCCTCTAATAATAGTTGCTGATTTTTAAATTTTAGCGAAAGGATTTTTTCATCCTTAGCAGCCATAACAACTGTGATATCCTCTAACTCCTTAATCAAACTCTCTTGAACTGCCAATAATTCTGATACTTAGGACATGGTACCAACCTTCCCTTCAACATACTCACTTTCAACCAAAGTAGTCAGGTTAAATATTTGCTTTGTTGTTCTAGGATTTTTTTTTACATACTATCCCAAAATAATGAAACACCCTATTCAGAAAGTATCCATAAGGCATACCATGCCTTCCATCCTTTTCATGGATGATTTGTACATATGTTGAATCATTAGGGCAGGTAGACTTACTAATTCAAATTTGCTAAGGTACTCCATCACATACAAATCTACTCTAGATGCAATAGTTCTTTTCTCAGATCTTGGGAGCACTATTTTGTTAACAAACTCAAACACCAATTAAAACTCACCCTTGAGAAACTTCTTTCTTACACCGGTCACAGAAGTTTCTCCCACTTTTGAAGCATCAACCATAAACTCAGTTGAGGGTTGTTGTTTTGAGAAAATACTCATACCCACAATGGGAACATCCAAAATTTTCCTATGCTACTTGCTCTTCGACCTTTGTGACATCAACCTTTTCACATGCTACTTGCTCTTCTAAACCAAAAGAGATTTCCTTAAAATCATTATCGAGCTGAAGTAAATTCTCAACTACCTAATTCTCACTATTGGAAAGATCAGACCTTTTTACTGGAATTTCTTCATCAAACAATTGAGAAAAATGGTACATTAAGTGTTTTAGAGGCTTCAGGTCTTTTTGGTTCTTCTGAGGAAAAAGAAACTTTGGGTTGAGAAACTTTGGGTTCAATTGGTTAACCAAAGCCCTAATTTAGGTCCACCACCATAGATGACCCAACAGAGGTTTCTATGGTTGCTGAAGTTTCGATAGGAATGGACACATCTAGAGTCTTAGTAGTTTCTTGAAAGGACATAGTGGGTTACATTGACTCAGATTCTTGTTGAGGGTTTAAAGAGAGGTCTTCTATAGTTCTGGGTATTGAAGAATCAATATGTTCAATTTGGATCTTCTCAAACTAAATTTCTAGGGATTGAGTAATTTTTGGGTTTTTAGTAGGGCTCAAGCAGGTGGGAATTTTAGCCATTTAGAGCTTTTGTGTGAGAAAGAATGAAAACAATTTGTTTTTGAGAGGAATAATGATTGAGGAAGATGATTTTTGAATTAATTTGGAAGAGAATGGAATGAAATAAGTTTGATTTTGTATTTATGGGAAGTGATCATTGTCATTGAGAGGCCTTTTGAATAAAATGACATGTATGTAACTAATAGGTGCAACCCTTCACCTTACTAAAGATTTAACAGGTTTTACTCATAGAAGGAAATACACGTGGTCCTTTTAGACAGAGTTTTATGATTTTTAAAGCACACTATTTTGGCCCTAACATAAGAGATGGGACCAGGTCCTTTTCTTTATTAAGTGAATCCTCATATTTGTGTCTGTCTCAACTGTTCTCTTTTAAAGTTATCCCTATGAGTGTATACCTACAAAGGTATGGTACTGAGTTAGACCAAAAAGTATATACTTTATCAAGGATACCGGTCTCCTGATCATAGCCAATTTTATGGAGAAAAACTGATTCATCTTAGTAGGTCAGGTTATTTTGATCAACCCCAGGCTTAAATTATTCTTCACAAATTATTCGTTGTGATGAGCCTTGGTAAAGATGTCTGTTATCTGTTCCTCAGTCTTATAAAACTTTATGTAAATAGCTCCCTTCCTAATATTGTCTCTAAAAAAATAATGCCTTACACAATATGCTTTATCTTCTTATGCTGCACTGGATTCTTAGCCATGTTAAGAGAACTTGTATTATCACACATCAAAGGATAGTGTTTGAGACAATCCTATAATCCTTTATTTGCTATTTTTATCCATAACAATTGAGCATAATAAGAAGCTGCAACCACATACTCAACTTCAGTAGTAGATATGGCAACTGAATTCTGCTTCTTAGAACCCCAAGAGATTAAGGAAGAACCCAAAAAATGATCCATTCTTGTGGTTCTTTTTCTATCCACCAAATATCCAGCATAATCACCATCAACATATCTTATCGAATCAAAACTATCTCTAGATGGATAGCACCGAACCAAGTCCCCTATCCTATTTAAATACTTGAGAATTTTTTTTGTAGCTTTCAAATGAGAATCCTTTGGGCAAGCCTGAAATCTAGCATATATTCCTGTACTGAATACAATATCTGGCCTTCTTCCAGTGAGATATAGTAAGGATCTTATAATACCTCTATACATGGTCTTATCTACTAAGGGACCAGGTTCATCATTATCCATATTTGAGCTGGTCCAATTGGAGTATCAATTAGCTTGGCATCTTTTGTTCAGTATCTCCTTGATGTACTTCTCTTGGCAAATCTTTGTCCTTTGAGAAGTTTGCTTGATCTGCAGGCCTAGAAAGAAACTCAATTCACCCATCATTCTCATTTTAAATAGCTGAAGCTCCACCTGTATTGCATTGATCCAGTCAGCATCTTTAAGAGCTTATTTCATATTTTTGGGATCAATTTTTTGACAAAAGGATGAGAAGGCCACGAGATTTCTGTCTTGAGCTCTTGTTTGGATTCCAAATTTCAAAGGAGATATTCAATTTTCAAGAGAGTGAGAGGCTTTGTGCTTTTAATTTGTTATTCTGAGTTGAGTTCTATTGGGACTAAGTCTTTGGAGATTTTAACTAGATCTTTCTTGTTCTTTTTCTCCTAAAGTAGGGGTCTATAATTGAGATCCTCAATTGCCATCACCTTCATCATTTTTAGTTGTATTACTTTGTCCCTGAATATCATCTTCAACTATATCATCCCTTTGAATAGGAATAAGTTCTTTCATATCAAAGTCTTTATTTTCACCAGCATTCTTTATTTTTTTCGACTCATCAAAGAATACATGTACACTTTCTTCCATACATAGAACTCTTTTGTTAAAGATTCTGTATGTTTTGCTTGTTGAGGAGTAACCTACTGTTAATCAACATGGTCCTAGTAATCTCTATGAGAGTACTGTTATTTCTTATAAAAATGTCATTATACTGAGGATTCCTACTGTAACTCCCTGAGACTACACCCTAGGCGTCACACGGTGCTTACAATCCCGAAGGACCATAAGCTAACCCATTACTAGTACCTTCTGTGAATATTGAATAATAATAATCATGAAAACATATGCAGAAGAAATCTAAAAATGCTATAAGGTTCTAAAAATATTGAAATAATAACTGTGTATAACTGATAACAACATCTGAAAACTGAATAACTTACTGTGCTAGTCTGAAAACCTCTAACTGTCTGAATATGGAGTTAATGGGAAGAGTCCCCAACTAACCCCGATTGAATTAACTATTGAACTGCTGAAATAATAAAATAATAAATCTATCCTCAAAATATGAGGACTCACCACTATATCTGCTGCTGATAGCCTGAGCTACCAGGTACGGTCAGGAACCTAAGCATCTGAACTATGATATGAGATATTATAGCACAAAGAAAGAGTATGCATTAGTACGTGGAATGTACTGGTATGCTAAGTGAGGTAGGGGATGATACATGTGTTATATGCATGAGATGATAGCTAACTGAAAAAATATCATGAAGTAACTAAATGAGTATACATGCAAACTGTATTTGATGAACATACTAAACATGTGATACTGCGCATGTAAAACTATAACTGCTAAACATGGGATACTGCGCATATATTTATACATCATATATCTGAGATTTATACTGAAATTGAATACTAAATTCTAATGACTATATAACTAATAACTGATAACTGATAGCCATTACTCTGTAGAATTATTTGAGTTTTTTTACTGAATACTGAGACTGAAACTGTAATTGTGGGAATGTTCATCTAATCGACATAACCCACTATATAGACTGATTTGGGGTCCAACCTATGTGACCCCAATTGGAAGGGTGTTAGCACCTTGCCACGTGATACTAATAAAGTTGGGTCAACCCTAATCTCTCAATTGAATGGACACTGAACTAATTACTAGGCTGTACTAGGCTAGACTGAACTGCTAATGATTGTGTTGACTAACTGTATTGGACTGAGTTCACTGATGTGTGTTAACTGACTGCGTACTACAATTCTTGATATTTACTGTGACTATTCTACAACTACTGAAATAAAGTAAACAACTAGATTTCAGGTAATAAATACACCTAGGAATCAATAGCATTAATAATAATAAGACATAGCAATTCTTGAGATCATAACAATAGTCAATTGTTCACAATGCAATCACTGAGATATTTCGTCAAATACTTGGAAGTCATGAACTTATACATGAATGAGAACACATGCTAGCATCTCATAATTTCACTATTCAATTCACATGGACATTCTATCACACACTTGCAAGGCATAGCTTTAACATGGAAGTAGTTTAAACATGTAGTAATAGCATGAGTTCAATACTAAGATCACCAAAGGATCACAATGCACAATTAATTCACTTAGGCATTTTATCAAACACTTAGGAGGCATAACCTTGTACTTGGTCATAAACAACATGCTAATACACCGTGACTACAATAACCAATCTACAATTCAAGGGTTTTGACATGGAAATTACATCAATCATATACATGCCATATTATATTCATGAAACTTACAATTAAATCTTGAATTGAAACCCATACAAATACACAAACATAAACATATTCACTTCATAACATGGGAATCATAATTTAAGTTTTTAAAAAGAGTTCTTGAACTCCAAGGAAGAAAACCCAAGGATGAACACCTAACATAACTTAAGGATTTGATCATGAAAGAGAATTGACTTTTCTTGAACGTTCTTGGATTAGGAATTATAATTTCTTGGTTCTATTGAAGAAAATCTTGAATCTTGTTCTTGGGAGATGATATTGAGAGGAAACCATAATTTTCTTGTTCTTGAGAGTGGAGAGGATTAAGAGTAGTTTTAAAACTTATTTATGATGGCTAAGTATGTGTTTTTGGTGATTTAAGTCATGGGAGGTAAATGAAAAGACCAAAATACCCCTTCAAATCTGAATGGGAATTGCTGAATTTTAAGGGTGATGACCTTGGTTGATAAGTCATCAACCAAGTGATGAACTATCACACCAAGTCGTCACTCAGAAGCTAATTTTATGAGTTGCTGGACTTGGGCGATCACTTGGGCTAATAGGTCATCACTTAGGTAATGGACTATCAAATCAGGTGATCACTTGGAAGTTGAAAATAATGGCTCACTAGTTTGGGGTGATGACTTGGCTGATAGATCGTCACTTATGTGATGGCCTATCAACTCTGCTCGTCACTTTGTTTACAAACAAATATGCTAAAGTAAAATGAGTATAACTTTTCACTCCGATATCGGATTTAGGTAAAACAAAATGCGTTGGAAATAAGATTCAAAGATTTAGTTGATATATAGTAGGATGCGTAATTCATTATTCACAAGGAGTAATGGTCGTATAAAGTTGACCAAAGATGAGATGTTCACTAAAACTTAATCAATAAGAGAGTTCTCAACTCGTCTTTGAGTTAGGAAATTTTTATGACCTCGACTTATATAAAAGGATGTTTTAACACTATAAAACTGATCATCACACATATATAGACATAAAATCATTTACTTCTAGTCTGTATACCTTATAACAATGGTTTGAATCCTAGTCCGAAAATGGGGGTTGTTATATTATCTCCTCCTTGGGAACATTCATCCTCGAATGAGGCTGGTTAAGCTGAGAACACTGAGGAATTGAGGTTAAATCCTGAATATACATGCTGAAAACATGATTACATGATCGATTTTGAAATATGACACATGCTTGAACTGGTTCATGAATACATGGAATGACATGAAGACAATATAGCTGGAATTGAGAATGGAAAAGAAGGTTGTTACCTTAAACTGAGTTTGAGTTTGTAGAGAAAAGATGTGGGTACTTGGTTTGCATATCAGTTTCTGCTTCCCAAGTGGCCCCTCAACGGACAGGTTCTACCAAAGAACTTTGACCAAAGGAACTTCTTTGTTCCTTAGTCTATGAATCTGGCAATCAATGATCTTGACTGGTACTTCTTCGTAAGAGAGACTGTTCTAAACATCTACACTCCCTATAGGGACTACATTTCTAGGTCAGCTATGCACTTCTTTAGCAAGGAGGTATGAAACACTGGATGTACTAAGGCTAAGTCTGTAGGTAACTCAAGCTCATAAGCTACCTTACCGAAATGACTTAGAATCCTATAAGGACCAAAATATCGGGGACTAAGCTTCCCCTTCTTTCCAAATCTCTTCACTCCCTTCATAGAAGAGATTTTCAAACACACATAATCACCAACCTCAAATTCAAGATCTTTCCTTCTCACATCTATATAAGATTTTTGTCAGCTCTGAGCTATCTTAAGCCTCTCTCTAATTAACTGCACTTTCTATAAAGCATCAAATACCAAGTCAAGCCCTACTACTACAGCCTCACCTACCTCAAACCAACTAATAGGACATCTACATCTTCTCCCATAAAGAGCCTTAAATGGAGCCATCTATATACTGGAATAGTAGCTATTATTATACGCAAACTCAATCAAGGGAAATTGATCATCCCAACTACCTTTAAAGTTAACAACACACACTCTTAGCATATCTTCTAAAGTTTGAGTGGTCCTTTCTGCTTGACCATCTGTCTGAGGGTGAAAGGTTGTATTGAGGTGAACTTGGGTACCAAGACCCTTTTGGAAGGCTTTCTAAAAGTAAGAGGTAAATTGCATACCTCTATTTGAAATGATGGACAATGAGACATCATGCATCTAACCAACTCTCTAACATAAAGCTTGGCATAACCCTCGGCTGAATAAGAGATATGACTAGTAAGAAATGGCCTATCAATAATAAATCAAATCAAATCATGTTGTCGATGAGTACGGGGCAAACCCATCATAAAATCTATGTTCACTTCTTACCACTTCCAAGTGGAAATACTGAACTCCTGTGTAGACCTACAAGGCTTCTAATGCTCAATCTTAACCTGTTGACATGTGGAGGAATTAGCTACAAACTCTGTAATATCTCTCTTTATCCCACTCCACCAATAGACTTTTCACAAGTCGGGGGACTTATTAGTGGCCCCTGGATGAATCGAGTAGCACGCACCATGTGCTTCTGCAAGAATCCTTTATCTTATGCCATCCACACATGGCACACATAGTCCACCCTAACAACGTAACACACCATCTCCTCCTTGGGAGAAAACCTCTACTTTCTGATCTCTAACTGACTCTTTCAGCTTAGCTAAACTGTGATCTTTGTCTTTCTTTTCTTTTACTTCAGAAACCAAAGACAATTTTGAACTACTCTACACCCAAACACTACCCTTAGTCGAATTAACCAAATGGACACCTAGCCCGACATGCTGATGAACTTCCTGAACTAACTTCTTATTACTATCCTCAACGTTAGCAACAATACCCATGGACAATCTACTGAGGGCATCTGCCACTACATTGGCCTTGCTCGGATAATGCAGAACACTTATGTCATAGTCTTTCAATAACTCGAACCAACTTCTCTGACGTAAGTTTAAGTCTTTTTGAGAAAATACATACTGTAGGATTTTGTGGTCTGTGAACACATCAACATGCACCCCATACAAATAGTGCCTCCAAATCATTAAGGCAAACACAACTGTTGCTAACTCTAGATCATGGGTGGGATAATTTTTTTCATGGGGCTTAAGCTGTCTAGAGGCATAGGCCACAACCTTACCCCTATGCATCAAAAAACACCTAAACCAACTATGAAAATATCACAATATACAACAAATCCATCTAAACCGTCGGGCAGAGTCAAAATTGGGGTTGTAGTGAGTCGAGTCTTCAACTTCTGAAAACTCTTCTCATAAGAATCTGACCACTGGAACTTGACTTTATTCTGAGTCAATCTGTACATGGGGGATGAAATAAATGAAAATCCTTCTACACACCATCAGTAATAGCCATCCAAACCCAAAAAACTTTTGATATCTGATGGAGAGATGGGTCTAGGCCAGTTTCTCACTGCTTCAGTCTTTTGAGAATCAACTTTAATGCTATTACCGGAAACTATATGACCAAGGAAAGCTTACTAATATTAGCCAAAATTTGCATTTACTTAATTTGGCAAACAACTAATGGGATCTGAGGGTCTGTAATACTATTCTGAGATCGCCTGCATGATTATTTTCACTACGGGAGTAGACAAGAATGTCATCGATGAAGACTATGACAAACATGTCTAAGTACTGCTTGAACATACGGTTTATCAAGTCAATAAAAGCTGTTGTGGCATTGGTAAGACCAAATGACATGACTAGGAATTTAAAGTGACCATACCATGTTTTGAAAGCTATTTTTAAAATATTCTCTGACTCTGAGCTGATGATTGCCTGATATGAGGTCTATCTTAGAGAAGTAACTGGCACCTAGAAGTTGGTCAAACAAGTCATCGATTCTAGGAAGTGGATACTTATTATTAATGGTAAAGTTGTTCAACTGACGGTAGTCAATACATATTTTAAGAGAGTCATCTTTCTTGCGCACAAAAAGAACTGGTGCACCCCAAGGGGATATGCTGGGTCTAATGAATCCCTTATCTAGGAGATCCTTCAACTATTCTTTTAACTCTTTAAGTTCAACTTAAGCTATTCCTGAGTATCAGGAAGAAGGTCTATTCCAAAGTCAATTCCCTTTTGCGACTAGAATTGACTCAAGACTAGGAGTCTCGAAACTAGAATCCTCAACTCATACAAGATAATAGACACACCCCTTGAATATTATTTTTCTCATTCTAAGGTATGAAACAAGTTGACCTTTAAGCGATGAGGTACTACCCCTCTATTCTAGGACAGGTTCATTCGAGAACTAGAAATAGACAACTCTATTTCTACAATCAACTAAATAATAGCATGAATAAATCCAATCCATGTCGAGAATGACGTCAAAATCTGTCATCTCTAACTCTATTAAGTCTGCTGAAGTAACTTTCTGAGATACCATAACTGGATAGTTCTTGTATACCCATCAGGCTATAATAGATTTACCCACTGGGGTAGAGACTGAGAAAGGCTTTGCTAGGATTTTAGGACTGACTCCAAAGTCAACAACTATGTAAGGAGTTACAAAGGACAAAAAATCTTCTGGATCTATAAATAAGTAAATAGTAAACTTGTAACATACCAGTGACCAAATCAGGAGAACTTTCCTGATCCTGTCGGGACTAGAGTGCATAGATCCTATTTGGGTATTGCCCACTGGTCGCACTGGAAGCGGCACCCTACTAAAATAGGTGATTGGACTGAGCTGGTGGACGATTACACTTACTCTGGGAACCCACCTGAGGACACTCTCTGATTATATGACTTGGCTTGCCACACTCAAAATATATATAGCTGCTAGCCCTACAGATACCTTGATGGTTTCTGCCATAATTTTGACAAAAAGGATTCGTTCGGCCAAACACTATCCTGAGATCTAGAGCTTGGCGCCCTATCCTTATTACCATTTCTGAATTTTGCCACTGGAGCACTAGTTGAGGACGGAGCTGGAACTAAAGATTTTGGTAGAAGTAGGATGATTAACACCCTCTGACTTAGGCTGAGTAAAGTTAAATCTACCTATTCTAGCCCTCTTATTCTCTCTCTCTTTCTCTTTAGTCTTTTGCTCCTCAATTTATTGAGCAAGGACCATCAACCTAGATAAGTTCATCTCCTTAATCAGCATTGTGGTCCTACACTCCTTGACCATACTATTAGATATACCTGACATGAACTTGCTCAACTTAGATCGGCTATCAGCTACCACATGAGGAGCATACCGGGCCAACTAAGTAAACTTGAGGGAATACTTCTTCACAGTCATATTTCCCAGCTTCATGTTAATAAACTCCAAAACCTTAGATTCCCTCTACTCCAATGGGAAAAACCTATCTTGAAAGGCAGTAGCAAACTCCTCCCATTCTATGGGTCCTGCATCTGCGCCCCTGTCTACCTTTCACTGCTTGAACCATGTATGAGCCATATCTTGTAACTGATAGGCAGCTAACTTAGCACTCTCACTCGTGATTACCCTTATGATATCTGTTACCTTCTGCACAATGTTAAGGAATTCCTGAGTGTCCTCTTTAGACTTAGACCCTATAAATAATGGAGGGTTTATTCGAGTGAAGTCACAAATTCTAGCTGCAGTAGTATTAGCCACTGGGTTGTCCTAAATAGCAGCTGGGCATTTATTCTGGGCTGCTACAGAATGAGCTAGAGTGGTGAAAGCTGCACTAAATTCTGTGTGAGAAATATGCTCATTAGGGGATCTTCCTGAACAGGAGGAGGTGCGGGCTGATTTTTGGTCCTTCTTCCATTGGTTCTTTTGGGAGGCATGTTCTGTAAATAGAAGGAAAAATTAGATTAGACAGAGAGTTCAACTTGAGCTAATACTCACTCGTACGATATGAACACTGAAAGAAGGAAACTTTTCCTAAAATGCCTCATAGCCACTTGTCCATAAGTGTGGCATGCTACATACCCATGCACAAGACTCTACTTGACACGACTTTCAGACTTTTTAGGGCTCTTTAGAACCTTAGGCTCTGATAGCAAATTTGTAATGCCCTGAGACTGCACCCTAAGCATCACACGGTGCTTACGATCTCGAAGGACTATAAGCTAACCCATGACTGGTACCTACTGTAAAAACTAAATAATAATAACTATGAAAAAATATGTGGAAGAAATCTAAAAATGCCATAAGATTCTCAAAATACTAAAATAATAACTGTGTATAACTAATAACAACATATGAAAATTGAACAACTGACTGTGCTAGTCTAAAAACCTCTAATTTTCTGAATATGGAGTTAATGGGACAAGTCCCTAACTAACCCTGACTGAACTGAACTGCTGAAATAATGAAATAATAACTTTGTCCTTAAAATATGAGGACTCACCACTATATCTGCTACTGATAGCCTGAGCTACTAGGTATGGTCAGGAACCTGAGCGTCTGAACCTAAGATACGAGACATCATAGCGCAAAAAAAGAGTATGCATCAGTACGTGGAATATACTGGTATACTAAGTGAGATAGGCTGATGATACATAGGTTTATATGTATGACATGATAACTAACTGAAAGAACATCATGAACTAACTGAATGAGTATACATGCAAACTATAATTGCTAAACATACTGAACATGTGATACTGCGCATGTAAAACTATAATTGTTGAACATGCGATACTGCACATGTATTTATACATTATATATCTAAGATTTATACTGAAACTGAATACAGAATTCTGATAGCTATATAACTGATAATTGATAGCCATTGCTTTGTAGAACTATCAGAGTTCTTTATTGAATACTAGGAATGAAACTATAATTATGGAAGTGTTCATCTAACTGACATACACCGATATATAGACTGATTTGGGGTCTAACTTATGACCCCAGTTGGAAGGATGTTAGCAATTTTTCATGGGATACTAACAAAGCTGGGTCAAACCTAATCTGGCAGGAAGATGCATGAAATATACATATATATATATATATGACTAAGCCAACCCTAGTATGGCAGGAGGATGACTTACCTTATGCTGGCTACGTAGTTCTATAATGCAGGAACTGCTACTAAGGGTCAAACCCTTTGCTGGCAGGAATACCCCCATCCTTGGGTTCGCTTGGTGCTGAATCATACTCTGAATTGAATGGACTCAAAACTGATTACTAGACTGTACTAGGCTTGACTGAACTGATAATGATTATGTTGACTAACTGTACTGGACTGAGTTCACTGACGTCTATTAACTGACTGAGTACTACTGTTCTTGATATTTACTGGACTATTCAATAGCTACTGAACTAAGTAAACAACTAGATTTTGGGTAATAAATATCCCCAGGACTCAATAGTATTAATAATAATAAGACATATCAATTCTTGAGAACATAACAATAGTCAATTGTTCACAATGCAATCACTGAGATATTTTGTCAAATACTTGGAAGTCCTGAACTTGTACATGAATGAGAACACATGCTAACATGTCATAATTTCACTATTCAATTTACATAAACATCCTATCAAACACTTGCAAGGCATAGCTTTAACATCGAAGTAGTTTAAACATGTAGTAATAGAATGATTTTAATACTAAGATCACCAAAGGATCACAATGCACAATTAATTCACTTAGCAATTTTATCAAATACTTAGGAGGAATAACCTTGTACTTGGTCATAAACAACATGTTAATACATCATGAATATAACAACCAATCCACAATTCAAGGGTTTTGACATGGAAATTACATCAATCACATACATTGTATCTTATATTCATAAAACTTATAATTAAATCTTGAATTGAAACCCATACAAATACAAATATGAACATAATTCAATTTATAACATGGAAATCATAATTTATGTTTTTAAAAAGGGTTCTTGAACTCCAAGGGTAGGAGGAAACCCAAGGATGAACACCTAACATTCCTTAAGGCTTTAATCTTGAAGGATAATTGACTTTTCTTGAACGTTCTTGGATTGGGAATTATAATTTCTTGGTTCTCTTGAAGAAAAGCTTGAATCTTGTTCTTGGGAGATGATCTTGAGAGAAAACCCTAATTTTCATGTTCTAGAGAGTGGAGAGGATTAAGAGTAGTTTTAAAACTTATTTATGATGGCTAAGTACGTGTTTTTGATAATTTAAGTCGTGGGAGGTGAGGAAAGAGACCAAAGTATCCCTCCAAATCTGAATGGGAATTGCTGAATTTTAAGGGTGACGACCTTGGTTGATAAGTCATCAACCAATTGATGACCTATCATACCAAGTTGTCACTCAGAATCTGATATTAAAACGTCCTTTTATATAAGGTAAAACAAAATGTGTTGGAAAGAAGATTCAAAGATCTTTTATTTAATATATAGTAGGATGCGTAATTCACTATGCACAAGGAGTAATGGTCGTCTAAAGTTGATCCAAGCTGAGATGTTCACTAAAACTTAATTGATAAGAGCATTCTCAACTCATCTTTCAGTTAGGAGATTTTTATGACCTCGACTGATATAAAAGGATGTTTTAACACTATAGAACTGACCATCACACATATATAGACATAGAATCATTGGGTTCTAGTTTGTATACTTAATAACAATGGTTTGAATCCTAGTTCGAAAATGGGGGTTGTTATACGTATGAGCAGACAAATTATGACTAATTTCATTTTCAGCACAAAATTCTATAACTAGGGAGTTTTCAAACTCAAATCCATGATTAGATCTTAATCCAACAATTTGTAGTTCAACTTCATTTGAATTTTCTTGGAAAATGTCTCTCGAACCTCATAGGTTTCATCTTTGGTTCTCAAGAACATTGTCCAGGTGAACCTATTTTTTATGCTTAAAGAAGGATCTGGTTTGCTTTCTCTTGGTACAATCATAACAAACCTTGTTGTCTGAAAACTGCAGCTTTGGCATACCACAGACCAAGTCCTTTAAAACCAATTTGTTCAGCAAAGAGGAACTTATATGTACCAGAATTTTGTGCCAAGGAACAAAATTTTCACCTTGTGCACTCAAGTAGGTTAAATCATAGTTAGCTATAGAATCCAGATCAACCATACACATGTTCTTGAACCTCTTAGCTTTGAGAATGACCTTTCCATATTTCAAAATTGACATAGTATATCCATCAGACAGGAACTTCACCTTATTACCTTTGTCACATATTTGAGATACACTTAGAAGACTCTACTTGAGACCATCTAAAAGATATGCATCTTCTATTGCATGATCAAAAGATTTTTCAATCTCCCTCACAACATGGATATAGCCTTTTTTACCATTTCCAAATGAGATATCTCCACCTTGAAGTATATTGAGAGAGAGAAAACAGTTGGTCCACCCAGTTATATGCTTTGAACATCCACTATCCATGAACTATTTCTAATTGCATTCCCTTTATCCTACCTTCAAACAGAGTCATCTGTTAGATTTGGGAACCCTTTTGAGTTTGAGTTTCCAATGTTATCACCCGATTTTTGCTCTCTATGCTTAAGATTAATGTCTTCAGGATTCTTGATTGTTAAAGGGCACAAAATATAATTTTCACATATTTTTTATAATTGTTAATAAATTATTGATAATCAACCTTAATTTAGGATTTTATCAATTTATTTTTTCATATTTTTGCTTTTCATAATTTATTGATAATTCGCTGTACATTAGGATTTTTATCAATTCATTATCATTTTAAACATTCTCACAATCATCTACACATGTACACGACATGACATCACATTTGTACAATATTTTTAAATTAATTACATTTTTCAATATTTTTAATATTCTTTATATTTTTTCTGTAATTACATATCAATAACTATACCTTGTACATTTATTACAATTCGTAAACGCTAAGTGAGATCAGTTATTTTAATACACAATACAATAGTTCGATGTCTTGTCACATCTGACAATGACCACATAATGATGTCTTGTCACATCTGACAATGACCACTCAATGACATATTGGACAATAACTTTATTTTTTTGTCGAAAGAATGGAAAATCCTTTGATCAATAACTTAAGGACCAAAGCATATCCTATTATAAAAAAGGGAGATACCCTTTTATCCTTTGGATAATAAGGGGTTCCCAATATTATTATAAATAGGCGGGGGTGGAAGACAAATACATAGATTCTTAATAATCATTCACAAAAATTTTATTCATCTGTTTTCCTTTCTCTCAAACACACACATATTTTTTCCTTTTTTTCCACTTTCACTCCCAAAAAAAAAATCAATACACATACACATACTTTTACTCCCCTTTCTCTCAAAAACACATACAAAATAAACACACACACTAACACATATATAACACTCGCATACAAGCACATAAATCATATTTTTCTCCTCTCTGTTCCCTCTTTCGCACTCCTTTCCATAGCTTCCTTGCAAGAATTGGCCACCGACGGGTGAGCCTCTAGTCACCATGAGCCTCTTTTCTCCCCTCCTTTTGGTTGCACCATGCCAGAGTTGATAATTGACAGGCGGGCTTCAAGTTCTTTCCCCCTTTTCTCTATCACATTGTCATCGTCAGACTTGATTGTTGGATGAATGACGAGCGACGGTTGCGCTCCACCACCGCGTCATCCCTATTTCCTTCTCCTTTTGGTTTAAAAAGTGATGGTCTGCACCACAAATAGCCAGATCTGGCCCATTTTGCGCGTATCCGGCGTTGCTATGGCAAATGCCGTTGAAGCAATGCCAATCCTTGTCTTTAGTATCTCCTATTACATAATTCATTTAGTTAATGTGTTTATTTCTACAACTTTGGGACGTTTGGGGTGCTCTAACATTTTCTTCACTATTTTGGGGATCTTTTGACATTTTTTGGTGACTTTGAATTTTTTGGCAGGGTTCTTATTTTTTCGGCGAACATCATGATACCTTTTGTTGAATGTTCTATAGTCTGCTGACATTTTTTCTACTTTTGGACTGCCATTTTACATTATTAATTTCATGTTGGTCTTTGATGAAAAAAATCTTACTCCATCGACTTGGTTCATGATTTTCTATTGTCTTTCCCTTTCTGGAATTGATTTTAGATATTTTTCTCCACGTATTTTATTACACCGATAAAAAACAAATACTACACTGATATTGTCCAATGACAATATCTCTCGATTGGATTTTTAAGGCCACCCCATAACAAAGATGAGTATTTTTTCTAAAAGTTACTTATTTTATGTCAAATATCAATACATGACCGATGATAATATCTCTCCGTCGGATTTTTGAGGTCATCCCATAACAAAAGATGGATTTTTATTTCTCAGTTTTACTTATTTATATCAAAATAAATACATGGCTAATGAAGAAACTTCCATTGATTTTTGAGGTCTCCCCAAATAAAAAGACGGTCATTACGTATACAATACATAACAAAAAGTAAATAGACGATGAAATAATCTTTACAATATCATGGCAACACAAAGAATTTTACAATTCGTATCTTGGCAAGATGATTTAGGATGATCGAAAAATCGAGCAACTACTTCGTAGCCATGGCGTATCTAAAATCTAATCCGAGCCCACGCTTTAATAAAAGATTCTATATTTTATATATATTTGTGTACATATATGTACACATAGACCTTAATTTATTTTGCTTTGTTACTAACGTGTTTTTACAGGTTCTCGGGAATACTTGTCAAAAAATGACATTCAAAAGGAGAATTTTATATTTGTATTTTTTCATATAATTGTACACAATAAATATAGTGAAAACTTTACTTTTTGGGATGTCGCATAGAAATATTTTTTACTTACATAACACAAGTTTAGGAAAAATTTAAGGCCGCTAATAATTACATAAAAGAATTGAGTTAATTAGTTAATTCACACATTTACGTTATAGATATTATGCAGTCTTTTATTCTTAGACGAATCTTTACTTTTCTCCATAATTTTAATCAAGTAAAATATTGTTTGTAAATACTTTTCCTTTTCATAGCATATCAAAGATACTTTTCTTTTCATACACTACAAAATGTTTTTTTTCACTTGTATCTTATACATTTGTTATACATATATTTAATAACAATAGATTTATACTTAATATACATACATCTCTTATTAATATACATACATCTCTTATATTATTTTTACTTATATTTTACAAAAAAAATATTTCTTACCTCCTCCGTCTTTGATAAATTTAGTCTAGCTGGGTACCACATTTGTGGATTCTGAAGGGTGCCTAACCCCTTTCCTTTGGAACAATTTGAACCCTTACCTAGAGTCTAAATTGTTCTCACAAACTAAAATATCAGTCACGCGTGTTAATAATTAAATAGATTTTCTTATTTTTTTCTTTAAAATTAGGTGGCGACTCTATATAAATTTTTAATTCTTTTAGAGTCCATAAGCCATGTTTTGTTTAACCTTGATAAAAATAAGGCATGACAGAATGGCGACTCTACTGGGGAACTAACAAAAGGTTCTGACCATGATAGAATCAATTTTTCAATTAAGGGAGGTATTTTACATTTTTACATATGCTAAATATTAAATTATTAAATTCTTTGATTCTTTATCTGTTATGCTCATAAATTCTTTATATTATTTGCAAAAATTACTTTTGATGTTTTATCAAATTTGTTTATTCATTAATTGATTAATACATTATATCTATACATTGTAAAAACTGTTACATATTATTTTTTACTTCATTTAACCATAATCACAATATCGAGTCTTTGGCCGTACACTTCATACACTATGGTTCAGGTAAGGGGTGTCTTACACTCCCACAAACCTTTTTTGAATTTCATAATTTTAGAGTTGGTGCATTTAGGTTAGTGCGCCTTCTCGCAATTATTCAGTTTACTCTCAACCATTTAGGAAAATTCTATTCTAGAACTAGGCCATGCTGTATACAAACTCATAAAAAGTTTGAACTATATTTTAAACTGATTCTTGTCCTGACAAGATATGTAGGCAACCCTGTATTCAGGTTCAGTCTCTTCACTGTTTCATAATAATTTCTCTAGAATTCAATCTGGCATAATTTTTTGGAATAGTTCAAAGACGTTCCCCAAAGGTCCTCAAAGAGAGTAAATAAATAACTCCTCAAATCCAAATCTCAATAACATTAGTGCCTAGCCTACCTACCTCATCCTTACCTAATTTTGGTTCAAGAACAACCGACTTCTTCATTCAAACATCATAAATTATTAAATTTATGGCGTATCGATCCTCACTTTTAAAGGCAAGGGTTCAACACTCTTTCTATCATAACAATCTTGCCAACTGTGGCAAAATCATATCGTGACTTCTTCAATGTCTAACGTTCACAATCTTGTCAACATATTAAAGTATTGTCGAAACTCTCCTCATGCTTGACATTTATCCTCTTAATCGTCTGATCAAATAATGTTGGTACTAAAAACAGTTTTTTCTTGGTCATCTTTAATACTCCCTCCGTCCCAAATTATGTGTCATCATTTCCTTTTTAGTCCGTCCCAAAATAAGTGTCGCCTTTCCTTATTAGGCAACTTTTTAAAGACACAATTACCCTTTTACCTTTATTGGTCCCACTTAATTAAAAAAAAGATATTGGTACATTTTTTATAAAGGATAATTTGGTAAACTTTACCAAGTCTTCCCTTTTTTCTTAAACTCCATGCCCGGTCAAATGGCGACATATAAAATGGGATAGAGGGAGTATTATTCTTAAGGATGACCATCACTTCTTGACAATCATACATGCCATATACAAATTCAAAAACTCGCCTGAACTACGCAGACCTGATTCTTGTTTTCACAAGAATAACACCCTGGGTTTTTGACCCTTAGAAAATTTCCTGGGATTCTGGTCTCTGGACCCAATATGACTCATGGGTATAAGCCATATGATGGGGTACAGTTGGTATGGTCCTGTCGTAAGCTGACCAGTGTTGGTTGGTGGGATGGATTTTGGTTACTATAATGGATACGACCTAGGGGTACAGTTGTATTGGTGGTTACAGATCATTTGGTTCATAACTTAATCGTAGACTTAGTTACTTAGGTATTATCTGAGTACCAGTGGCTTACCATAAGCCATAAGCTAGGGTATGAGTCATACCCAGGACTCGTATGGTGGACAACGTCTAAATCTTTCTTGGGTTTAAATTGCCAGAGGTACGGATGAAGGGTACGGATCGTATGCTTCAGGTATGACTTGGTTGGATGAGATCAATTCAGAAGAACTTATTTATTAGTTTTAAATATAGAAGACAGAATTCCATTGGTCTAATTTAGGACCTTAGGATAGATTTTGACTATAAGTCGTACACTGGACAGTGCTAGATCTAAAGGTTGAGGCTAGGATATGAGTGGAGGGTACCAATCATATTGTAGGGTACGACTGGTGAGGGTCAGTTGTATCCCTGGGATGGGATTTCGTGCAACTTAAGTAGGGGTATTCTGGATATTTTCCCACTTACCCTAATAAGGTCCCACAACTTCTAACCTACTTAGGAGGTTATTTACCCTCTTATTCCATTCATTAACACTTAGAAACTCTTCCTAAATACTCTATAATTCTCTCAAAAAATTTTGGGCAAGGAAATCTAGGGTTTCAACTAGAGGATTAATTTAGAGCTTGTCTTGGTGAGTTTTTACCATCATTATCTTGGTTTAAGTCAAGTTCTCTTTTCTCATTGTTAATTCTATCTAAAAGCATGGTTTTATGAATGTTTTCATGACTTCATTAATTGTATGATTTTGGTTTTCAAATATGAATTAGGGTTTTGATATTATATGGTTGGTTATGGTTTTCCATGGTTTTAATTATGCTTTATATGCATTGATGGTTGTTTTGGATAATTGGATTGCATGGGAATGGTAATTGGAATGGTTTTGGTTTTTGTTATATTATGCCCCCAATGTGTTTGACAAAATGCCTATAATAATGTTTTCATTGTATTGAGTACTTTTAATGGAACTCTTGCTTGTTTTAAAAACTTGGTAAAGGAATTATTCATGGTTTAAATGGCATGTAAAGGTAAATAGCTAAATAGTTATGCTTGTGGGGTACATTGAATCCCCTAAATGGTTTGATATGGTAAATGGAAGGGCACTTGGTAGTCCCCTTAAACCTATATATGGTTGGCTATGGATAGTACTTATAAGTATGGTCGGCATGACTATACCACCACAAAATGACCTTGGTTAATAACTGGTAAATTGATTGATTGGTTGCTTGATAATGGTTTTAATTAGGAAATAAAAGCAGGATGTATAGCAAAGCCATGAAAGGTGGAGGTCCCTAGGGGACCAAAACTGGAAACTCATATCTACCGATATAAGGTTGGTCTTGGTGATCGTGTGCATAATGTCACACTTTATATTTGGTGGATGTACTAGTCATCCTAGGTTTTATTTCCTAGTAGTGCGGCTACACGCACTGGGGACCTTTCAGCAGGGGTATCTGAACCCATATAGCCTATGGATAAATTAGGACGACAAAGCTACACAACCTAGATAAAGGTTTTAAATATGTGCTAAACTCGGTCCCCTTTCTCGGCATGGGTATATGTATATGTATGGTTGTGTGCATATGGATGGTTTTTACTTGGCTTTTTAAATGGCATTATTTTATCCTTGTCCTGAGATCATGCAAGCGTTCACCCTCTAATCTGTCTACTAACGGTTGTATACCTATGCTATGTAGGAACCGACCGTTCTACTCCTCCTATATAGTGATTGACTCTGGGATCAATATTTAGACTGAAGTGATGAGCTTCCATCCTTTTAGAAGGCTCCATTTCATATTATGGATATTTTTAGATACTTTGATTTTATTTTAGATATTGGTTTTGTCCATGGTTGGGGGCATGTCCTAACCAAATTTTATTATTCTTTTGGTTAGAGGCTTTGTGGTACTGCTATGGATTGGAATGAGTGGAATCGGTATTGGTGTCAGCCTTGGCATTAGAATAAGTTGGTGGGCTGATGTTATTAGACATAATTTCTCACTATTCCATCGTATTTTATTTTGGGATTAATTAAATTATGCTATGGAACTTATTGGTTATGGCTTGGTTTATGGCCTTCAGAATGGTTTGGTATGGTTGGGCGGATGGTGTGGGATGGTTGGACTTGGTTGGGCTGATCATGATTGTTATCCTATATCAGAGTCTTCATGTGAGCTGTTACACTATCTTGGTATATGCTCAAAATTTAGCCAACTCAGGGCAACTAGTTTGAGGTTGGGTTGGGTAACAGGGGTGGTCTCCAATCCCGGTTAGACTTGGGATGCCCATTACGATAAGGGCCCCGGTCGATTTATGTCAAGTTTGTATCAGAGCCTAGGTTCATAGTCAATTTGGAGTCCATAAAGTCATGTCGATTAGAGTCTCTTTTAGGGGCGTGTAGTGCGTCGCACTCATAAGGGAGAGGCAATAAGTCATTTAGGAATGTTTCACTTTCTTGGTATTCAATTTTCAAACTTCGAGTCTCAGTCTTTGAATCTTCTCAAATCCTTATTTTTTCGTCTTTTAGATCGTGCCTCGTAGATCTAGAAAATAAAGAAATTCTTCTATCCCCTAAGGGGGTAATATTGAAGGGGTGCATCCTACTTTTAGGGTTATCTTCGATCTCATAGTCCTATCCCTAATAGTTCTGGAGTTCCACCGCTTGCTAATAGTCCTCCTCAAGGCGAGGTGACTTATGTAGAATTCTGTCAGTCTATTCATGTTATTGCTCAGATGGTCGCTGCTCAGGCTGATCCGGGTACGACTGGTGCTTTGTCTGCTGAGGCCATAAGGGTTGGCCAATTTATAAAGATGGATCCTCACACTTTTTCTAAAGTGAAGGTGGAGGAAAATCTATAAGGCTTCTTGGATGAAATAGCAAACATATTTTGGGTGATATAGGCTACCAATGTAGAAGGGGTAAACCTTACAGCTTATCAGCTCAAAGAGGTTACATATCAATGGTATGAAGAGTGGGATAGGGATAAGGGTGATGTGGAAAAAATAATTTTATGGGATACTTTTTCTAAGGTCTTCTTAGACTAGCACTTTGCTCAAGAGTTAAGGGAATCAAAGATGGAAAAGTTTATAAACCTCAAGCAGTGGGGGATGTCTATCAAGGAATATGCCTTGAAGTTTCACCAATTGTCAAGGTATGCTTCTCATTTGGTGGCTGACATACAGGCAAGAATGAGAAAGTTCGCTTTTGGGTTGAATCGAAATTTGATTGTGGAGAGTAAGACTACCTTGCTGATTAAAGATATGGATATCTCTAGGTTGACTGTTCATATGTAGCAGGTAAAGGATAGGAAAAAGAAATAGGCAAAGTTTGGAGATCAGCAGGGTAAGAAGAGCAGGTTTTCTAACCAGGGAAATGCTCAGTCTTAGGGTGGTTGGAATAGTAGCAAATGGCAGAAAAAGAAGTAGAGGAGTTCTGGTTCCTTCTTTTCTTCTAGTTCTCTTTACCAGTCGGGCAACAAGCATCATTAAGGCAGTGATAATTTCTAAGAACAGGGTGCCCAATCTCAGGCAAGCGGAGGTCAGTCAGTTTCTTCATGCCCCCTTGTCAGTTCTGTGGTCATACTCATCGTGGTTGTTACGATAAAGGAAGGAAAAATACTTTAAGTTTGGCCAGATAGTCTATCAGCTCAGGGATTGTTCGGTTAATAAGGTTGCTACGGGGGCTAATAAGATTCCTGTGGCTTCATCTTTTGATCCTACACCTAGTGGTTTTACATCTACTTCTGTTACTTCTCCTGGTTCTAGTGTTGGTTGGAACAGGTTGTATTCTTTGGCGTCCCGAAAGGAATTCGAGGGATCAAATGATGTCGTTAATGGTATGTTATAATTTTTCTTTTGTGACATATATTGTTTGCATGATCCAACGTCTACTCTCTCCTATGTGACTTCTTTTATGGCTGTATATTTTGGTTTCTATCTGAAAGTTATTTCATGTCCTTTTTTTATTTTTACCCCGATAGGTGACTCGGTAATTGCTAAGAGAGTCTATAGCGGCTGTGTGGTATCTGTTGGTGGCAAGCAGACCTTGGTGGATCTGTTTGAGTTTTGTATAATAGATTTTGATATCATTCTAGGTATGGATTAGTTGAACTCTTGTTACATGTCCTTGGATTATCGGACCCATAGGGTTATCTTTAGGTTTCCTAGTGAACCGATTATAGAATGGGAGGGTGGTTCTTTATCTCCTAGGGGGAGATTTATTTCTTATCTTAGAGCTCGTAGGTTAATCTACAAAGGTTGTCTTTTTTCACATGTTCTGGGTTAAAGATTCTAACTCAAAGGGTCCTTCTTTCAAGTTAGTTCCAATGGTTAATAAGTTTCCAGAGGTCTTTCCGAATGATATTTCTGGTGTTCCTCCGGATAGGGAAATCAAGTTTGGTATTGATCTAGTTTTGGAAATTCATCCAATTTCTCTTCCTCCATATAGAATGGCTCTGGCTGAGTTGAGAAAACTCAAGGAGAACCTTAAGGATCTTCTGCATAAGGGGTTTATTCATCCTAATATATCTCCATAGGGTGCACAGGTGTTATTTGTGCGCAAGAAGGTTGGTTCCCTTTGGATGTGCATTGACTATAGGCAGTTGAACAAGGTGACGGTCAAGAACAAGTATCCTTTTACAAGGATAGATGATCTGTTTGGTCAGTTGCAAGGTGCCAAGTTCTTTTCTAAGATAGATCTTTGGTCTGGGTACCATCATCTAAAGATTAGGGAGGTGGATATCCCTAAGATGACTTTTCATACTCGGTATGGGCACTTTAAGTTTTTGGTAATGTTACTTGGGTTGACTAATGCTCCGACGGTATTTATGAGTTTGATGAACATGGTTTTTCATTAGTATTTGGATCTCTTTGTTATTGTGTTTATTAATGACATTTTGGTTTATCTGAAGAGTGAGATGGATCATGTGGGCGTTCTCGAAATAGGTTCGTGGTTATTTTGGTACCTCAAGGTAGTAAGGGTCCACAATATTGGTGTTCTGTAGAGGTTAGCCTCCGCGATAAGGGTGTGGCATGGAGGCTACCCTCCGCGATAGTGCCGTGCCGTGCAACAATATTAATTTCACCCAATTTTTGTTTTATTCACTTGGGGTGAATGACTTTTGGTCTTTCTATCCCTTGTACGACTTATAAAGATAAGAGTGACCCTTTTCCTTCAATTTTCAAAGATTAAATTCCATTCTTTCTATCATAAACTCAAAACCCAAGAAAGCTCAAGGGTCTTACAAAGAAATCACTATCTAAGCTCCAAACTTCAAATTGTCTTCAACTCCTTGTGTATTTCAGGCATGTTGCTCATCCCTAACCTGTATTCTTACATAGTGACATCAATTTATTGGATTTTTATATGATTTAAATTGTGGGTTTGAAATTGGGTAAAGGGTTTTGATTAGGTTTACTATAATTGTTTTCTCCATGGTTTAAATTATTTATTCATGCTTTAATTAATGGTTATGGGAACTGAATTGGTGTGTTATTTTAATGGTTGGAATGGGGGACATGGGTTTCCCCAAATTAATGGAATTTTGGCTTGGTAATTTCATTAACCTCAACCCACCATGTAAACTTGATTTGGAATATGAACAATTGCATAGTTTAACTTGTCTTTTGAACCCTTTGCATAGCATTAAAGGGATAGGAAAATGGTTTTGGATAGCCTTCGTGGCCATGGATTGGATTTTAAATAAAATTTGGGAGTCAATTTAGTTAAATGATTTTGGTTTGGCATAATTGGATTAGCTTTCAAGCATAATTGGTATGACGATACCAAGTTGGAAAATGCCTTAATGAAAGACTTATGGGTTAATGGTTGGTTTATGTATAATTTTTTTAATTTGGGCTTAAAGGGATTTGTGTAGCTCACTATGAAGGTATAAGTCACGGAGGGATGAACACTAGAAACCACGTTTGTCGGTGTTGGGGGTCCATGTGACCGTGAGCTTGGTGCACACATTATATAAATATTTGGGGGGGGGGGGGGGGCTACGACCTTGAGGTCTTTAGCCTCTTTGTGGTTTTTCCTTGATTTGTGTGGCTGAAATGCACTAGAGCCCTTCCAACAGGGAGAGCTGGACCCATATAGCCCGTGGGTACCTTTAGAATGGATTGAGTTATATAGTTTAGGTTAAATATTCAAACTCGCATGTCATGGCCCTTATCCCTATCCTGACATTCTATATATATATATATATATATATATATATATATATATATAATTATTATACATGTGATTTTGACTATTTTTGGCAATAACATTATTGTATCACTTTTCCTGAGTTACATGCAGTGCTTATCCCACTGACCATCGCTGGATGCTACATCATTTTAGATATAGGGTCTAAAGGGTTTTCTATTTCTCCTGTGTAGCATTAGGTGATTTGGTACTCTTGTGGATATACTGTGAAGTGATAAGCCTCCATCTTTTGGATGGATTTGTTATTTTACAAGTCTCTTCATTTTCTTAGTATTTTATTTTTGGATTCTTTTGGTCATAGTCAGGGGCATATACCGACTTAGTTGATATTCTGGTTTAGAGGCTTTTGTGAACAAATGTGGGTTGGTTGTTTATTCAAATTCTTAGAGTTGTCATCTGAATTTTTACATTTTATTTTGGCATTACTTATCTATCGTTGGGTTGGTTGACTTCTACTGTTCATTATTATTGTGCTCGTGAAGTAAGGTAAAATTAGTGGTCTCCGATCCATAGTGGGTTTGAGATTACCCGTCACGGCCAGTCCTAGGTTTGGATCATGATATCAATAGCTCATCATAAGCTTAGCCAATAATTCATTTATTGCATAATCATTAAGCATTACTTCCAACATCATCCATCATAAACAACTACCAAGGCATCCAAATATTATAGAAATAACCATCTTCCTAGATATGCATAAGTGTATCAAAGGGTCTTCAATAACTATCACAAGTCTTGGCCAAAGGTGGGTCGAAGAGCCTACTTCTAAATCTCCGAAATCATTTACCAAGCAATGTCTACCTCGGACTAGGATAAGGTATCTAAATCCACTATTAGATGTTGAACAAGCCACAACTAGCCCAAGGATAGCAATTCTCCTAATATAGAGCAACTAAGTCAATTCCACCTAAGGTATGACAATTTAGGTAAGTTTTATCTCAAACTCAAGTGACTAAGGCATTCTCCTCATTAGTTTAGTAAATAAATTATTCCAGCCTAAGCATAAGCCTATAAGGTCAACTTCACCTATGGTAATGGTTAACTAGACTAATTACGCCCAAAACAATATTTGAAATAGCCTAAAGGATCCAACTAATCCGAAGTATTTCAATTTATCATACCAACACCTAAAACCCATCCCAAATCTAAGATAATATCATAAACATACTATGAATTAGCTCAATCTAACATGGGGTAAAGCCTAGCATACTTAGACGCCGAAAAAGCTTAAAAGATTTGTAGAATCACCGTCTTTCCTTTAGAGAAGCTTCCACAAGATGTCAAGCAATCAAATCACATTATACTCATCAATACAAGAATAATGATACCCATATTGCACTATTGTTCTTTGGGTCTAAAAATTACCTAAAAATCTCATGTAGGTCCTACTTATGGAAAATCATCTTTTCAAGGCCAACCCAATGTTCCCATATGCTCAAGGAATCATTATCCTAAAAAATGGGTGTAATCTAAGTTAATTTAGGGCTAAAATCAATCCCCCAAGGTTTTGGGATTTCTGAATAAGAAATGGGAAATTCTACCATGAAAAAGGTGAAATCTTACCACAAAACAAAGGAGAATTATGAAAATAGATGTTAGACAAGTTCTCAAATCACCCACAATCCTAAATTCCTAGCTATCTCCTATTTTAGGGTTTTATCTCAAGATAATGGTGAAGAATGTTCAAAATTGAGCTAAAATAGGTTATTTATACCCTTTCTAGGTTCTCAGGTCTTGCTATCATGACCCGATATTCACAATCTCCGTACATAACGATGGGGTGTCAGTAATGCTATTTATGGAGTTTTGACCTGGTCTAGGGTCCCTTCTCATGATTGTACTGCCCCTCATGGAGTTCTAATGGTCCTTACCAGTCGTCCTTGAGCTTCACAGGTTGATGAAGTTCATGCCCCACCGCCCTAAGGTGATATTTCTAATGTCAGTTATGTAGTCATGTTTTAGTGTTCATGTTAAGTATGTACTTCAGCTTATCATTTCTCCCCTCTCAGTCAGTGTCATTTGAGGATGAATGTTCCCAAGGGGGAGATATTGTAATACCCCAAAGTTTCCTAACTAATTTTGTCTCAAGAATGTCAAGTATTACCTTCTAAATTGAATTATGTTTATTCCATGAGGAATTTTCAAGATTTTTACTTTTTGTCATGTGGGAAATTCAATAAGCTGTCTATCGATATTAAATTTGCCTAAATCCGATAACCGAGTAAGAAGTTATGACTATTTCAAGTTCTCGTAGTAAAACAGTGCCATATTAGTTAGTGGCGCACTGCGCCATAGGAAAAAATGACAATTTTCAAATTCCAGTAGGGGTCTGTAATAGTGGCGTGTCGTGGCAAACTTTCAGGTCACAAATAAAGTGGCAACATGATGGCTCCACGTCGTGTCATCCCTTAATTTTCGAGTTGTCAAATTCCAGTGACACGACGCGATAGCACCGCATCACGCTAGGGGTCCAATTCAAGAAAATTTCACTGAAATCAAAAGACATGTCTAGGGTTAAAAAGGTCAATTTTCCACCCCTATTTAAGCCCTTTAACACGAGATTCAGCTATTTGGAATTCAAAATATACTAGTTTCTCTCAATTTTCTCTCAAGAACAAGCTAAGGTTTCAATTGGGGATTCAATTTCAAGAAAGCCTCTCTGTCAATCTTCTCTAAATCAAGAACTAAGATATGCGTTCTATTGATTTATGGATTCCTTTAATCCATAAAGCTCAAGAACCCTATTTTAAATTATGAATCATTATATTTATGTTGTGGGTTGGTTGTAACCATGTTTATCTTGTTATATGATTCCCATGTTGGAATATTTATGTGTCTTTCATGAAACTACATTAGCAAGTGAATGAAATTCATAAATTAAATTATTTATAATATGTCAATTTGATGATTAGTCCTATGCCCTAAGGGTGCATGCAAGGTGTTTGATAACATGCCTAGGAGGATAGAAATTTTGCACTATAGCTAAATTGTGATCCAAAATCACTTTCATGTTATTCTTATGTATTAAAATTGTTTGTTGGATTGATCATGAGTTAGACTTATGAAATTATGCTATGTATACATGCTATGTTATTCACGTACCAAGCTATGATAACCAAATGCCGATGAAATATCTCCAATTATGGTATTATGGATTATTGATGTTAGTCATGTATTCAAGAATGTCATACCTTGTCAGTTTCCTTCCATCGAGTCCTGGGGCTACTTGTACCCAAAAAATATAGTTGTGTGCCTAGAGTCCGTGTCATGTTTTCATGATATCCTCAGTCAAGCCATGATCCATAGAACTCAGTCAGTTATGTGACTCAGGAAAGCTCAGTAATACAGTAATCTTAGTACTAGTCCGTCAGTCAATGAAACTCAGTTAATTCAGTCCAGTTAAGTTCAGTAATCCATGATCAGTGTCTATTCAGATGGGAGTAGGAATTAGCACCGAGTGAACCCAAGGATGGGAACACAAACTGTCAGATGAGGGTGTGATTCTTAGAAGTCATCCTTGTATTCCAGAACTCTATAGCCAGCATAGGTTGAGACATCAACACTATCAGATGAGGGTTGATGAGGTGAATAAGAACTGTCAGATGAGGACCTCACCGTTCTTATTTGGGGACACTGTCAGATGAGGGTCACTCACAGCTTGTCCTTATCAGTGGCACGGTAATGACACCCTTTTAATTGGAGTTACAGGTTGGACCCCAACTCAGCAATAATGCATTATTTGGGGCATGTCGATTACATAACTATTTTCCACAGTTTCAGTTACAGAATCAGGACTATCAGATACAATCAATCAGTCTCAGTATTAGAACTAAGATAGTTCTACAGAATTCATGACTGTCAGATATAGTCAACTCAGAACAGTACAGAACTCAGCTAGTTCCATTAAATTCAGGACTGTTAGATACAGTCACTCATGTTATTAATTATATCAGCCATCAGAACTCAGTTACCAGTTATGTTAGTTATCAATAAATTTATGTTATCACGATCTCAGATATAGTTACTATGTATTCATACATGTATTCTGAGGTTCATATTAGCCAGTTAGCTAGTATTGTTCATGCATATGAACCCCATGTATTCAGCCTACCTCACATACATACTAGTGCATTCAAAGTGCTGACACATTTGTGCTATGGTGTGTTATACCATAGGTTCAGAAGCACGAGCTCCAGAGCATCAGTGACATTCCAATCTCAGCAATTAGAGTTAGCAGTGAGTCCTCATCTCTCGGGGACATAATCATTTATTTATCATCTCATTAAGTAATTTATTAGTTGGAGTTAGTTGGGGACATGTCCCATCAACTCCTCATTCAGATAGTTCAATCAGTTAGAGGCTTTCCAGACTATCATGTTAATTTAGTTTTGTTTTGGGTATTTTATACCCCATTCAGATGTTATAACTTTATCAGTTATGTTACAGTCTTGAACCTTATGGCCTTTCAGTTCATGTTTTTGTAATCATATAGTATATTATGCAGTATGTAGGTACAAATATCAGTCATGGGTTAGCTTGTGGTCCTTTGAGTTCATGAGCACCGTGTAGCAATTTGGGTACCATATTTGAGGCATTACAGGTATGGTCAAGCAAAACTGAAACTAAATTACTGGGCTGATTACTTGACTGAGACTGTGGGAGCTATTATCTAACCTACATGCCTCAATATGAGCAAATTGGGGTCCAACCTGTGACCCCAGTTGGAAGAGTGTTAGTACCATGCCATGGGTACTAACACTGGCTGTGTGTATCCACTAATATGCTATCCCAAAGGACTAAATGTGTCAAGCCTAAATTGACATGTGACCCCTGCAAGGTAGTCAAGCCTAAACTGACGGATGACTCCTCATATCCTATGCTCGCTATGTAGTTCTAAAGTACAGAGACTGGTACTAATGACTCTTCCTATCTGATGGGGAATCCTCCATCCCTGCACTCGCTCGGTGCTAAATCCTACTCCCAACTGAACTGACTCAAAATACTGGATTGTTCTAAGTTAACTGATTATGATAACTGACTGAACTGATAATGATCATAACATATTTCTAAAACTATTCTGAAGATACTGAGACAAAGTAAACAACTATTTTTTTGGGTATTCATAACCCCCAGGACTCGATAGCAATAATAGCAAGATAGAACTAAAACTTTGGGGACGCAATATGAAAGCATTGTTCAAAATTCATTCTTGTAAACTTTTCATCAAACACTTGCAATGCACAGTTTAAACTAAGCATGGAAATAGTTAAAATCTTGTAGTAATAGCATAATTTCAACACCAACATCACTAATTATGAATTAAATTAGTAAACAACAGTGTTTAAAAAATTTAAATTAAAAAATAAAATAGAAAAGATACAAAATCAAAAAACCAAAAAAGTTCATTGACCTTATTCCAAAAGTCTAAAGTCCTTCTTTCACCAATTCCGACCTATCCTTTTTTATGGGATATTTGAAGGAGAGCTTTGTAAATCTCAAAGGGTTTAATAACAACAACAATTTCATGTAAACATGGTATAGAATCAAAGTTCATGGAAATTCATGGTTAAAATCATAATTAAAATAACAATAACTTGTAAGGATACAACTTTGAATTTAAAATTTGATACTTGAACTCCATGGGTGGAAGGGACCCATGAATGAACATTTAACAAACCTGGGTTGATGAATTCAAGAGAGTTCTTGGGGTTTTTGGTGCGATGTTGTGTTATTGCGGTATTCCACTAGAAAAGGACGATCATGAATTTGGCCATCACCGCGATGCGGACTTATTACGTTGGGTTACTATTTTTCACTAAAAGTCCCATAACTACTCACCTGAGTATCAGATTTAGGAGAAATTGGTATCGTTAGAATGATAATTCAATTTTCTACAGTTTGGTGGGTCTTGAGCTAGAAAATTCTCAGTAGATAAAAAGATATGCTCATTTGTAGTTGACTATAGCAACATTCTTATCAAAAATTCAATCGGTAAGGGATATTTTGATTCACGTAATAGCTGGGAGTTATTTGAGGCCTTAATATACATCAAACTCACTCGTAAAATTACCAAGGGACTATAAGATACTTTACATGAGCTTGTAACATGACTATAACATTAGTTTGGATTTTTTGGGTATTACAGTACTTAGTAGGCATCATCGGATGACTAAGCTAAATCCCGATATAAATATGGGAAATGCAAGATAACATAACTAAGCCCAGAAAAAAGGCAAGATTGAGAATAACTCCACATCTCTGTACATGACTAAATAAGTAAACCAAAATAATAACATAAAGAAAAAGCCATTAATACTACAAAATTGGCCCCATAAGCCAATAAGTGCAGAAAAGTAAATAACCCAATGAAAGCCCCCATAAGACTGGAGGGTACAATCAATTAAAGTATAACCCAAACCACCCTCATTTTACCAACCTCTATGATCCAACTAGAATTAGTCCATGTCATGCCACTATAACAATTATCTAAATTATGGACTTGAATCGGTGTACATATTATCAATATCATACTCTCTTGTCCAACTCAAACTAGTACATGTATTATCGTAGTCATAATCAATATTTGGACTCAAATCAATAATCATATAATCGACATCATAATCAATACCCTCACTTGAACTGGTAAATATATCATCAATATTGTACTCAATAGACGAACTTAAACTGATAATCATATAAACATTATCATGGCTAATATCTGGACTCGAATCGATATATATATATATATATATATATATATATATATTATCATAGTCATAATTAATATTCAAACCTGAACCAATAATTAAATAATCATTATCACGGCCAATATCCAGACTTAATCCAGTAAATATATATAACAAAAATAATAGCATGATCAATAGCATAATCAATAATCAACATCCCCTTATACCAACCCAGCATAACCATCGAGTGCTAAAACTCTCCAATATTACCTCAATAAATATTTTCATGGCTCATAACAAGCGTATACCAGTTTATAAAACTATATGAATTTGGGTCTATGATAGGTTGAAGAGCCCACTTCTAAATCCCTAAATTCCATTACAAGGCAATCCTACCCTGTACTTGGCTAAGGTATCTAAATCCACTTTTAGATGCTAACAAATTCGCAATAAATCCTAAGATAGATATTTTACCTAATGCATGAACAACTAAGCCAATTATGCACAAATAATGGTCTTTAGATGGCCTCAAAGGTCTAAATAACTTAAGTATTCAAAATTCCATCACCAATACCTAAAACCCATCCAAAATTTAACTCAATATTATAAACATACTATGAATTAGCTCAATCTACGAGGAGGGAAAACCTAGCCAACCTGGACGCCATAAAAAGTTTGAAGAATCCTTTAAATCACTGACTTTCCCTTTCAAGAAGCTTCAGCAAGGTGCCACGCTATCAAGATCACAATCTATTAATCACAAAGAGAATGATGATACCCATATTGCACTTTTTTTCTTTAGATTCAAAATTATGCAAAAATCCCATGTGGGTCCCGTTTACAAAATTCACATTTCTAAGGTCAACCCAACATCCCCATATACTCAAGGAGTAATTTTTCTAAAAATGAGTAAAATTTGACTTATATTGGTGTTAAAATCAAGCCACCAAGTTTTAGGGATCTTAGGAAAGAAAAGAAAAAATCAACCATAGAATTGAAGGAATCTTGCCATAAATTAAAAGAAAAATCGCGTAATCGATCTTCACCCAAGCTCCCAAAAGCACCCATAATATATTCATAAGATATTACACTCCTAGGGTTTAAGTATCTTGAGAATTGATGAGGAATGGGCAAAAATAGACTAAAATGGGGTATTTACACTCCTTTCAGGTATTCAAGAGTCATTATCGCGACATTCGCCGCCTGCCATGGTTGTCCCATATACGAGATATGGTATCACGATCGTGCTACTTGCAGACTTTTGAGGGAAGTGTCTTTTGCGAAAGTGGCCCCTACACCTATTTTTTATTTTCTTAATTTTTTGACCAATAGCTTGAAAGGAGTATGAGTGCCTTGGTACCCAAACCAAATATCTATCGAGCCTAAAATTGACATTTTAGAGCTGTTGGAATAGTCAAATTTAGGATACAAGATTGTTTGACTGAATTTTTCACTCGATAGCTAATTTGAACTAGCGAAGACTTCAAAATAGGAAATTGGTTCTAAAAATCAAATGAATTCCCCGATAATCAAATTGTCAGTCCCAGTAAGTCATAAATAACTTGGGGCAGCTACAGGGAAAGTGTTAATGGATAAAATAAGTAGAGATATAAAAAATGACCCGAGGGTTCATTACAGTGCTATAGCGGTGAAAGTCACTGATTTATTTAATTTTTCCCCCAAAATAATTTATTTTTCTACAACTCAATTTAGAGACAATAAAGGTTAATTTTGGGTTATTTCCACCTAATTTTCATTATTCAGCTTAGTTAAGGTAAGGATTTTATCATTGTTAATTAATATTTAATAATTCAGCCATAAAATTGCTAAATTATAGAGTTCAGAGAGGGTTTTAGGGATAATTTTTTATGTTTTATGATGTGAGGGAGTGAATTAATTAATAATTTAATGGGTTGGATTATTAACAGATAATTTACCCTTGTAATTCATTAATTCACTAATTTATCCATGAAATTGGTAGCTTTAGGTGAATTACGATATAAAAGCCCTAGAATGGGAAGGGAATGATCATGAATTTGATCTTAGGTGTTGGTTGGGAGTTATAATTTCTAACATAGTAGGTCATTTTATTAATTATGTATTTATATGCGTGTTCTAGATCAAGAGCAAGCAAAAATTACACTAAAGGGAAAAGCTCCAATTTTGAAGAGCTGTGCAAGCTTTATTTAAGGTAGGTGATTGTATTGTAATTTAATATAATTTGTGCTAAATGTGTGTATTAACTACTTTGTACTAAGGCTTTTTAATACATGGTGTTTGGTGTGGTCAATGCAAATGATTTAACATTGTTGTATGATTTTGACTTACCTCATTGCTAAATGTGTAATGTTTTGGTATTGAAACATTTTCACAAGTTACTGGTGAAACAAGGTTGACATACATTTGTGTCTGGGGTTTAATACATAGACAAAAATTATCTCATGCAGGTCATAGCTAGAGGGTAGATGTATTACCTATAATGTGTGTGTACAAGGGTCAGGTGAGTTTAACGGTTCTACGAGTGAACTAAGGAATATATTTTTACAATTGATATAATCTCTTGACTTGTCATGACTTGGGTTGACTAAACTTAACTTGCTGATGAAAAGTTGACTTGTTGATGGAAATCTTAAGTTGCTTATTCGATACTTGTTGTGCTAAGTATTTGTTAGTTGAGCATGGATTAACTTGTTGTATTGTATTTTAGTTAAGTGTTCATATTCTCATCTTAGGTTGGCCAAATAACCCTACCAAGTACACTATTATTTTTTGTGTGATGATACTACACCTGCTCTTATTTTTGTGAGTACAATGCATATTCTAGCATCATTCACGGAAACTTACTTGTGATTCCAGTGGTTGACTTTGGATTCAAGGGTAAACAGCATGTTTCAGGCTACCATGAATTCTTCTTGGATAACAGAGCCCTTATTTTTGGACTTATGTTTTTCATTTTAGTTTTTGGGGTTGCATCTCCTTCTTGACAATCTTTAGTAGTTTTGGTACAGACGATTTTTGGGTCCTAGAAATGACTTTTGGTTGGGTACAATGTTCCATCGTAAGTTGTACTTATGTTTTATTTCTTTAGACTTGATATATTATTGATGGGTTAGTTCTATTAGTCCTTTAAGTGTTAATTTAAAGATGGTATTTTGGGATAGATGATTTTCCCATTAGGTGAGTAGTATGGATGTCACTCATGACGGGTTTGGGTCATGACACAACATTTGTAGTATATCCTACTGAACCTCTTGTTTTACTCCACCAAAACAATTAAACTCTTTTCTTGGTCTGCCTCTAGTCTAGATGCCAAGAAAATGTTAAGAAGCACTAGAATAGTGCATGTATTTACTATCTATCCCCTTACAAAACAGTAGCAAATCATCAGTAAATCCCAGTTGTGCTATATTAAACTTAGCACATTTAAGTTGGTATTGGAAATCCTTCTAAAACTTTAACCCCATTAGGTATATAGTGAGGAATTCAATTACAAGTACAAATAAAAAAGGAGACAAGGGGCTTCTTTGTATCGATCCTTTTTATGCGTGGAATGCTACTGTTAGATGGCCATTAATCACTATGGACTAAGTCAATGCCAATGGATGGACTTTTATGGGAAGTTGAGCTGCTTTAGCACCTATTTCAGAAAAATCCACTCTAATGAATCATAATATATGGACTTTCTATTATACCCATTCATAAGCTCATGACTAAGTATAATGTTGTTAACAATCATCCTCGGTGATAGAAATGTATATTAATTATCATCCACCAAATAATCCATAACCCCCTACATTTTGTGAGTCATTACTTTAGAGATACGCTTATAGAGCAAGGTACAACAAGCTATAGCAACATGCTTATTGATAAATTGATACTCTGACATTTAGTCTATTATAAAATGAAATGATAGTTTTAGTTTATATCTAATTTATTATTAATTTTCCTTTATAACAACGAATAAGATAAGTATTTCTTTTATTTTCTAAAAATTAACTTATGCTTATTAATTTGCCACATAAATAAGAATGGTGGGCCTACATTAAAGTACAATCAATGAACTTCCTTTGTAGTTAAAAATGTGTAAGAAACCTCTTTTGAAAATTGTATAGTAATAAATATATAATCCTTAATTTCAAGTCGATGAATAATAATAGTAAGAAATACATAAATTACTCCTTAAATTTGTCCACAAAAATCAATTACACATTTTAACTTTATGAATAATTATTTATCTATTATTATAATTGAAAGTGGATTTAATATAAACACCAGTTTAGTAGTTGGAATGATATACTCATGTGTCACTAGGCACCACATTAACGCCAAGTAATGACATATTAGATATATGTTGGATTTCAAACGAACTAAAGACGACTTAAGTAATATGAAATGTATAAAGTACTCCTTAAATTTGTCCAAAATAAGCAATTAGATAATTTAACTTAATGGATAATTATATATCCCCTAATTTAAAGTAGAGTTGATGTAAGTACCAGTTTAATGGTTGGAATGGTACATTCGTATGTCAATAAGCGCCACATTAACATAAGTAATGACATGTCAGGTAGGTCTCAAATGTGCTAAAAATGACTTGATATCACTTTGAACAAGTTATATTTGTAAAGTTAGAGCAAGTAGCTGACTATTCAATATAAATTTAAGGGGTAAATATGACTTTTCCCATAATAAAAATAACAACACGTTGAGATATGTTGACATTACTAAAAGAAACAACATGGGCTAATTAAATTCAAAATTATAGAGAGACACCAATTAAATTTGGTCAATATTATGATCAATATTACATAAGAACAGTTGTTCTTTGATTAATATTCCTCTTAAAGATACCAAAGTTCTTTTATCTGTAGCTAAAAAATAAATATGGAAAAGTCTCAGTAGTCCAAAAATCATCATTCAAGATTAAAGGACATTTCTTTTTAACTTTACAATTACATCTTTATTAGTTTTAGAGAGAATAAAACAACATTCAGATCTGAGATAGCTATAGCTTTGTGAAACAAATGAATCAAATATTTTCCTTATGTATATATTTCAACCTTTGAAACATTAACAGTCTGTAGCAAGTAAAGGAGTAGTTATTTGTATGGTTAATTAGTTGGATTTGTTGTAATGATAAGTTAGTTAGTTAGTCAGAATCATAATAGTGCTAATTGTAGTCAAGTAGTGTAGTCTTAACCAGTTAGCAAATGATTAGAGATGTCGACAACTGTCATCTTCTTCCTTACTTGTATATATATTGCTTTACATACACATAATGAGAGTTAGTTGGATTTTCATAAATATCTCCTCTCATTTCTTCTCACAACTTATACATAACAAAATATTTCTCTCTGCAACAACGAAGATTTTGTTCTTCTCACATATTTATACTTCAATTTTGATATTATATCAGAGTCATTATGCAATCATTTCTCATTAATTTTGTTGTTTTTATTGTTACATATGTGTTTCCTGATTCATTTATGATCTTCATTTCATTTATCCTTCTCCGATTCTGCTGTTTGTAGCTGCTTTAACTTTTGATTTTGCTGAATCTAGTTGCGTATAGGTTAATTCTTCAATGGAATTTTGGTTTGCATTGTTGTTTGTTGGTCAATTGTGCAATTGTTTTTACTGGCTAGTTGTTTGATTATTCTCCTCTCAAAGTCTTTTTAGTTATTATTAGTGTTCTCATTGTCTTCCTTACTCTATGGCTTCTGAACAAGTAAATCAACCACGTATTACACCTGATGTTGTTGACATCACTAGCCTTTTGTATGTGCATCTTTCTAAAAATATCGGATCCATACTCCTTCCATTCGTTTTTGATTAAACTAGATACCAATCATGGTTGTAGTTCTCTTTGAGCACTCTCTGTGAACAATACTATGGGTTTTATCAATAGAAAATACAAAAGGCCCACTGAGGATTCTCCTTTTCTAGCATACTAGGAGAGGTGTGATGATATGGTCACTTCATGGATTCTAAACTTACTCTCAAAGGATTTGGCTGATAGCCTTTAATACGCTAATAATGCCTAAGAACTCTAACAAGAGCTGGAAAATAGGTATGATCACACCTATAGTGCAAAACTTTATCACTTGCAAAAGGAGATAAATGATCTTTCTCAAGGTACTCCTGACATTACTAGATATTATACCAAAATGAAGCGACTCTAGGAAGAACTTGGGATAACTGATGCAAGTGCTAGATGTTCATATGAGTGCACATGTGGTGCTAAGGAAAGTTTACACAAAGTTGAACAGGAAAGGAGTTAATTTTTTATGGGTTTGAATAAGGTTAACATAATTGTAACGGGTAGAATTATTATGATGAATCCATTTTCTAGTATTGCTCAGGCATTGTCTATGCTGATCCAGGAAGAGAAAAAAAGAGAAGTTTGACCTTAAAACCAACTCATTTAAGAGTCAACATCTCTTAAATCTCAAGCAAATGTGAATGGGACATTCAAAGTCACACAGGCCTAGTGAGAATAAGTATAATAAAGGAAATCACTCTGGGAATCCATACTATGTCAGTACTTCTGGTAGTAATCACTACGAAAATCTTTATAGAGCTAGTGGATCTAGTATGAATGAAGAAATAAATGGGAATAGAGTGAATTTTTTTTATGAATATTATAAGAAACCTAGGAACCATAAAGAAAAGTGTTATACATTGCATAGTTTTCCCCTGGAATTTAAGTTCTCCAAAGGTAAGAATACAACATCTGCAACTAATACTCATGTCACTAGTGTTGATTCTTCAGATGGTAAATTTTATTCAACTCATGGGAATAGTGGTGACACTCAAGGATATCAAAATCTTACTCAAGACCAGTACAATTAACTTATACAGGTGCTAAAGAATTTTTTTGTTGTATACACTGTAGGTCATCATCCTAATCTCTTCATTAGTAGAATAGTGAATATGGCAAGTATATTTGTTTGCTCTTCTATGACTGAGATTGGTAATCTTTTGTGTGCTTGTAAAAAATTAGTTGCCGACTCTTGGATACTAGACTTTGATACTTCATATCATATGACCTATAAGAAAGACCTATTGACTAACATTGTAATTTTACCTTACCCTTTCCTTATAAGCTTACCTAATGGCTACAAAGTAAAAGCAATAGAAGTTGGTGATCTATATCTTAGCTTTGCATTAACACTGTGCATGGTATTATTTGTACCAATATTTAAGTTCAATCTTATTTCTATACGTTGCTTGACCTCTTCTTTTCAAAGTATTGTTAGCTTCATCAATTCTTTCTATATAATGCAAGACCCTTGATTGAAGAGGCCTCTAGTGATTGACATAGCTAGTGATGGGCTATACTAGCTTTTCTACAATTTTTACAAAACCATCTCTTCAATCCCTCTATTTGCATATCTTTCTTCACAAGTTTCAGTCAATTCTATGTGTGATAACTCTTTTGTGAGTGATAAATAGATTTTGTCATCTCTTGTGAGTGATAAATAAATTTTATCATCTCTCTCATCTAACGTTGTAAATAAGTCATGCCATTTTAATAAAGGAATTTGTTCTTCTTTTACTCATTGCTTGTATTTTGCATCTTCTCATAGAAATAATATTGATATTTTATATCACCAAACGCTAGGGCATGTGCCTTTTATGAATATGTAAGGGATTCCATGTATACAAGATCATTTCTCTCCAAATCAAACTTATATGCCCTATTTGTCCCATGGCCAGACAAGCTAGATTTCTATTTCCTCAGAGAAGCTCAGTCATTACCAAAATGTTTGATCTCTTACATGCTGACATGTGTGGTCTCTATTACATTTCTACACATGATAACTATAGGTATTTTCTCACCTTAGTTAATGATTTCATTAGAGCAACCTGGACACAACTGCTTAATTGTAAAAACAATGCCCTTCCATTAAAGCATTTGTCAACCTTATAGAAAATCAGTTTTCCACTATTGTCTAAGTCATTAGATTTGACACTGGGCTAGAATTCATAAATGATGCATCTGCAACATTTTCTCGGGAGAAGGGCCTTATTTATCAAAATACATTCCCTTATATACCCCAACAATATTGATAGTGGAAAGAAAGCACAAGCATCTCCTTTAAACTGCAAGAGCTCTTTTATATCAATCCAAATTACTCCTCAAGTATTGGGGAGAATGTATTTTAGTAGACATATACTTGATAAGCTGAGTACCTTCTACAATTTTGAAAGGAAAATGTCCTTATGAAATTCTTTATCAAGAAAAACCACTCTATTCTCATTTAGGAGCCTTTGGTTGTCTGTGTTTTCCAACTACACCTAAGACATATAAAGATAAGTTTGAACCAAGGTCAACTTCACACATAGTCATGGGATATCTCTATGGCACAAAAGGTTACAAAGTCCTAAACCTGGAAACTAAAAATTACACATTTCTAAAGATGTGTTGTTTTATAAACATATTTTTCCTTATTATTTAGATTTTTCTCGTTCTTCTTCTCCCTCTGTGTTGAGGTTGTTATCTACTAATTCACATAGTTTGAGTTTTCATAAACCATTTTGACACAAGTTATCTAGATCTAATTCCAACTTTTAACCCTATCACTAATACTTCTAGCAATCCATACAACTCAATTTCCATTTAAAAACCACCTACATTAGAGAATTTAACACCCCATATACCCAATGATATTGAAATTACAAATTTAACTAGCGACAAAAATATTGGTAACTAACTTGTTGTTGAATGTAGAAGATCATCCAGGCCACACAACGTACCTGCATATTTGCGCAACTATAATTACAAGATGCTTAACCTACTTTTATCTTCATCTACACACACTCCTGCTCCACTTACCAAAGCCACATCGCTAATCACCAATTTAGATCACATTATTTTTACCTCTTTTAGTCTAAATAGTCATCAACTAATGAAAAATATGTCACTTGATCTTGAATAATACTGCTATAAAGAAGCAGCATTGTAGCCTGCTTGGCAAACTTCAATGACACAAATTTTAAAGATTTATATACTAATCACACTTGGGACTTGGTAAATTTACCTTCTTGGAAGAAGGCAATAGGCTATAAATATGTATATAAAATTAAACACAAGATAGATAGAAGTGTTGAGATATTCAAGGCAAGGCTAGTGGTTAAGGGTTACACATAATAATATGGAGTAGACTACAGTGAGATTTTTTCTCTAGTGGTGAAAATGACCACTAGGAGAGTTTTACTTGGTTTAGTTGTGAAAAAGGGGTGGACTTTGTTCCAACTGGATATGAATAATGCATTCCTCCACTGATATTTTTATGAAGAAGTATATATGAAAGCTCCTCAAGGTTTAGTTTTAGAATCTGCAGGAATGGTGTGCAGATTAAGAAAATTTAGTATGACATAAAGCAATCTAGTAGGCAATGGTATGATAAACTTGCTACATCTTTGTATTCAAAAGGTTTTACTCACTCCATGCATGATTATTCTTTATTTTATAAGAAGAATGGGACATCACTAGTGGTTGTTGCTGTTTATGTTGATGATGCTATCATAACTGGAAATGATCATGATATAATTCACCAACTCAAGTTGTTTCTTCACAACAAATTCAATATCAAAGATCTAGGATAACTACACTACTTTCTAGACCTAAAGGTATTATAAAGGGATAGTGGAATATTGATTTCACAAAGAAAGTTTTGTACTGACTTGCTTAGCGAATATGATTGTCTGAATTTCACCACTACTCCCTCTTCTCTTGACCATATTATCAAGTTGAAAGCATCTAATGGTATATTGTTGAATGATCCAAAATGTTACAGGAATCTAGTAGGAAATATCAATAACCTCACTAATTTAATATAGCACCCAAGTGCACACGCAAGTGTACATGGTCTACTCAAGTAATATAGTGGCCTTAATAAAGAAAAGTATCGATACAACAGGGACTTACATTAGGCAACTATATTATTTCAGTTCAACTATTAAGATTTAATCAGTGCTAACGTGACCACAAGTAATTGTAAGTTAAAACTAAAAATAAACTAAACAATGCTATAAAGTAAAAGGTTGAACAATTATGGGGAAAATCGTAGGGCTAACGCACTGTAAACAATCATATTAATCTATAAAATCCATTAGTTAGGTTGATTATCTTGGTTGTAGGTTCACGAGGTTCATACTATGACTATGGCCTTCTGAACCTCTAGTCAATTATCTAACTTAGCCCCACAACTACATCATTGAGGGAGGATGCGAGAACTAAGTTAAATACATTCATATTTCATCTCGTTCTTGAACCAAATGGAGCACATAGGTATATTTATATCCTAAATGAAAATTATAACTTTATTCAATTGGAAGATTATAATTCTATTCTATCTATCCCATGTTCTCTTCTCTTGTTCCTCCTTCTTGGTTCACATGATGATTATGCATGTATTCTAAGGGTTGTGAATCCTAAAATAGTTATAAAAAGCATAAATAAACAACCAATATTTATAAACAACCATAAAAAAGTCAATTCATAACAATAATACTCATGTTCTTGGCCTTAACCCCGGAAAAGGGTGTTTAGCCGATCATGGACGTAACCGTAATCACAATGAATAAATACATGTTAATATAAATAGAAAAGCCAAATTAATGGAATAAGAACCATAATTTAAGTGTTATACAGTCTCAATTCAATTCCCAAGGTCGTCCAAGGTGTGCAACATAACAACTAAGTGTCCTATTTATACTTGGACACAAGCTGTCGATATTTTATAGGGTAGTACCACACCCTTATCAAGGTTCCTAGGTTATATGGCATGCCCTAATCGTGGTGAAACACTGTAATTGGTCATTTAGGATTCTTCCAAGTGCATGTAACGGCCCTAACACGGTGCCTAGGGTCTGTGGCACGCCAATGACTCCAGAACACCCATTTTTGGTCAGGTCTTGTCCCAAGTGTTTGTCCATCCTTTACAAGCCTTGTGGTGTTATTTCAACATGATTTATAGATTTTATATCATACATATATAATAATTATAAACTCACCAAGAATCCTATAGAATCAAACACCAGTAATTAGAGCTCTAAACAACATATAATCTAAGACGATGAACTACTAACTTAACTAAGAGTACTAGTTTTGTCCTTTTGATCTTTAACTGAGTGTTTTGTCTCTTGGATTGCTTCAATTAAAACTTATACACTATAAACAATTTATTCAACACATAATTACACACTTATACCATTATTAACTCATTAATCACACTAGAATCCATCGAGAACAACTAGAACAACATATGCTCAAGCTAGTAACACTAGTTTCCTCGTCTAAAGTCTAAGTGACCAAATTGATTCCAAAATTGTTTGAAACACACCTTAAACATTATAATCAAGTATTTTAACACTTATATGATCAATTATATCAATATTTACTCATTAATCACTAGATAAATCCTCAAAACAAGACTAATTAAGCCCCGATAACAATACTGAGGTGCAAAAATCCACCTTAGATCACCACCCCACACTTAAATTTTTGTTCATCCTCAAACAAATCTTCACTGTAAGCATCATAATAAGATGAGACTCCATACTTATACAACAAGAAATACATTCAAGCTAGTACTATAATGGATACACAGAATTCAAGTTTTTATGCTAAGCAAGTTATACATAAGTGAAAGCTCAAGAACACTACTTCAGAACGTCCTAACCTCACGAATTGACTCACCAAGTTTGCCAACTCATGCATATTACTCAATAAAAGAGACCTTATAAATCACCCAACAATTATTAAGAATGTTCTCTCACCATAAAAGAGTTACACATACTCAATCATATAGATGAAATTTATAACAAAATGGCTACAAGAATCAAGTTACGCTCACTCTCAGAAAGAATTAACAAGTTATACAAGACGAACTATAGGCTTTCCCTTAGTGTAGTACTCTATTAATATCAAAATGTTAAGTCTTAGGATCAAATAGGTCTTTGAGGGTTGTAATGTAGGATAAGGGATAGGTAGGAACTATTCTGGATAGTAATAGTGACTATCTCCCTAAGAGCTTTAATACACCACATGAACATTAGGATCTCTCTATTAACAATTATTTTTCACCACATTCATCTACATGCTTCTCTTATTTAGGCCCATCTCATTACGATGATTCACAAGTATCATGGAGGGAGTAATTTTTCTCAACTCAGGATAAAATTTAGTATAACTTTTCTCTCTTTTTACTACACAACTCCCAATCATAACACATATCAATTTTACACTTTTTTGGGGGGCTTACTTTTACCTTTTTTTCTCTCTTTTAGCTACTTTTTGGGGCCTTACTTTTACCTCTTTTCTTCTTATTTTCATACTCCATTACTTCATTAAATTTAACTTGAAGCACTTAGGAGCTTTGAATCAAAAAAAGGTCAACCAAAGAAGGGAAATATGCTACATATGAGGCTACCAACAAAATAGGTTGAAGGCTCAACGGGGATAACTAGGATTACACAAGTGTAGATAAAAGAGGGTATAAAACATAATTGTCAAAGAAATTCCTATATTATCTCCTAAACCTATACTCTTTATTTTACTTTACACACACACTAGGCAAGTTCTAGACATCAAATGCAACATGGAATACATAAAGATCTCACATCAAACATGGCACATGCTCAAATCAAGTAGGATCATTATAGACTCTTAAACAAGCAATCACATAAATTAAACATAAAGTCAGAAACACACATGAGTCATAAAATAGAGCCTAGGAGTCCCAAAGTAGTCATTCACACAATCAACATGCATGTACACACAAAAAACACTTGCATCATGTAATCACAAATAGCACCAATAAGGATATCTAACTTATCCTAATCATCAAAATTACAATTTAATCCTAAAAATAAAAATGATACTGGGTTCAAACGGCGGTCCCGTGGAAAAAACCGAAAAGAACAACCATGGGGTGGGTGAAATATGCACCTACTCAACTGACACCTACAAACTAAAAACTAAAAATAAAAAATATTTTTTTAATATTAACCCAAAACAAACTAAGAAAACAACTAATACTAAGACCCTACAACATCACTTCACCTAAAACCATGGGAATTTCCCCACCCCATACTTAAAACTTACTTTTTACCCTAAGTAAAATCAAAGGATAAAAAATAATCCTTAAGGCAATCAAAGGATAAAAAATACTCCTTAAGGCCTAGATAGTAGCATCTTTTAACATCAAGAGGGTTCGAGGACCCCACACTTAGTCTCTGCCATGTTCTTTAGCTTAGGTCTCTGGTACTCAGACTTCCCATCAACCATGACTCAAAAAAGACAAACACTACATGAAGTAAAAATTAAAAATACAAAAAATAAAATATCTACCTTAAATTGGGTTGCCTCCCAAGAAACACCTAATTTAGTATCGCGACACGACCCAACATCACTACTCAGTCAAATTTTTTTATCCTTTTTCTCTTGCTTGAAGGCCATCTTCTTATTCATTTTGACCTCTTGAGTGGGTGCTCTCAAGGTCAATAGGTTTCTCAGTAATATACTTTTTAGGCTCATCAATCATCATCACTTTGGGCTAAGGTGGTAGCTCGGGCAACTCAATGAGACTGTCCCAAGAGGTCTTTGGTGGTGAACTTTCATCCAATCATTACTATAATCATACATAAATCCTTATAGCAAGAAAGTGGATTAAGTGGATTATAAACTATGAAAACCACCTCTTCTTCATCCAATCTCACTGTGAGAGTGCCCTTTCTCAAATCTATCAATGCTCCTTCCATTGCTAAGAATGGATGTCCCAGAATAATTGGTACCCTACTATCCACATCATAATCCAAAACAATAAAATCAACAGGAATTACAAACTTACTAACCTTTATAAGCACGTCTTCAATTATTTCTTCAGGCTTAACTATAGTCTTGTCCACCAATTAGACATCATAGATCACGGTCGCGCCTTACCCAGACTAAGAATTTTAAATATTGATAAGGGCTTCAAATTGATATTTGCCCCCAAATCACTAAAGGCATGAACCACTTCACCATCACCAATTTGTATAGGGAGGTTGAAACTCCTTGGATCCTTAAGCTTCTTGGGCTTATTTTTCATCACTACAGTGCTACACTTCTCTTTTAATACCGTCTTAATATTCTATATTTTTAGTCTCAATATTCTATAGTTTTACCTTATTAGTCACCCCATTCTTCAAATTAATGTGAAGTTCTATGAACATGTCAAAGAACTTTTTAAAACGAGCATCATCTATGGCTTTTTTAAACCATTGAGGGAATGGTGGTGGTGGTATATCAACAACCTTCTCTACAACCATAGTTTTGGGTATTCAGACTTTTTTAAATTATCAACATCTTTGACTGCAACCTGTTATAGATCCAACTCTGCATCTGCCTCCTTATATTTCTTTGGATGTTTGTCATTAATCTCCGTAAAACTCCTCACATTGATTGTCATAACTTGCTTCAAAGGTTCATTATCACTTTTAAAACCACATTGAGGCTCTGAGTTATTTGCTGGTTTTTTATTTAAGCAACCATTTCTTATTTCTTGGATAAGATCTTCATTAAAGTCTTCTCAATGTTATTGGCTTATGTGGTGTTCTATTGTTGGTTATTACACTAAGAGTAATTTCGCACCTAAGTCTACCACTTTTGGTTGTAGTCATTGAATATGTTGGATTATGTGCATTGCCTACAAGGTTCACCGATTTTGAATTTGCACCACATATGACTACAGAGTGACCATTATTTCCATAAACCTTATACCAGCTTGGAGTTTGTTGCACTTCATTCACTTAAGCTAGAGTTTGATTCACATCTAATTTGTTGAATTAGATCATCATCTGATTCCTTATGGCTGATAAGTGAGCGGCTAAGGAAGTGATACTATCAACTTCTATCATTCTTGGAGACTTTTTCACTAAACTTATGTACATGTCACCATGCCATTATGGCTTTTCTTAAGTAATATAGTTTGCCAAAGTATACAGCTCATTATAAGTCTTTTCCAAAGCCTGGCCACCTGCAGCTGAATCTAGAAAACTTTTGTGTTATGGTCAAGAGCTTCAACAAAAGTGTGAGCTACTACCTCATTGTACTGATGATGATATGAACAGTCCCAAAGAAGAAACTTGAATCTCTCCCAAGCATAACAAAGATTCTAATTCAACTTCTATTTAAAGCACAAAATCTCACTACATAGTCACGCAGTCTTACCAGATGCAAAGAAATAGATGAGGAACTTCTGAGCTAAGTCATTCCATGTTTTGATTGAACTTATCAGTACTGTATTCAACCACGTCTTTGCATTCCCCAAAAGTAAGAAGGGGAAGAATAACAGCCTAACATAGTCAGTGGACCCTCCAGTTGGGATAAATATGTCACTGACTCGATAAAGTTTCGCAAGTGGACTTGTGGATCCTCATGTGATTGCCCGGTAAACTTTCCACTATTGTACACAAGCTGCACCATATTCTGCTTTAGTTCAAATCTACCTCTAGTAGCCGATCTGTGAATAGCAGAGGTCATATTAATTGCAAGTGGCATTCTTACTTTATGAATTATCCTATGGGCTAGTGGATCCTTATCCATTAGAGCAGTAATATATTATTCCTCATAAATTTATAGGGTATAGTAGAGAAATACTACTTCTCTCTTCTGTTAGTGAAAGCATTGCTCGGGCTTGGGGTCTGGTTCAACTAACTCCCTATCACTTCCCAACTTAGTATTCTACTAAACATATGCCTGGAAATTCAAAAGCCAAGATTAAGTGAATAGCACCAAAGACATAAAAAAGTAAAACTAAAACCAAATAAGTAACAAAATTTCAAGTCCTTGGCAACGGTGTAAAACTATTTGCGCCCAAGAGTATATGCAAGTGTACGTGGTCGCTGATTTGAGGTGGATTTATGCACCTCAGTGTTGTTATTCGAGCTTGTTTGGTTTTTTTTTTTTTAAGGACTTATTGTGTGATTAATATGTTAACAATGATATATTTGAGCATCTAAGTGTTTAAATATTTAATTACAATGTTTAAGGTGTAGTTCAAACAAGTTTGTACTTAATTTGGTCACTTAGAATTCAAATGAGAAAACTAGTGTTGCTAGCTTGAGCTAGGTGTTGTTCTAGTTGATCTCAGTGAATTCTAGTGTACTTAATGAGTTCCTAAGGTTATTATGGTGTAATTATATGGAAAAAATTGTTTATAGTGTTAAAGGTTCAATTGAATCAAGCTTAGAGTCGAACAATAAGTCAAAGATCAAAGAGCGCAAAACTAGTTCTTAGCTTAAGTTTCTAGTTCGTCGTCTTAGATGTTGCGTTGTTTTGAGCTCTAATCAGTGATTTTTGATGCTATATGATGCTTGGTGAGTTGATTATGATGATATATGGATGATTAAAAATCTATAAATCAATTATAAATAACACCCCAAGGCTTGGTATGGAAGGACAAATGCTTAAGACAAGTTTAGATGTCAAAAGGTAATTCCAGTGAGGGTATGGGAATAGCCCCGCGACGCACACCCTATTACCAAGGAGTGAGGATCATAGTGCACACCCAATTCCCAAGGAGTGAGGATCATGGTTCACACCCTATTCCCATAGAGTGAGGCTCGCAGCGCATACCTTGTTCCCAATACGGCCAAAATTCTCCTCCGATAAATAGGACACTTAAACATATTGCAAAACACCTTGGACGCCTTTGGAACTTAGAGAGGGGATTAAAAAACCTTCAAATAGGTTTTTTGTATCTTTAATTTAGTTTGTTTATGGATTTTATCATGTATTCATTGATCTTGATTACGGTTATGTCCATGAGTGGTGAAAAGCCCCCTTTCTGGGGTTAAGGCCAAGAATATGATTACTATTACTTTGAATTGAGTTGGTTTTTGGTTACTTATCATATTTGGTTGTTTATTTATCCTTTTTATAACTATTTTAAGTATTCACGATGCTTAGAATACACCTATTATTATCTTGTGATCCCAGGAGGAGGAATAAGAGGATAGAACGTGAAGGTAAATAGAGTAAGGTTCTTATCCTTATATAAAATAAGGGATTTGAATTAGCGTCTAGGATAGAGATATACCAAAATCCTTATTTGGTTCACTACGGGATGAAATATAAATGTTTTTATCTTAGTTCTCACATTCCCGCTCAACGATGTAGTTGTGGGGCTAAGTTAGATAGGTGATTAGAGGCTCGAGAGACCATGATAATAAAATCAACCCCATAAATCAACAATAAAGATAAGTAACTTAACCAGTGAAGTTTAATATCATATTATGATTGTTCATAGTGCTTTAACCTCGGGTTTCATTCTCATTGATTGTCCAAGCCATTTATTTTTTCTGCATTGTTTACTTTACTTTAGTTTTAAAATTTTGAACTCGTTTGATTTCCTTTGCACCACTTTAGTATCAACAGTGAACTAGAATTTGATACTTTCTTAACACTAGTCCCCGTAGGATCGATACTTGGCTACTAAAGGGCCACTTTACTATTTAGTGAGACCACGTACACTTGCGTGTGCGCTTGGGAGCAACAGTCCACCCAAGTAATATAGTGGACTTACTAAATTAAAGTACTGATATCATAGGGACTTGTATTAAGAAACTATATAATTTCAGTTCAACTATTAAGATTCAATCAGTGCTAACATAACCATAATTAATTGTAAGTTAAAACTAGGAATAAATTAAACAATACTATAAAGTAAGAATTTGAACAAATATGGGAAAAAGCCTAGGGCTAAGGCACCTTGAAAAATCATATTAAACTATAAACTCCATTGGTTAGGTTGATTATCTTGGTTTTTAGTTCACGGGGTTCATACTATGACTATAGCCTTCCGAACCTCTAGTCATTTATCTATCTTAGTCACACAACTATATCATTGAGTGGAAATATGAGAACTAAGTTAAATACGTTCATATTTGATCCCATACTTGAACCAAATATATCACATAGGTATATTTCTATCCTAAATTCAAATTATAACTTTATTCAATAGGAAGATTACAATCTATCTATCCCACGTTCTATCCTTTTGTTCCTCCTTCCAGGTTCACAAAATGCTTATTCATGTATTATAAGGATTGTGAATACTTAAAATAATTATAAAAAGGATAAATAAACCACCTATATTGATAAAAAACCATAATAAATCCAATTCATAACAAGAATACTCATGTTATTGGGTTTAACCATGAAAAAGAGTGTTTAGCCGATCATGGACGTAACCGTAATAACAATGAATGAATACATGTTAAAATCCATAAAAAAAAACCAATTAATGTAATAAAAACCCTAATTTATTTATTATATAGACTCCTTTCAAGTCACAAGGTCATCCAAGGTGTGAAACATAACAACTAAGTATCTTATTTATACTTGAACATAAGCTGTCGATTTTGACATAGGGTCGTTCCACGAACTTATCGCAGTGCCAAGGGTTAGTGGAACACCTTGATGGTGGTGAGATACTATAATTTTTAATTTATGATGCTTTCAATTGTCTTTTATGGCCCTAACGCAGTGCCTAGGATCTGTGGCATGCCAATGACTCCAAAACATTCATTTTTGGTCAAGTCTTGTCCCAAGTGTTTGTCTATCCTTCCCAAGCCTTGTGGTGTTATTTATACTTGATTTTAAGCTTTTTTATCACTCATATGTCATCATTATCAACTTACCAAGCATCTTATAGAATCAAAAACCACTAATTGGAGCTCAAAACAACATACAATTCAAGACGATGAACTAGTAACTTAACTTAAGAGTACAAGTTTTGTCCTTTTGATCTTTAACTTAGTGTCTTGTCTATTGGATTATTTACAATTAAAAATTAAACACTATAAACAAGTTATTACATATATAATTACACACTTATAACCTTTGTAACTCATTACGCATACTAGAGTCCATCGAGAACAACTAGAACAACACACAACTCAAGCTAGTAACACTAGTTTTCTCGTCTAAACTCTCAGTGACCAAATTGATTCCAAACTTATTTGAAACACATATTAAATATTATAATCAAGTATCTTAACACTTATATGCTCAATAATATCAATATTTACGCATTAAGTAAATAGAAATCCTCAAAACAAGACTAATTAAGCCCGGTTAACAACACTAGGTGCATAAATCCACCTCAGATCATATAATAATAGATATTGCATATAGTGTACAATATTTGAGTCAATTTATCCCATAACCAATGGAACCTCATTACAATGTTTCACTTCATATACTTAGATATCTGAAATGAGATCCTAGTTTAGGAGTCTTCTTGTCCAACAATCCTAACTTCAGAATATTAGCATATTATGACTTTAGTTTGGTAGCACATCCTGATTCCAAGAGGTATGTTGGTATTTTAATTATGTTCCTTGGATATTGTCCTATTAGTTGTAGAGGTAGAGTACAGATCCATCGGAAAGGTGGTTAGAGAATTAGATTGGTTAGAAAGGCTACTTGCTGAGTTTGATAGTTCTCCTCTTAAACCTATACATATGTTTAGTGATAGGCAAATAGTAGTTCACATTGCTCATAATCCAGTTTTTCATGAGAGAACTGTAAGACCCTAAAAAAGTTTCCCCATAGTCTGAGCCTTAGAGCATGTCAAGTGAAGTGTAATTCTGGTACTAAAAGATTGAGAAGTGACTTCCCAAGTGATTAGTGTGTTAACCTTGATTGCATTTTCCTAAAAATGACTTTCTATCATATGAAAAATTGAATTAACTTTCCAACGATACCAATTTCATCCAAATCCGGTATCGGGTGAGAAGTTATGACCATTTTACTAAGAGCTGTCAGAACCACCCAGGTGTGATGGGCAGGTTGATGGACCGTTGAGCTTACGATGGACCGTTGCCCAGACCATAGCAACTAAGGCAGTAGCTCCCTCTTCTGGCCCAAGTGCGACGGCCAAGACGATGGACCATCAAGCTAATGACTGACCATTTCTAAGACTGTCGTAACTGAGGCAGTAGGGCCTTTTTCTGACAAACATGCGATGGACAATCTGACGAGCCATTGATCTAGCGATGGGGCATCACTCCGACCGTCACAAATCCTATTCATTATTTTTAAGTGTCTCATCTAATAATTTGTGCTCTCCTATTTTAGAAATGCCTTCCCGAAGAGCAAACGCCTGCAGAAATAATAATGAGCAACCCTAGCCTGTTGATCCCTTGAATGAGACAGTGTCTCATGCTGAGTTTTATGCGTCCTTTAAGGCGTTAGCCCAATCGGTCACCGCTAATGTTCAAGACAATAACCAAGCCGCAGTTGTAAATCAGTAGAGAGGTGATTTAGCTGCTACTAGGATTCATGATTTCATGCGGATGAATCCGCCAGTGTTTCATGGGTCTAAGGAAGGTGAAGACCCACAGTTATACCTTGAGGAGGTCAGAAATATCACATAAGTGATGCATGTTTCTGAGAAAGAAAGTGTTGAGTTGGCATTTTATAAGTTGAAAGACATTGCTTATGACTGGGCTGTATCATAGAGGAAGGGCAGTGATGAGGATGTAGCTCCTCTAACTTGGCAAGTATTCTAAGATGCATTCTTGGACAAGCTCTTTCCACTTGAGATAAGGGAAGTGAAGATTGAGGATTTTATGAACTTAAGGTAGGGATCCAAGACTGTTAAGGAGTACTGCTTGAAGTTCAACCACTTAGCTAAGTATGCTCCTAATTTAATTTCTAACACCCGAGCTAGTATGAGCAAGTTTGTGACAGGTGTTTCTAGTTTGGTATTGAAAGAGTGAAGAACTGTGATGTTGAATAGGGATATGGATCTTTCTAGGTTGATAATACATGCACAGTAGATAGAGGCAGACATGATAAGAGAGAGAGAGGGTGAGGGGTAACAAAGGGCTAGATCTAAGCAGCATAAGTATGGTCGGGCTAGGTCCCATAGAAGGAACCACCCATAGTTCTAGAGCCATACGTCTATGCCAGCGCCTTTATCAGTTAGTGATCCCACACCTAGAGATAGACAGGAGCAAGGGAATAGGTCTACTATGTCTAGGTCGCAGAACAGTGTAAGTAACAGACCTCGCTATCCTCCTTGTGCTAAGTGTGGTAGGGACCATCCCGGTGAGTGCTTAATAGACCAAAGGGATTTGTTTAGTTATGGCAAGTTGGACCATAGACTTAGAGATTGCCCACATGCTAGGCATGGGAACAGAGATACTCGACCTCAGGCATAGACTACTAGTGCACTAGCTCCTGTACCCCGTCCTGCCCCTGCTCAGAGCATTTTATCTAGCACTGCCGGCGATCAGTGCCTAAATAGATTTTATGCCTTACCATCCTATCAGGAGCAAGAGGACTCTCCCAATATTGTTACTGGTATGCTCCGTATCTTTTGCTTTGATGTTTATGTGTTGTTGGATGCCGGGTTAAGTTTCTCTTATGTAACCCCACTTGTAACTGTGAATTTCAAAATGAGTCTCAAAAGAATTCCTGAGCCTTTTCTAGTTTCCATACCAGTAGGGGAGTCAATTGTTGCTAAGCAAGTGTATAAACATTGTCCTGTTACTGTTCTTCATAGAGTCATATTTACTGATTTGATAGAGTTAGGCATAATGAATTTTGACCTTATTCTGGGTATGGATTGGCTTCATTCTTGTTATGCATCTATAGACTGCCATACCCGTGTGGTCAAGTTTCAGTTTTATAGTAAACCAGTTCTTGAGTAGTCTCAGGGTTTGGTATCTCCCAAGAGTCATTTTATCTTCTATCTCAAGGCCAGAAAACTAATATCCAAAGGTTGCATTTATCACTTAGTTAGAGTTAAAGACACTCTGAGGCTCAAACTATTCAGTCAGTCAGCATTGTTAATAAGTTTTCTGATGTTTTTTCGAAAGATCTCCCAGGGGTACCTCCCAATAGAGAGATAGAATTTGGGATTGACCTTTTTCCCAACACTCAGCCTATTTCTATTCCGCCATACCGTATGGCACCTACAAAGCTTAAAGAACCCAAAGATTATTTAGATAAGGGTTTCATAAGGCCCAGTGTTTCTCCTTTGGGCGCACTTATTCTATTCGTACGAAAGAAAGATGGTTCATTACGTATGTGCATTAACTATAGTCAGCTTAACAAGGTCATAGTAAAAAATAAGTATCCTCTTTCGAGAATTGATGACCTGTTTGATCAGTTGCAAGGTGCAAGTTATTTCTCCAAGATAGACCTTAGATCCGGCTATCACCAACTTAAAGTGAGGGAATATGATATTTCAAAGACAACCTTTCGAATACGCTATGGTCACTTTGAGTTTCTAGTCATGTCTTTTAGGATAACCAATTCCCCAGCAGCCTTTATGGACCACAAGAATCAAGTGTTTAAGAAATATCTCGATATATTTGTCATTATTTTCATACATGATATCCTTGTGTACTCCCGTTCTGAGAACGACCATGCAGATCATCTTAGAATTGTCTTACAAACTCGTAGAGATCATTAGTTGTTCACTATATTCAACAAGTGTGAATTTTGGCTAAGCTCAATAGCCTTTCTCGATCATATCATTTCAGCCGAA
>NC_061119.1:90732915-90744720 GCF_002878395.1 Capsicum annuum | reverse complement strand
TTTGGCTAAGCTCAATAGCCTTTCTCGATCATATCATTTCAGCCGAAAGCATTAGAGTTAATCCCCAAAAGACAGAAGCTATAAGAAATTGGCCTAGACCTATTTTCTCATCTGACATTAGAAGTTTCTTGGGTTTAGCAGGTTACTACCACCGTTTTGTTAAAGGTTTCTCTTCTATTGTGTCTCCCATGACCTGAATGACCCAAAAGAAAGTTAAGTTCCAGTGGTCAGATTCTTGTGAGAAGAGTTTTTAGGAGTTGAAGACTTGACTTACTTCAGCCCTTGTATTGACTTTGCCTGATGGTACAGATGGTTTTATGGTGTATTGTGATGCCTCTAGAGTTGGTTTGGGTTGTGTGTTGATGTAAAGAGGTAAGGTTATAGCCTATGCCTCTAGACAGTTGAAGTCGCATGAAAAAAATTACCCAACCCATGATCTTGAATTAGCTGTTGTGGTCTTTGCTTTGAAAATTTGGAGACACTATTTGTATGGTGTCCATGTTGATGTATTTACTGATCATAAGAGCCTGCAGTATGTATTTACCCAGAGGGAGTTGAATCTTAGGCAGAGGAGGTGGTTAGAGTTGTTAAAAGACTATGATATGAGTATGTTGTATCGCCTGGGCAAGGCCAATATAGTGGCAGATGCCCTTAGCAGGTTGTCCATTGGTAGTGTTACTCATATGAAAGAAGATAAGAAAGAGTTAGCTCGTGATATGCACCATCTGGCTAGATTGGGTGTTAGGTTGCTTGATTCCGCTGAGGGAAGTACTTTGGTGCAGAGTAGTTCTAAATCCTCTTTAATTTCAGAAGTAAAGAAGAAGCAAGACAGAGATCCTAGTTTGGTCAAACTGAAGAAGTCAGTTAAGGACCAAAAGGTAGAGGTTTTCTTCCAAGGAGGAGATGACGCGTTGAGATTGCAGGGTAGATTGTGTGTTCCATGTGTTGATGATTTGAGGTAGAGGATTCTGGATGAAGCGCATGGCGCATGGTATTCTATTTATCCTGGTTCTACCAAGATGTATCGCGACTTATGAAAAATCTATTGGTAGAGTGGTATGAAGAAGAATATAGATGAGTTTGTAACAAAGTGCGTAACGTGCCAACAGGTTAAGGTAGAACACCAAAGACCTAGTGGTGTGATGCAAGAGTTTGGTATACCCACTTGGAAGTGGGAAGAGGTGAATATGGACTTCGTGACTGGTTTACCTCTTTCGTGTCATCATCATGATTCTATTTGGGTTGTTGTAGATAGGCTGACTAAGTCCGCGCATTTCTTACCCGTGCATACATCTTGTACAGCTGAGGATTATGCTAGGTTGTATATCCGAGAGTTAGTCAGGCTGTATAGAGTTCCCTTGTCTATCATTTCGGATAGGGGTACTTAATTTACTTCTCAATTTTGGAGAGTGTTTCAACAGGGTCTTGGTACCTAAGTTTATTTGAGTTCCATTTTTCATGCGCAGACAGATGGTCAGGCTGAGAGGACCATTAAGACTCTAGAAAATATATTGAGGGCATGTGCTCTTGACTTCAAAGGTAGTTGGGATGAGCATTTGCCATTGATAGAGTTTGCTTATAACAATAGTTACCATGCTAGCATCGAGATGGCACCATTTGAGGCTTTGTATGGTAGAAGATGTAGATCACTCATAGGTTGGTTTGAAGTGGGTGAAGCTGCAGTGATTGGACCTGATGTGGTATTCGAGGCTATGGAAAAGGTAAAGTTGATTAGAGAAAGGTTGAAGACAGCTTAGAGTCATCAAAAGTCATATGCCAATGTGAGAAGAAGAGATCTTAAGTTCAAGGTGGGTGATTTGGTGTACTTAAAGATTTCACCTATGAAAGTGGTGAAGAGGTTTGGTAAAAAGGTGAAGCTTAGTCCCCGTTATGTGGGCTCCTATAGAGTCTTGAGCCGTGTTGGTAAAGTAGCCTATGAAGTTAAGTTGCCCGCAGAGTTGTCAGCCGTTCATCCTATTTTTTATGTCTCCATTCTTAAAAAGAATATTGGTGATTCTGTCGTAGTAGATCCTTCAGAAAGTGCTGATATTCAGAACAGTCTTTCATTCGATGAGATTCCTGTTGAGATCCTAGATTTTCAGATTTGTAAACTGAGGAACAAAGAAATTCCCTTAGTCAAAGTTTTATGGCGGAACCAGTCTGTGGAGGGCGCTACTTGGAAGGCAGAAACAGACATGCTAGCCAAGTACCCGCACCTCTTCTCCGCGAGTTCAAATCAATCCAAAGGTATTATTCTTCTTTAATTCATCCCTTCTAATATAAAGGTCATCTATGCATCTATTGTTACATGAGTTCTTGCAATTTCTGAAGTATTCAAGAGCTTAGAAAGATTTTAAACCCATTTAGCAAATTGCTTCAGCTATGTGTAATCAGCTTTTCCTGTGTTCTTAGTCTAACTAGTGGAATTTGAGGATGAATGTTCCTAAGTGGGAGACATTGTAAGACCTTGCAAAAGTTCCCTCGTAGTCTGAGCCTTAGAGCGTGTCAAGTGAAGTATAATTCCGACCTAAAAGATTGAGAAGTGACTTTCCAAGTGATTAGTGTGTTAACCTTGATCTAATTTTCCTAAAAATAAATTTCTATTATGTGGGAAATTGAATTAGCTTTCCAATGATACCAATTTCGTCTAAATCCGGTATCGGGGTGAGAAGATATGGTCATTTTACTAAGAGCTGTCGGAACCGCCCAGGTGCAACGGGTAGGTTAACGGACCATTAAAATTGCGATGGACCGTCTACCAGACCATCACAACTAAGGCAGTACTCCCTCTTCTTTCCCAAGTGTGACGGCCAAGACGACGGACCATCAATCTAGCGACGAATCATCGCTAAGACCATTGTAACTGAGGCAGTGTGGCCTTTTTCTAACCAACATGCGACGGATGATCCGACGGGCCATCGAGCTAGCGACGGGCCGTTACTCTGACCGTCGCAAATCCCATTCATTATTTTTAAGTCATTTTTAAAAAAACTTTTGGTCTTTTCCCCTTTTAACACTTAGATATACGCAAAATGAAGCATATGACTTCATTATCTCCCAAAACATCCAAAGGCTAGGGTTTCTTCCTCAAGAACAAACCCAAAACCCTTCTCCAAGATATTCAAGAACTCACCATAGATTCTATAAATTGAGTTGAGATTCAAGTTTCTCAAGTCCAAGGATTCAAGAACCCTCTATCAAAGAGTAAGAAGAAGAGTTTCAAGCAAGCTTGTTCGTCTAGTTTCACAATCTAAGGTGTATGGGGTTTGAACAAGGACAATTCTTTCATCCTTGTGCCCAAAATTTGTTTTAAATTACAAAGATATATGACTTTATGAGTTCTCCTATGAATTTGAAGTGTGGGTTCATACCCAATATTACTATGCATGAGATTTTGAGATTTGTCAATGTTCTAGAAATTGAAGTACATGAGTATGCTGAGATTTTAAGACAAATTGCTGAACATTCTAGATTTCTATATGATTTGTGTATCCTTATGACATCTAGTATGCATTTTGATGAGTCTTAACTTGAGATTTGATTATGGGTAATTAAACCCTACTTGAGATTTCAGTTTTTACGAACTTTTGTGCTATAAGCACCCATGATTTGAGTATTTTGAGATCATTAAGAAAGTTTTGACCTTAATGGTCATAGTAGCTTTGAAATCTACTTTACCAAATGAGATTACAGATTTGATAGTTGGGTTCTTATGAACCATGAGATTATTTTAAAGTGAATTTCCCTAAGATGAGTGTATCTAACTAAAGGGAGTAGTATTTAGCACCGAATTGGGTAAGTTACTACGATTTCATACCCCAGAACTACGTACCACTATAGGATTGAGATTTATGGGCCCGAGGACAAGATAAGTGATCACTGAGTTAAGGTTATACTCCCTGGTAAGAGTATGACACCTCTCCCCAACGTGAGATTTCTTCCTTAGGAGGATGAGATGTTCGACTCCATGTAACTCACATGGTTTATGTCGGTTAGAAGAAACTCTAGAGTGTCCAAAGTTATATAATCCCGAGTTCTAAGTGTCCCAAGTCTAAAAGAGTTCTAGAGTTCCCAAGTGTTGAAAGTTCCTAAAAGTTCTGAGTCCTTGAGTTTTAAAGAAGTTTTACTCTCCATGAGATAAAATCAGGAGTTTGAAAGTATTGTTTAAAGTTCCTTTAGCCGTCAAGTATTGAGAATAAGAGGAGAGTAAAGATTTTTTAAAGTTAAGTATAACGACTCACAAGATTTGTATTTCATGCTTCACTATTCATAAGAATTATATTTTAGATTTATTCAAGCCATGTGAGTCATTCATATATGCATGCATGATTTTATAAAGAGTAATGATAATGTTTATTTAAATACATACACCCCCATATACTCAGTACATTCCCAAGTGCTGATCCACATATACGTTTATGTGCTACATTATCTTATAATGTAGGTTCAGGTGCTCAGTCTCGGCCTCGTCAGTGATTTTCGAGTACCTTTGTCTACATCTCTACAGTGGTGAGTCCTCATGGTTCAAGGACCTATCTTCAGATATTTCAGTATTGTTAGTAGACATATTATTGCTTTCAGTTCAGTTTGTTAGTAGACATATTATTGCTTTTAGTTCAATTTGAGTCAGTTGAGGACCTGTCCCAATGGCTCTCTAGTTCATGAAGTAGTAGAGGCTTTGTTAGACTAGTTATCAGATTGTTAGTATGTTGAGATTTCCAGTATTGTGGTCGTTTGGCCGAGTATTTTCTTCGTATTTTCTATCATTTGATGTGACAGTACCAGTGTTTTGTTTATTTCATCTCGAAATAAGTTATTATATATAATAATAGGCTCAAAGGGTTAGCTTGGGGCTACTTGTAGCCTTAAGCACCGTATGACACTCCGGGACAGGATTTCAGAGCGTTACAAGAACAAAGCATATAAAAGTGATTGCCACTTTGTTAGAGAAAAGCTACAAGAATGACTCATTTGTCTGTAACATATTTTCACTAATGCACAACTAGCTGATGTTTTAACAATGGCACTGACTGGAGTACAAAATCACATTGCTCTTGACAAGTTGGCAGTGTGTTTTTCACCTCTAACTTGAGGGGGATGTTGAAACACTAATAGTCTGCAGTAAGTAACAACAACAACAAACCCAGTGCATTCCCACATAGTGGGGTCTGGAGAGAGTAAAATGTACGCAGTCCATATCACTACCTCCATAAAAGTAGCAAGGTTGTTTTCGATAGACCCCCGGCTCCGCAACAAGTAAAGGAGTATTATTTTTATGGTTAGTTAGTTGGCTTTGTTGTGATGATTATTAAGTTAGTTAGTTAGAATCATAATAGTGCTAAGTGTAGTCAAGTAGTGCAGTGTCAGGCAATTAGCAAATGATCCTAGTTATCCACAACTGTCATCTTCTTCCTTATATATATATATATATATATTGGTTCACATCCACGTAAAAGAGGGAGTTGAATTTTCACAAATATCACCTCTCCTTTCTTTTCTCAACTCTTACCTAACAAAATATTTCTCTCTGCAATTATGGAGATTTTGTTCTGCTCACATGTTTCTACTTCAATTTCGACACTATCGATGTTGCAATATATAATAGATATAAACTTTGGAATTACAAAATACAATGAATTCAATGATAAGAATTGAACTCATAAAACATAAAATTTGCAACCCTCCCTACTTGAGATAATCATCGAACATATTAAAATATTATAAAACTCTAATAATTACACATCTAGCTAATGAAAAGGAAGGAGAAATAAAATAAATTGGTTTTTGGACCTTAGCCTAGATTCTCAAACCTCACGGTGCACAAAATTATTATGTTACTATCTCCTCCTTGAGAGTCCTCGAGACATCTCGGTTGTGGCCATTGAATTAGGAAGTTGTATGATATGGGGCCAGGTTCGGATTTGAGAACAGATCCTATTACCTCCATTCTCTTTCCTCGATGAATCCATGGAAGGTTTACTTAAATTCAATTTGCCTGTACATGTACTATGTGTTTTGGCCCTCTTCAACATCAACTTCACAAGAGTGACAATCTTAATCAGCATGAACAATGATTCTCCTTTTTCAACTCAGAACAACTCTCAACAACATAATTATCAAATATATGAGTTGTTTTTGGATTAGGACCATGTGTGATCACACATGTATAGTCCTCAGAAGTCTCCATTTCCCTCAAGCTTAATCCATCTACATAACCTCTTTATGCATCTTTTTCTTCTTTTACACTTCCATATGCCAAGACTTGAGAATCCCTAGTCTTGATACCAAAATCTGTTGGAGAATTTGGAACTTTAAGCTCTGTTCCAAACAGAACCATTTTGCAATTTCCATTTGAACAACTAGTGTAAATGTTCTCCTAGTTCTCAATAGGGTCCAATAGAGCTAGTTTGATACCTTCTAAAGTTGAATTTGGAGACTCAACATAAGTGACCGCATTTATGCTATTTCTGTCGTAACCAAAAGGGTTGCCAAGATTGTACATTTGTTTGCTATCAAGAATGGATATTGGGCTAATTTCAGAGTCAATATCAGATGGGCTTCTAGTCAAAACACCATTGAAAAATCTTGGAGAAGCTAAAAAGGATGAAATGGGGTGGTTGTTGTTGTTTGTATTGCTTTGGATTGGAGAAGGAAAGGACTTTTGGTCACCCATGTGACCTTGTTTGTTGCTCACTGCTCTTCTCGAATTGTTCCTCAGCATCATCATTAACATTAGTGTAACAACTTTAGAAGAATAAAAAAAACAAAGAGGACTTTAATAAAAGAGGAATTAGCTAAAGATTCTCATGCTGAAAGTGTTAATAATAATCTACTGAAAAAAAAAAGACTCCTAATGGTTGATGGGTAATGAAATAATTTCAAGTACAAGATAGACTTGGGATTTCTTCTATTTGCCCTTTCTAGGAACGAAGTGAAGAAGCTCTTTTACGCAACTTTATTGGAGGAGTATTATAAGAGCCTGGGCAGTTTTAACGGTGATCCAAGTTTTGTCCTTTTCATTGAAATTGAAATGAAAGCGAGGGGCCATCAAATTAAAATATCCATGAAAGCAATTCTTAGGGTAAAATTCACGTGGGAATGGGGTGCATTTTTAATTAATTGAATGACATTTAACTATTCAAAATGAAGTAAAAATATTCTTATTTTTCTTTTCGAAAATATTTCTGCTAAATATTTGATTTAAAAATACCTTTTTCTAATGAAATGTCATCAAACACACCAGATTAAATAAAATTGCGACATAACCACTCCACATCAGCAGCATTTTTCAATAACGATTTTAGCTTTAGCCAAATTCTTCAATCCATTATTCTTTCCATACAATGAAGTAAGGAGTTCATAGTGATAGCGGTGGAATCTCCCACACACATTAGCCATAGATTTAGCTCCGAATCTTTCTTTCTGCTTTCCTTCTCCGATCTTCCAACACAATAAATATTCTTTTAATTTAACCAAATATCATGTAATTTGTGCTGTCAGCATAGCACCGTAAAAGAGCCTAAGGTAGCAGTCCTATATTGATATACAGTTTGCTCATTGTATATAAAAACCGAAAAGGTACAAATATATTATAAAATTTTAATAAATGGTACAGATATAACCTTCGTCATATTTAGGTATGAATATACTCTTGCTGTTAATGATACTCCTGAACTTTAATAAATAATACAGATATACCTTCCGTCATACTTTAGGTACAAATATACTCTGTCATTAATAAAATGATACATATACAGTCTTCTCACTAACGGCAAAACACGTGTCACAGTCTTATTTATTTACCCTTTTTAATTTAATTTATTCTCATCCTCCCCGAAAATAAATCTAATTTAACCCACAAATCAATTCAAATAATAACCCAAACCCAACTCGATCTAACAGACCCTTCAAGATGCATCTCACGCATAGTCATTCTCTCTTTCTCTTTCTATTAGATTGGGTCGGGTTTGAGATATTATTTGGATCGAGTTATGGGTTACATTAGAAATAGTTTGGGTTGGGATTGAAATAAATTAAATTAAAAAAGATCAAATGAATAGGATTGTGACATGTGTCCTGCCGTTAGTGAAAAGGATATATATATGTATCTTTTCATTATCGCAAGAATATATTTGTACCTAAAATATAATGGAAGGTATATATATATCATTTATCAAAGTTCAGGATAAATATGTATCTATTCATTAACGATAAATATATATTTATATCTAAAACATGATAAAGATATCTATGCCATTTATCAAAATTATGGTGACTAGTTTCTGAAAGTCAGCATTAAGTCACAGCAAGTCCTCCAAATTTATCATGAGGAAATCTCATGGTAATTTTTTTTTTCCAATTTTTCGTCTTCTTCAATTTCATAAAGTGAAAGAGAAGTATGCATGCTTGACCTTGATATATCAATGTACAAAATCCTGAATTCCATATAATCACACCTGAATGTCTTTTCTGTATCATTGAAATTTTTAACCTCCCGCATCAAGTAGGTTCCTCAGTGTATCGAAATTTAGCTCCTTTCTGTCTTTCTTTGTACCCATTTCGTTATTTTCAAAGAAAAAAAGTTGCAATTCCTCTACAACGAAAGAGGGCAATCCATTTCTCTTCCTTATTAGTTATATCCCCCGCCCCACGCCTATCCCAGCCTAACACCTTCAACTCTTCCGTAATCAGCAAGGAGGAACAATCTCCATTACCACAGCGGAAAAGAGCCACATCCAAAAAATTTAAAGCCCGTTTGGCCATGAAATTTTTTTTTGTCGGAAAATTTGTCCGAAATTGGAAATTGTGAAGTTTGGTCATGAAAATTTAGAAAATAATTTTGAAAAATCTTTCTGAGAGGAAAAAACAGGTTTTTGGTGTTTTCACAACTTTTCAACTCTAATTTCAACTTTTATTATTATTACATATAACCTCAATTTTTAAAATTTTTACATCAAACTCTCTTTATAACATTACTTTTTCAATATTACGTATCTATTAATTTTAAAAAATAAGATAATTATAATTTCAAACTTAATGTTATCCTAATTAATATATATCTCTTTTTCTCTCTCATCATTATTTTTTTTCTTATTTAAGACATTATTTTACTGCTAATAATTCTAATTACTATATAATAATAATAATAATAATAATAATAATAATTTTTCTGTTGTGATACAGACGTTTAAAACATTATAATCGTGTAATTAATAATGGATAATCGTTTTTTTATATTTATGAAATTAATAAAGTTGTAGCAGATTAGTTACCACTGCCATAAATTATTGACATTTTTAATTTGATTATATATATTATATTGTGTACATCTTTATTACTTATACTATTCAAATATAAATAGTTTATACCATATATATACTAAAAATATAAATTGGTGATACATATTTTCCATAAAAAAATATGTTCAATTTAACAAATTTATACTTTAAACAACAATTATTACCTTTATATACTATAATACTTGGTATTTTTATACACAAAGTATTATATTTATACCCATAAATATATAAAGTATTATATTTATAACAGAAATATACAAAGTATGTTACATATAAAGTTTATATCATGTATATACCATATACACACATATATAAATATACAAAGTATTAAGAAACATACTAAGCATATTTATAACATAAATATACAAAGTATGTTATATATGAAGTTTATACCATGTATATACCATATACACACATATATAAATATACAAAGTATAAAGAAACATACTAAGCATATTTATATATTTATGGTATATGATATAATATACCATAAATATGCAAAGTATGTTCTAGATAAAAATAATTTATTCACATGAAGTAAAATCTTTCATGTATAAGAAAATTAAAGAAATAAATTAGCGGCACCCTAAAATTTAATAACAACTTATCATTTCCTACTTTTTAGAAACGAAAAATAAAGAAAATAAATTAAATAAATTCCTAAAAAGATAAATTTGTTTGAAAGATAATATTTGTTACCTAAAAAATAGGAAGTAGTGATCTGTTAATATAAATCCATATTTAAAATTTTTAAATATGAGAAACGGCTATTAATGTAAATATTATATATGTCATAATAGAAATTCATTAAATATACCATGTATATGTAATTATTTTTTATAAAAGTGGCCAATTGTGTTCTTTTCATGATAGTAGGTAAATTTTAGTTGAGTGATTTTGATAGTTTGTAAAAGTTGGGGCATAAAATCATATTTAAAAAAGTTTTTCAAAAGTAAAAAAAAAATTCAAAAAAGACATGGTCAACTTCAACTTCAACTCAACTCAGAAAAAGTTTAGTTTCACGGCCAAACGGCTACTTAATGTATTTAAAATGGTGATTTTTCGCTTGAACGCATGTGTTAATTTTATTTCATATGACGTGCTTGATGGTATTTTGTTAGATAGCAGGGGCGGATCTAGGGATTGGGGTGGGGGTTCTCGAAAGGATGTAGTAGAGTTTGTGGTTTGTTGCCTTTGTTGTCAGGTGAAGGCCGAGTATTTGTGACTTGGTGGCATTTTATTAGAGAGCAGGGGCGGATCTAGGGATTGGGGTGGGGGTTCTCGAGAACCCAGTAACTTTCGTGCGAATTTAGTACTTATATAGAGAGATCCAGTAAATATATAAGAATTATAAGTTAGAAATAAAAAAAATAAAGTATATTATTGATCTAGTAGAATAGAGATACATGTAAAAGTTTAATTGACCTTTTGATTGTAAGTTCAAATTTCCTTAGTTACTTTTTAATTTTATTTTTATCTAACATAAAAAAATCGTTCGCCTCGGTTAAAGAGAAAAATATTTTTAAGCTAAATATTTATCAAAGGGATATTTTTTATCAAAAAAATCATGAAAAATATTTTTGTTTCATTTTAGATATAATTTAAAAATGCTTTTGATCCCTTTCTATGTAGAAAAGAAAGCCAAGGACAAAATTATGATGAGGATTTTTGAGTAAGATTATAAGGAGCATATGAGATCTCGTCATTTTGGAAAGAAAAGGGGGGGGCAATTTGGTCTTTTAAGTATGTAAAAATGAAAATCTCCACCTTTCCTCTGACTCCTTTCGTCTCATTTTATGTGTCGCCATTTAATTGAATACGGAATTATAGAAATAAGGATATCAAATTGTCCTTTATCAAAAAATGTGCTACTATCTTTTTTTTTATTAAGTGGACCAATAATGGTAAAAATAAAATTATGTCTTTAAATAGCTACCAAATAAGAAAAGATGACATTCTTTTTGGGACAGACTAAAAAGAAAATAATAACATCATAAAAGAAGAAGGGGGAGTATATAATAAGAGAATATCAGGTAAACATAAAAATATTGAATAAGTCGATAAGAAAGGGAGTTTAAGCATTCTCCATCTTCAATTTTATGATTATGGGTTTGAATACTTAATAAATTATGTTTTTTCAGTGAAAAGTCAAGGAAATAAATTATTTTTATGGCCACATGAATACTCTCTTCTTTATTTTTAGAGAAAATACATCAAAATACCCCTAAACTTATCTACAAAACTCATTTTAGCGCTTTAACTTTATGGATAATTATTTACCCCTTAAACAACTTTCAAGTGAATTAAATGTCATCCCAAAAATAAAATACCACTTTCACTGTGGCAAGTGTATTACATGCCCCACTTTAGTGCTGCCACCTCGGAGCCACGTAAGAAAATTATTTTTATTTAAAAAATACTTCATACATACATACATACATACATACATACATACATACATACATATATATATATATATATATATATATATATATATATATATATA
>NC_061119.1:90728715-90732815 GCF_002878395.1 Capsicum annuum | reverse complement strand
ATATATGTATATAAGGGTAAAAAAAACATACCCTACTTTCATCTTAACCCCTACCCCGTCCCAAATCTTCACTATTTAAACCCCCACCCCCACCCCCCGGCCCCCATACACCACCCCTTAAAGTGTTCTTCAAGTCCTCATTTCCAACCCCATTTATTCATCCTCCTCCAACACGAATTTGAACTCAACTCATTTTTTGAGGTTCATTATTTTCGATTTTGAACCCAATTTTTTGAAATTTGATTCTTGAAAAGTTGTAATTGTAATGCAAAAGAATTTAGAGATTAAAAAAATGTTGAACTTTTTTGTCAAATTCGAAGTGGCTATCATTTTTGAGAATTTTTTTGTTTGATTTAATTTCTTTCTTGGGATTTCCTTCTTCGATTCAGTCACAATACAAATTTATTAGTATTTTTATAAGGGTATTTTTAGTTTGTTCATCAAAACAACAATTCAATAAATATGGAGTTTATTCAACTGTTAAGAAAAATTAATTTTAATGAAAAAATTAAATTTTCTTGAAGATTTTTTCGTAAGAAGCTGACTAGTTGCCGGAATTCACACAAAAAATATTTTGATAAGTATTTGTTGGAGTTGGTTAATGGATAGTAGTGAAAAAAAAAAAGAAATAGAGAAACAAGAAGAGAGTGGGTGGTAGGGTGTGAAGAAGAAAAAAGTTTGGGATAGTTGGTGGCTAAAAATAAAGAAGGGCAAAAGACAAAAATAGCCCCTGGCATAAAAATAATTCTACCAAAATAGCCCCTGGTTTTAATTCCCTTATTATAGTCGTTAAACTAATTTCATCTTCTAACCATATTTTAAACACGGCTAAAAAAATGCAAAATTCAGTCAAATAAATATCTTTTCTTTCCAATTAAAACTCACACTTTCCTTTCCCGATTTTACCTCATGATTCCCTTTTCATTAATACCTCACGATTCCTCTTTCAGATACAACACATTACCTTAAATACTTTCATAAATTATATATAAATCTATAAACATACTCCGATCAGTTTCATGAAGTATTTTTCATTCTCAATTAACTGAAATTGATACAAATTTATGGCTTCAAGTCCAGTTGTAGTTTCAATTATGCTACAATTCGGAGGAAAGTGATTAAGTGATGTGCAGTTTGAAAAATTTACAATCAATGGAGTACTTTTGAATTCGAATTACAAGTATAAATATTATTTTGATAAATTGTATAAGCAGTTGTATCTAGAGAGAAATTTAGGTTTAATGATGATAAAATATATTGTAAAAAGTGGATCTATCCCTATTTATAATGATATGAGTGTTAGACTTTATATGGAGATGAAGAAAAAAATTGGATATAAATGAATTTTCATTGTGTATAACACTACAAAACACATTTGAAAACAGAGAATCTTCAACTGAAAATTTGATTGAAACATCTACGGTTGTTATTCAAGCTCATCCAATACCTATTTATGATTATACAATTGAAGATAATTTTTTTGAGGAAGAAATAGAAGAAGAGTCTGCATCTATAATAAAGGATCCACTTTATAAAGATGTTGAAGAAGGGCAGCTGTAATGGGACAAAAATACAATATCAAGTGTGATGAAACCTTATGCAATTTATGAGAGATTCCAATTTAAGGTGAAATGATCATCATCCTCAAGGTATGAATCTTCATATAAACAGTAAAACATATGTATAAGAATTGCATCAATCATGCAAAGGTTCTGTATATATATTAGATATTAAACTATATAACTATTTTATATAACCTGTATCAACAATGTATAAGGTCTATATATTATTGGGATATAGCTATGAACTTGCCTAAATACTGCATATAAATTGTGTAACTACTACATAGTACCACATATATATGGAATATTAAACTATATAACAACTTTATATAACCTATATCAATAAAGTATAAGGTTTATATTTTTTTGGAATATAGGTATAAAATTGCCTAAATACTTTCCATAATTGTGTAGTTACTGTATAGGACTTGTGCATATACTGTATATAAACTGTGTACCTACTGTATACCCATATTATATAAATGTATGTAACGCCTCGAATTTGGTACCCGAAACGCTACACGGTGCCCATGACCCCGAAGGACCACAAGCTAACCCATGACTGATATCTGTAAACTGAGCACTAAATATTAGTAATAATATCATAAATGAGGAAACATGAACTAAAATGTCATAAGGTTCAATACTAGTACATAACTGAAAAATATAGTATAACAATACCAAAACAACTGAGATAATTGTCTGAACATACTGTAGTCTGAAAGTCTCTAAACTGTCTGAATAAGGAGTTGATGGAACATGTCCCCAACTAACTCCAACTACTAAAATAAACTGAAAACTGAAATAGTAATGTGATCATTATGTCCTCGAAGGATGAGGACTCACTGCTAACTCTGATCGTTGAACTAGGATGCTACTAGTTCTTTAAAGCTCGTGCTTTTAAACTTATGGTATAAGACACCATAATGCAAATACATTAGTACTTTGAATGTACTGGTATACAAATGAGGTAGGTTCATATGCATGAACAATATTAACTGACTAACTAACATGAACGTGAGAATATATGCATGCATACGTAACTGTAACTGAGATCATGCTAGGATTGGATACTGAGTTCTGACTACTGAGTCTACTGACATTGACATCTGAGTCATTGATGAGTGAGAAAATGATACTATATTACTGAATACTAAGGGACTGATACTATGTTACTGATATATGGATAACTGTGTCTGACAGTTCTGATTATGAAGAACTGTTCTGGTTGACTGTATCTAACAGTCCTAAAGCTGAATGCTAATAACATAAGTTCTGATAACTGATATAACTGATAACATGAGTGACTGTATCTGACTGTCCTAAATCTGATGTAACTAGCTGAGTTTCATACAGTATCTGAGTAACTGAATCTGAGATCAGTCCTATTTAGTGGGTGATCTCTACATCTGATGATATTGATTGACTATAGTTGAGATCAGTTCTATCTGGTGGGTAATTTTGGGGTCTATTTATAATGATAAGAATTGACTATATCTGACAGTCCTAAATATATACTACTGAGCTAAATTGACTGTATCTGACAGTCCTGATTCTGTAACTGAAACTGTGGGATGTATTCATCTAACCAACATACCCCATACTAAGCTAACTGGGGTCCAACCTGTAACCCCAGTTGGAAGGGTGTCAGTATCGTGCCACTAGTAAAGACAACTACTGTGGAGTTAGTCCTAATCTAGCGGGTGACCCTTGGGATCAGTCCTATACATTTAAATGTGCTAACGGGTAATCCCTGAGTATGTCAATCCAATCTAATAGGTGACATCTTGTTCATACGCTGGCTATGTAGTTCTGGAACTCAGGGATTTCTTCTAGAGATCTCAGTCCTATCTAGCGGGTGAGTCCCCATCCCTAGGCTCACTCGGTGCTGAATTCTACTCCCATCTGAAAGATACTGAACTGATTAACTGAACTAAGCTGATTAACTGAATTGAAGTGATTATCTAAACTGAGCTGATACTAATGATATTATTTAGCGAAGCTAAACTGAGTTTACTGAGTTTCATTGACTGACGGAATGTACTGAGTTCTAAGGACTGACTGAGAGAACTAAAGTTACTGAGATTTCTAGGAATACTGCGGTTACTGAGATTACTGAGTACTGAGATCACTGAGATTACTGAACTACTGATATTACTGATATTTCTGGTTTTCCTGAGTCACATGACTGATTGAGTTTTATGGATCATAGCTTGACTGAGGAGATCGTGAAAACATAACATGGCTCTAGGCACACAGCTAAATGTTTGGGTACAAGTACCCCCCAGAACTCGATGAGAAGAAACTAACATAGCATGGCTTACTTGAACACATAACCAACAACACAATTCATAATTCATATATTGAAGCACTTCATCAAACATGTGATATACATAAGCTTGTACATACATGGGGATTTCATGATATCATACTAGTTGAGCATTGTTCCTTCATCTAGGCATTTAATCATACACATGGTAGGTATAGCACGTGTAGACAATATTATACAACAATTAATCATCATGATTCATCTCTAAT
>NC_061119.1:90701356-90728615 GCF_002878395.1 Capsicum annuum | reverse complement strand
ACTTGAACACATAACCAACAACACAATTCATAATTCATATATTGAAGCACTTCATCAAACATGTGATATACATAAGCTTGTACATACATGGGGATTTCATGATATCATACTAGTTGAGCATTGTTCCTTCATCTAGGCATTTAATCATACACATGGTAGGTATAGCACCTGTAGACAATATTATACAACAATTAATCATCATGATTCATCTCTAATTTCATCATCCTAGGGTTTATTTATAGGTTTACACGAATATACATCTATACAAATCAATTCCTTATAAAATTGATCACCCAATATGGATTTGAATTCAATTGATCATTCTCAACATAAACAAAACAAACCCAACATGAAATTCATAAGAAATCCATAAACTTGAATTTGAAAAGAGATTGTTGGACTTCATGGATAAAAAGAGTCCATGAATAAACACTACGCATACCTGGGATATGATTTCTTGAGGATTGACGGTGAAACCTTCTTGAATTTGAATTCCAAATAGAAACCCTAGCTTGTTCTTGAGAGAAACTCGAGAGAAACTAGTATATTTTGGGTGAAGAATAGCTAAATCATGTGTTATTGGGTTTAAATAGGGGTAGAAAATTGACCATTTTAACCCTGGATGCGTCTTTAATTTCTGAGAAAATTTCTCAATTTTTATCCTTGGCATAATGGGAATCTCCACTATCGCTCCAAGTCACTGGAACTGGATAATTGGGAATCTACATAATGGCGCAACACGGAGCTATCGTGAGACCTGAAAGTTTGGCACGACACGCCACTATCGCGGAGTAACACTGGAAATTAACAATTGCTATTTAAGCTAGCTCCGCGACGCGCTGATGGCTTAGGTGATACACTGTCTCACTGAAAAGGCTCTAACTCTTTGTCCGAGTGTCAAATTTGGGCAAATTTGGTATCGATGGAAAGATTATTCGATTCTCCACATGATTAAAAAAGAAAATCTTTAAAATACCACGTGTACAAAAGTGGATTCATTTTTCAAAAAAAGCTTCTAACATTCTTGGGAAACTTTTCAACCTAGTAAAAGTACGGGGTATTACAATGTACCATTATTGTATATAAATGTATGTAAGTACTATCTTAAGTATATCAACCAAAGATGCAACTAAGGTTTTAGATCTTCAAGTCAACAAAATTCAGAAATTTTCATCGTGATAAAATTTATTGATGATCAACCTGTCCAATTGCGGATAGAATGCTTTCATAATGGCATGCTACTTCATTAACCATTGCTAAAATGGTAAATCACAACAATCTAAATCTAAAGTCAACATACACTCCAGTAGAGATCATGGATGAAATGAGAAACTTGTAGAAAATTAGGATGAACTACAAAAAAGATTATAGATCTAAAGAAAAAACACTTGAACTGGTGAGAGGTTCCCTACATGAATCTTATGCTAAATTATCAGCTTACCTATATATGATAAACACAATAAATTCAGGATCGTTCACAAGACTACACAAAATGAAAGACAATCACTTTTTATATAATTTTGTCACGTTGAACGCATCAATTAGGGGATGGAGATATTGTATGCCTACCATTGTTGTTGATGGAACTTTTTTGAAATCTGCATACAAGGAGACAATGTTGTGTGCTAGTGTGTTGAATGCAACATGTGAGTTCTATGAAAATTTTTAGACAACATTATGTATATATTGGCATGCACTGATAGACACTTTTTCACTTGCTTAATCAGGACATATTTTGCCACTAGCATATGTTGTTGTTGATTCTGAAAATGTCGTTTCATGGGAAATTATTTTTTGGCAAAATGACCTTCTGGACCCCTGTACTATGTTGGTTTTGTAAGTTGGACACTTCTACTTACATGTTTGTCATCTGGACCCCTGAATCCACTAAAAAGCAACATTTTAAACTCTTTTTTAGTGAGTGTAACACACTCTCCCCTCCCCCACGTTAGCTGCGATGTCAGCTGCCACGTCTGCTATGACTGACACATCTGCCACGTCATTTAAATATATATATATATATATATATATATATTACATTAAATTTCAAGTCATTTTTAAAATGCTACATAACAAATTAAATATTAAAATTAATTAAATTAAATAAGAAAAATTATAAATTATAGAAAAATTTGAATAATCATATTTTTATTTTTTCTCACAAATTAAACATCAAATCCATTCCAGATAATTAAAATTCTTCTCAAACTAATTTAAATTTTTAACTACAAATTCATATATACAAAAATAATTAGTTTTTTATTTTTAAATTTGAATATTTTTAACGAATTCACAAAAAATTTAATTTTTTTCAAGCGAAATTCACTAATTTTTTTCAATATGCACTATCACTCACTTTCAATTTAAATTTAAATTTTAATCCCTAAAAAAATAAAAATATTTTAAATTTAAATTTTAATTAAAAAATGAAAAGAATTGAATTGAGAGGGAAAATCAAAATAAAAATAAAAAGTGAATGTGTGTGGCGAAAGGAGGGATGGAAGAGTGTTAGGGTGGGGTGTGGGGGCTGGAAGGGTCTGGGGTGGGGTGGGGAAGGGGATGGGAGGGTTATGAGGGCTGGGGGTGTGGTGGGAAGGGGCTGGATGGGGCTGGTGAGGTGTGAGGGGGTGGGGAGGGGGGTGGGGGTGGGGAGGGAAAAATATATTTTTATTTTTTAAAAATTTTTAAAAATATTTTTAAATTTTTAAAAATTTTTAAAAATATTTTTAAATTTTTAAAAATATTTTTAAATTTTTAAAAATATTTTTTAAATTTAAAAAGATGGAGGGAAAAAAAGGACTCTTTTTTATTTTTTTATTTTTAAAATATTTTTACATTATTTTTAAATTTTTAAAAATATTTTTAAATTTTTAAAAATATTTTTAAATTATTTTTAAATTTGTAAAAATATTTTTAAATTTAAAAAGATGAAGGGGAAAAAAGAACCCTTTTTAATTTTTTTTTTTTATATTTTAATATTTTTTTAAATATTTTAATGTAAAATTGGCCAAAAATTGACCCCCACTCGCACCCCCAGGTGAGTGGCTACATTCTCTTTGTCCTAGTCACCATGACCTTGCCACATAGGCAAGGTCAATGGTCAAAGGGTGCAAAATGTTGTTTTTTGATGGGTTCAAGGGTCCATTTGACAAATATGTAAGTAGAAGTGTCCAACTTACAAAACTGACATAGTACAGGGGTCCAGAAGGTCATTTTGCCTTTTTTTTTTTTGCATATTTAACATTGTATTTTATTAAAGAGAAGGCATGTGTATAGTATTTGATAGACATGATATCATATTAAGAGGTGTTGCAATTGTATATCAAAATATTACTCATTGTATATGCATCTACCATCTATGGAACAACATCAAGGGTAGGTTTAAGAAAAATCAAAAACAATTAAAGAGGATCTTTTTTACAATGGCCAGAACATACATAAAGGCAGACTTTGATTAGCTTATGGAATACATAAACAAAATTGATAATAGGGTAAAGGAGTATTTGTTTGATATAGGTTATAAAAAATGATCCATAGCTCATTCCCATGTCAACAGGTCGATGGTCATAACTTCAAACATAGCAGAGTCCCTAAATTCATCAAATAAAGAGGCAAGAGACCTGCCAATAAAAAAATTGCTACAATTCATGATGGATCTGGTCATGAGATAGAATAAGGAACATAAACAACATTCAAAAGAAACATTTATAGAATTGGAAAACAAATACAATATAATAATGAGAAAAAATCTTATTTTGTCAAATAAAATGAAGGTATAACTTCTTATTTCTGCTTCAAAGAAGTTTACATATTCTAATGTGTCATACCATTTACTAATATATTTATACATTGCAGGTGATGGGTTCTATTCACTATTCTTATGTAGTGATTGATGAAACTGAAAAACAAAATATTGTGTGCATGCGCAAAAAAAGATGCTCTTGCCTACAATTTCAAGTGGATGACATACCTTGTCCATATGCTATGGCGGTTCTAACTTACACGTATATGGACTTACAAAGCTATTGTGCTCCATATTACACAAAAAAAAATTTCTTGAAAGCATATGAACTTCCAGTTATACCACTTCATGATGAAACAATTCATTCCACTAGAGATATTAGCTAATATAGTATTGCCACCAATCTGAAAATCTAGATCAGATAAATCAAAAAATAACAATCGAAAAAAGGACATTATGAACTACTTTAAGCAATAAATTTCATGTGGTCAGTGCGAAAAATAGGACACAATCGAAGAACATGTGGAAATGCTCCAACAAGAATCTAATAGGATACTGCTACAAGAATACTTTTATGTTTCTCACTTTTTCCTTGAAAAAAAACTATTTTTTTAGCAATGTAATAGACTCCGCTACAACGATATTATTTTACTTCAAATACAACGCTTTCAGTTTATAGAATAATGCTTATGTCTTTGTATGGTGAAATTATCTAATTTCAATTTTATTCGTACTCTAAATATAAAAATCTGTGCATTATAGTGTTTCATTCATTTTAGGCACATTCTTTGATGATGTGCACTGATCAACTCCTCTGAGTTGGAAAAGTGTAATTTATTTTTTACAATATCTAAAAAAACTGTACATATCTGTGTCAATCATGTATAATACCTATATATAGTTTCAATATATATAGGTATTAGTATTTGTCTTTTGAATTTTTTGCATAATTTTTAAAAATATATTTAACAGCTTAATCATAAGAATAATCATCTAAATTATTTCACTTTATTTTTTTTTTTAACATTTTGCTTAATTAACACTTTACAAATTAAAATAGTAAAGGTAGATTTATACTGCACTAATATAAATCATGTGTCAATCATGTATAGGACATCTATATGATTTGGATATAGGACTAAAATTAATTAGCGGATGTATATACCTCTATATATTGAATATAAATTATAAAACTACTTTTATAAACTATATAACTACTTTATGTCAATAATATATAAGTTCTATATGTGGTTAGAATAAATGTATGAAATTGCATAAATACTGCACTTAAACTGTGTAACTACTGTATAGAAACTGAATCAATGTTGCTTGTAAACTATATTGTATATAAACTGTGATCAAAATAAACTAACAGATGCACTGCTATTGTCTTTTCATAAAATCAAAAATCACTTGTACAGAATTGTATCAAGTGCCAAAACATATAGTGTTCAACATAACATTTCACAATAAGAATCTCCAGTGAATCAATACAAAAACAAAAACAACACTAAGCATTTCAACACTAAACATATATTTCGCATCTATGCTTCAAAGGAATTCCTAACTAAATTTGCTGCACACTGTCATTTTTCTTCAACAATCGACTAGTAGATTCATCTTCACTAACTGTACATGTCTTTATTTCTTCTTTCCATAATCCCACAGCAACACACCATACGAATTCGAATAGCATCAATATCATCTAGATGATTAGAAATTTCAAGATCACCAAGCAAATACTCAGCAAATATAGCAACAAATACACCACAGTCCCTACAACATAATGCATTATCAGTATAATTGACAAAAAATATTTAAAAATGAGCAATTGAATGTGCATTCAATATATTAAGTGTTGGCTTGAGTTGGCAATCCATCAACAATGCGAATATCAAAAGAATTAGCCACTAGAAGTCCATCATTTCTACTTTTCCAAAATCCAATACAAGAAAGGAAGTGTGGAATTAACTCTGAATACACTACAACTGATTTCTGAACACGAATGATAAGTCGTGCACCATGCATTGAATCATACACATATATGCACTGATCTTTAAAACAAAGCCTCGCCAAAATCTAGTGAAATTCCTCAGAAAGATTAATTGAGAAAAGTACGTTGTCAATGCTATTTCATGGGGCGTTGCATCTCATAAAAAATTCAAACATGAACTCGACAATTTGATGTTCTTGAGTGATAAGTGTTACATCTCCATTGTTCTCCACAAACTGCTTATACAAAATCTGAATCAAGCAGTTAAACTAATAATCGGTGGTTATAAATTTAACTGAACCACCAACAGGCCCATATTTTGACTTTTTGCTAATAGTAAAAAATAACATCAATATGCTGAAAATAGAAATAATAAAATCATGTTAAAATGCTAAAAATGAATACAAAACTCTTATTAAAATCTAATAAATATGAACTACTTATATAACCTGCATCATATACAAAAAATCAGTATTCCAATTAGTTTATCATTATCAAAGACAAACATAAAAACTATATAACCTACTTAACTAACAAATTCATTACTTACTGAATCGATTAAGGGTATTCCTGAATATGACAATGTGAAGAACCACTCTTTAATTTTAACGGTATCAACTCCATAATCAAACTATTTGGGAGAGCATTGACAGAATCTGAATAAACATGCATGTAAAAAATGTTACAAAAATTGTAATATATGAAAAAACAAAGTGAAACTAAAAGAAACTACAAATAGAAAACTTACATCTGTTTAACGCCCAACGATCTGGTAACAAATCTCTTAAACCGTAATGTGACTTTCATATCATCAATTCGCTCAGTAATACCCTTCACAAAAGGATGCTTTATAGACAAAAGGCGTTTACTTAACTGAGCATTCTCTATATACTTAGATGATTTACCTTCAACTTTGCCACCACCAGAATTAAATTTTGACAAAAATGGCGATTCACATACTACCGCTGGCTTACGTAATCGACGAGGAATAACAGGTGTTTCATCTAACATAATTACAGAAGCAGTCACCATATTTTCCTCAATTCCTTTAATATTATCACTTGCATTTGTATCAACCTTTCTACCATCATCACATACTATACCAGTTGCATCAATCATTGCAACACACTTATTGGGTTGAGTGAACTTAGATTTCAGTGTCTGAAATTTTTAACCAATCAAGCTCATTCTAGCTAATCACTGCCACATCACCTTAATTTTGTGTGTTTTTATCACAAAAAGATTGAGTAAATTTGAACACTTTAGAATCAATAAAATTAGATCAATCACTATCAACCTGATTATTTCTACCTTCCCCTTTAACCTTATTTTTAACTGAGCTTTGTGTGAACTTTAAAAAATCAAAATTTTAAAAATTCTTCCAAGCACCATCCTTAAAAGTTTCATTCGTAGACTCAATATTGACATGATCAACTACACAATCACCTACAAAATCAATTTTCTCTCCAACGTCATTCACCAAATGATCAAATACATCACCACCTATAAAATCTATTTTTTTCTACATCATCCATCAAATGGACATTTATATGATCCACTTCCGGTGCAACAACATTTTGTTGTCTCACATTAGGTGGATCATCAACTTGATCATCACCTATACCACCAACATTATGTGTATCATTATCTTTTTTCTTTGAGTTATCACCATTTTGATGTAGCAAGCTGTATAAAATTTTTTATAAAATAATTAATATAGTGTATATAAGTTTTATTAAGAAAACAGGAGAAATTCAAGAAACGAATACCTTAGATTCATTCCTTATATGTAGAGCTTGAAAAATTAATTCAAACGAGGATTTCATAAACTTCTCCATCGAGAGGTTAGTCAAAACATCAATTAATAAAACCACACAAATATTAATAAAAACCTTCTACATACCATTTTAACATCACTTCTCAAAAGTGTCAATTCATTATCAGAGCTCAAATGACTACATTTTTGTTTACTGGTACTAGGAAAATCACCAAAGTTCACAACCTCATCCATAGATTTGAAATCATATGATTGAAGTATTGATTTTTCAATAACCTATGGAGTAATATTACTTGACACGACCTGCACATACAAAACAACACTCAATATTTAAAAAACACATAAGCATTTCACAAAACATGTATACATTAAGTTTTAGAACAACTATGTACCTACTCTTGCCTAATATCAAAAAATGTAGACTTGACCTTCTTGTACGTTGATCTATGCTTTACAAACCAATTAAGTATACGTGACATACTATCACCTACTCGATCAATAAGATGGTCATTTGTAATACCCCAAAAATCTAAACCAATATTAGCATCATGTTTCAAGCTCATGCATAGTACATTATCATTCTTTGATAGTTTTATGAGTTAATTTGAGGTATATTAAGTCCCCAAATAACTCCCAGCTATTAGACGAATAAAAAATAATCCTTACCGATTGAAATTTTGATAAGAATGTTGCTTTAGTTAAATTCAAGCAATTATATCTTTTATTATACTGAGAATTTTCCATCTCAAGACCCACCAAATTGTAGGAAATTGAATTGGTTTTTCAATGTTACCAATTTTGCCCAAATCCGATACTCGGGTGAGAAGTTATGGTACTTTTAGTACAAAATAGTAGCCCAACGCGATAAGGCCGCATCGCGGTGATAGCCAATTTTACGTCCGTCCTTTTCCAGTGTGTCACTACGATAAGCACTGCATTGCACCAAGGGGCATTTTCACAATCGTCACTTTTCAATGAGGCAGCGCGATGGCGCCGCATCGCGCCAAAGTTTCAGTTCCCAGTTGTCCATTTTCAGTGGCGCACTGCGTCGCGCTGTTGAGAAAAATGGGAATTGTACTTTTTCCAGTAGCCCGACGTGATTGTACCGCGTCACGCCAGTGAGTAAAATTGGGATTTTCAGTTCACGATTTAATTTTCTAGGGACCGTTTGGTCATATCTCAAAGCCCCAAATCCGTCCAAACACAAGATTTAAATCCCAATAGAGAATTAATTGATCATTATTTCACAATTCTCTCAAATTAAACTAATATTCTTTCAAGAACAAAAATTCTAGCCTTCAAAATTCAAGATCAAATCTTAAGAATTCACCATCAATCCTCATAAATTTATAAATCAAGGTATGTTAAGTGTTCATCCATGGGTCCCTTTCACCCATGGAGTCCAAGAATCTAATTTCAAATTTAAAGTTATGATATTTTACAATTTACTATGATTTTTAACCATGAATCCCTATTAATTTTGACTCTATATGATGTTTACATGAAATTATTATTGTTATTAAACCCTACACATTTGAATAATATTGTTCACTGATTTAAATCATGATTAAGTGATGTTGATATTGAAATCATGCTATTACTCCAAGTTTTATACTACTTCGATGCTTAACTTAAACTACGCATTACAAGTGTTTGATGAAATGCCTACAAGAATGAATTTTGATAAATGCTTTCATATTAGGTCCTCCAAGTTTAGCACTATTTTACTATTATTACTATTGAGTCCTGGGGGTTATGAATACCCAAAAACTTAGTTGTTTACTTAGTCTCAGTATCTTAAAATAGTTTTAGAATATGTTATGAGCATTATCAGATCAGTCAGTCATCATAATCAGTTAAACTTAGAATAATTCAGTATTCTGAGTCAGTCCAGTTAGGATAGGATTTAGCATCGAGTGAGTGCAGGGGCGACGGCTTCCCCATCAGATAGGTAGAGTCGTTAGTAGCAGTCCCTGTACTCCAGAAATAAGTAGCCAACATAGGATATGAGGAGTCACCCGTCAGTTTAGGCTTGACTACCTTGCAAGGGTCACCGTCAGTTTAAGTTTGCCACCCTTAGTCCTTCGAGATAGCATATCAGTGGATCCATACAGCCAGTGTTAGTACTCGTGGCATGGTACTGACACCCTTCCAAATGGGGTTACAGGTTGGACCCCAAAATTGCTCATTGGGGCATATTGGTTAGATGATAACTCCCGCAGTCTCAATCTAGTAATCAGCTCAGTAATTTAGTTTCAGTTGCATGACCATAGCATATAAATATCAGTTATTCAGTTATCAGATTTTAGTATTTTAGTTTACAGATTATACTCAAAATATGGTTTATGCTTGGTCACGCATCCTTAGTATTTACAGATTTCATGTATTCTATTTAGTATGTCATGTTATACATATTCAGACAGTTATTACTCATGTTCATGAAACCATGCATATCAGCCTACCTTATTTAGCATACCAGTACATTCAAAGTATTAATCACATAATCTTTTCTTGTGCTATAATGTATCATATCATAGGTTCAGACGGTCAATTCCTGGATCGCACATAGACCATCCAGATTTTCAGTCGTAACAGTGGTGAGTCCTCATATTTTGAGGACATATTATATTTACATTTATGTTTTCAGTTCAGTAGTTAGTTGGAGTTAGTTGGGGCCTGTCCTATCAACTCTCATTCAGTCAGTTTAGAGGCTTTCGGATATTTCAGACAGTTAGTTCTCAGATTTCAATTGTCATTGTCAGATGTTTTATCAGTATTATCAATTTTGTTTACAGATTTTATCAAATTTATTACTTAAAACCTTATGGCATTCTTCAGTTAAATTCCACATATGATCTTTTGTTATCAGTTTTACTCAGTGCTCACAACAGGTACCAGCTCATAGGTTAGATTGTGGTCCCTCGGGACTGTAAGCACCGTGTGGCGCCCAGGGTGTACTCTCAGGGCGTTACACTATTGGCATAAGGAAAACACTCATAAAACCAACACTGAAATGCTAAGAAAAAATCAGCACAACGATACATAGATTTTCTTAGATAAACAAAAACATAATTTTTCCCAAGAAAATGTTTCAGAATTTCCAGATTCAACTAATAAAAAATTATTCTTTGTTATAACATCACCCTACGTGATAGAAAAAAGAAAGGTATGAATAAAGAATAAAATAGTAATTTGATCTTCATCACATCGTCACCTTTTTTTTCATAAAACACTCTTCTAAATCAAGCTTTGCGACCTTGGACTTTCCTGAAAAATACAACTCCATTAGCTTACTTCGTTGATTAAGAGGAAACTCATTATTGTAATTTCCAGTACATTTTAAGCCGCTAATTATAGCAAACTCTTGAAAGCCAAATCGTAATTTAGTATTATTCACTTTAATCCATATTTCATCATCTTTCTCACAAACAAGTTCCCTAAGCAACATTCCATGAATAAGTTGATTTTGAGGAAGAATACTTGGTAAAGATAAGAAATATCCAAAGCAACTATTCTTAAGCAAATCAAGTTGTTTCTTATCCAACTTAGATTTCAAGACAGTCACAATACCACAGTTTGTGTGCACACCGAGCTGACACTCATAATGATCAGCTGGACCAAGAAACAAATCCAAAAACTGCAATAAGTGTACTTTCAGTTCTAAATATTTCAAAAAACTACATATATTACTCATACAGTATTCATTACTACAGTGTTACAAATTCTACATAGTAACAATACATATATTCAAACTATACACATTTTTTATGTAATACTGATACACAGATAGTAATAACATCACATATTTCAAAATTATACAGTCACTATATAGTAAATTACACAAACATCTCAGCCCTATATATTTCATATACAATATGACACATGTTATATACAATAATAACACACATATTTCGAACATACACAAATTCTACACAAAAATTGAAATGTCTATCATACATAATTAATATATAGAAAGCACACACAATGTACCTCAAAATCAAATAATTTGAGTATTTTTCTCTTTCAATGAACAGAAACCATTTTACTTTTCTTTTTGGATGATTAAGTATCATCTTCATTTGATCGAATTTTTTGGGAGGAGCAAGAGGATCTCCTTCATCATTCACACCAATCTTTTTCTTTCCTTTAGATGACTTACCATCATATTCATCATTCTTTGAACGACTATTTTTTTTGGGGAAAGAACAACAGGTTCTGCTTCATGACTCACACTTATATTTGCCTTTTTTTACCTGATTTTTTTGTTCCGACATTGATGGATCACCTAACACTTTACCTTGAGACCTAATAATTCAACTAGGAGTACTACTTTGAGATGTATTTCTTGCGGCAAACGGTGAATGACTCTGAGATTGAGTCATTCGACCATATGTAGACTAGATATTTCTGCATTTTTTCTAACACATTAGGTGGATGAACATTCTTCGAATTCTTCAATTGAACATCATGACTTATTAAATAATCATCATTAACAATGAACTTAGGATCAAATCTAATACCTTTACCAGTCAATTTCGAATCAATATTAATCTTTTTCTTTAATTTCATCACCACAGACTTCAGATCAACTGATTACAATGCAAAAAATACTATTTCGAATGAGAAATTAAAAAAGAATTGAAAAATCCTATTCGAAAACAATACTCAAAAAAGAAAACTGTACTTAGCAGTTGGGTCTTTTTTTTTAGAAAAGGAAACCCTGTAGGCCTTTTTTTTTCCTTTAGCTAAAATCGAATAATAGAATTGGGTCTTATTACACGAATGACTAATAAAAGGTATTAAAAAGGTCCGAAGTGTTATTTCTGTCCAAAACATGAAACTTGGGCCACTATTCTTAAAAAGTACCATAGGATGTCCTTTTCCAATAAAGAATGGGGCCCCATTTTTTTATTTTTTTAATTTTTTTCGGCCTTTACACGTGGAGATTATTTAATTTTATCACGTCAATTGTTGAGGATGTATAAAATTTGCTTAAAAGTAGTTTAGGGAATAAATAATTACCCGTAAAGTTAAAGTGCTAAAGTGAATTTTGTGGACAAGTTTAGGGGTGTTTTGATATATTTTCTCTTATTTTTACTTGTTCATTAAGTATTAACTTGACATATATCTTAAGAGATAATAAATAATAATGGTAATCTTACTATATCATTTTTTAAATATAATAATTTTAATATATTAAAAAATACATTGGGTAATGAATAATATTTAATAGAAAAAATAAAACGGACAAACAATAATAAACTATTCTTTTATTTTTTTTAACAAGACAAGTACTTATCGAATATTTGTTTTTAGTACAGTCGACAAGTAAAGATGAACAAATAGAGTATTTCTCTCATGGCATTCTTTCCTTATTAATCAGTAAAGAATTTCACTTGATATAATTATTAAAAAAAAATAGCTTCAGAATTTTTGTTTTACACTTAGGGATTGTGTGGTGGGAGGGATAAAGTATGATATCTCATGAAAAAATTTGAATATCTCATTAATGAAATTATACCATGTTTGGTCGATGGTATAAATTTAGTTCGAGACTAATTTATTTCATTAACCAAATATGATGTAAAATTAATATCAAATTCAATTTTGGTAAGATCAATATTAACTCATCAATCATGAGCCTATTTTATACCACCTATTATATAATATAAAATAATTTAAAAATTATAATTTTAAAATAATTAATTTATGTATAAAATAACTTCTTAATAAACTAATTTATAACTAAATAAATATTTAAATATTATTTTAAAAAATATCACATTAAATGAAAATAAGGCTTACTAAGTAATAATGGAAAGGGGAAGTTTCAAAAATAGCAAAAGTTTGGCACAAAGTTCACTTTCCATAGCCACATTTTATATATTTACCATTTATAGCCGTTGCATTCAATTCACAGCCACTGTATTCACTTTTACTCAGTGGTATGTATTCATAAAAAAACATAAATACACTACATATTTAGTGTAGACAAAAATACTTCAATTTTTTTCTTTTTTCTTTTTTATATATTTTTTTCCTTTTTCATGTTTTCCCTGTTTTTTTTTCTATTTTTATCGTTTTCGTTTCTTTCTTTTTGTTTTTTTTTCTCTTTTCTATCTCTAACTTCTATTTCTCTTTCTTCTTCGATTTTTTTTTTGTACTTATTTTCTTTATCATTTTTTATTCTATTTTATATTTTTGTATTTTTAAAAAATATGACTACTCGAGCACAAGTTGTGGATGATAACATAAATACCACAATTGTTTATCATATTTTTAGTCACACCATCATTCAAATTTTTGTATTCATTGATACAACTATATTTGTATTTGTATTTTAAAGTTTGCACTTATATTTGTATTTTGTAGTTCGCACTTGTATTTGTATTTGTATTTGTATTTGTTAGTTCTCACCATCATTTATATTTTATATTATTCACATTTGTACTTTAAAGAACTATTTTGTATTTGTATTTTATAATTGACTGAATATTATATTGGATTATATTTATATTTTGGTTTTATTGTGTTTGTATATTTGGATTATATTTGAATTATATTTGTATTTGTATTCTATTTTCATCGATGCCTTTTTATTTTTAAAAAATTATTTTATATTCGTATTTGTAAGTTGATTGCATATTGTATTTAGCCGTGACTATGTACAATTTATCATTTGTATTTGTATACAAACAATTAAATACATCAATTATATTTTCTTGATTCTAAAATATATAAATATGTAATGTATCATTTGATACAAATGTATCATTTTGTATTTATATGTCAAAATTATCATTCTTATTTGTAAATAGACAAATATCACTTGATACAAATACAATTACAAACAAATGAAATAAATAATTTTACAAATACAAATATAATATTTATTTGTATATATTTTATTTGAATAAAAATTTAAATTGTATTTATTTGTATCAATAAATACAACTCATATCAATAAATACAAACAAGTATTTGTAGAAAGAAAATTAATTGTTCCTTTTCAATAATTAAAAAGTACAAATGACAGTTCACATTTTTATTTGCATTTTATAGTTCGCTCTTGTATTTGTATTTTGTAGTTCGCGCTAGTATTTGTATGTTATAGTTCACATTTGTATTTGTATTTTCTAGTTCGCACTTTTATTTGTATGTGATAGTTTGCATTTGTATTTGTATTTTATAGTTCATACTTGTATTTGTATGTTATAATTTACACTTGTATTTGTATTTACTAGTTCGCACAAATGAAGGTGAAAAATATAAAAAAAAGGGAGTAATAGAAAAAAAAAAAAAAAAAAAAAAAAAAAAAAAAAACTGAAAAAGGAAAAAAAAAGAAGTAAAGTAATAAAAAATAAAGAAAAGAGAAAATACATAAAGCCCCCCCTAATCCTGTCCGACTTTTTCAAAAAGACACCTAAACTATACTTTCGACCTATTACCTCACGAATCTTACTTAAATCGTTGCAAATACACTATTTTGATCCTCTACATGTATACATGCACAATAGGCGCGTGAAAGGCTCAAAATTAACTTTTATTGACTAATTAAAAGCTGCTACGTGTAAATAATTCGATATGTAATTTATCTTCTTTTTTATTTTAAAATAATCAATATTTATTTACTTTTTAAAATTATTTCATTCCACCCCCCCCACCCCCAACACTCCCACCCACCATTGTCTTCTTCAACACCTCCATTAAAGTTTTTTTTTTTTTTTGAAAAAATCATTGAACTATTTTTATTAAGAATCATAAAACTCCATTAAAGCTTCATTAATGGAGTTTTATGATTCAAGTAGAATGGACCATTTTCTTCTTCAACACCTCCATTAAAGATTTTTTTTTGAAATAATCATTGAACTATTTTTATTAAGAATCATTAAACTCCATTAAATAATGGAGTTTTATGATTCAAGTAGAATGGTGTTGAACAAGACAATGGAGGTTTAATGGTATTTAAAAAATGGAGCTTTGAAACACCATTAAAGCTCCATTGTCTTCTTCAACACCATTCTAATTGAATCATAAAACTCCATTAATAAAGTTTTAATGGAGTTTTATAATTCTTAATAAAAATAGTTCAATGATTTAAAAAAAAAAAGCTTTTATAGAGGTGTTGTGTTTTGTGTGGGTGGGTGGGGGCGGGGTAGGGGGAGATGTTGGATGGGGGGTGAAGGTGGGGGAAAAGGGGGATGGGGTAGGGTGTTAAATAAAATAAAAAGAAAATTTTTATTAAAAATATATATATACAAAATATGAAATCAAATGTATTTACACATGGCAGCATCTGATTGGTGTGTACATTTACTTTCTTTGTTGTGACAGAAATTTAGTGAAAAATAGTGTATTTACAACGGATTAAGGAGGAATCATGGGGAAATAGGTCAAACGTAAAGTTTAAGTGTCTTTTTGAAAAAATCGGACAAGATCAGGGGGATCTTTATGTATTTTCTCTAAAAAAAAAAGAGAAAATACATGAGAGAGACTATAATATTTAGCCTAAGTTTGTATTAATTACAAATGTAAAGGATTTTTGAAAAGTGATTTGAACTTTTTACACTTCATTAAAAATCTCCGCAATAGATAAAATCTATCTATCTATCTATCTATCTATCTATCTATCCATATATATATATATATATATATATTTGAAGTATATACAAAAATTTGATAATTTATATAACTTTCATGTTTTTATATTCATCTTAATCTATTTGACCACTATTTGCTTAGAATTTAGTTATAAACAATTCTATCTATCTATAATCTATAATCTATAATAGATTAAAAGTGTGAACAACCTTACTTTTTGCTATTTATTAAAAGTGTTTGCTTTAGACAGAATTATCTTTTCACCTTCTTTCCTCAAATTAATATAATATTAAATATGACTATAATAAATATATAGTAAAAAGTAAAACTCCTAAATATATGAATTAAATATATAATTGGCAAAAAGTTATTATTTTTCTTATATTTAGACATAATTAGTTTTTTTCTCTAATATTTAGAAATTCTTTTTGAAAAATAAAATGCCACAAACATCACATGAAATAGAGTGGGGGTAGGAATCCTTGAATTTTGGGAAAAGAACGACAGTTCTTTTACTTTCATTGTGTTTTAGGAAAAATTTTCTTATAATTTTTTTTTTTTGGCTTATAAATTTGATTTTTGGTAATGTGTTCGCAATTTTTCAATTTTATATTGGTTAGAAACTCTAAAGATATGCTCCTTTACGTCTCTTATTCTTTCTCTTTTAACCTTTTGAAATTGCTATTTGTATGATCTTGTGACTTCTTCTTAACGTCATATGTTTTTGAGTTGTAAATTTTTAGGTTTGAAAAACTTTTGTTTGCTCGAAGTATATGCGAGAGCTAATTAACGTTTTTAACTTGCTATTTGTATGATCTTGCGCCTTCTTCTTAACATCATATATTTTCGAGTTGGCCAATTAATGTTTTAAACTTGTAATTTTTATGATCTTGCACCTTCTTCTTAACATTATGTATTTTTGACTTGTGGATTTTTAGGTTTGAAATTTTTTTATTTGCTTGAAGTCAACTCTTCGGAATATATATGGGACTCAACTATTCGAAGTATATAAAAAAATTTGGTAAATATAACTTTCACATTTTTATATTCATCTTAATCCATTTGACCACTATTTGCTTAGAATTTACTTACAAAAAATTACTCCCTCAGTTTTAAAAAGAATGACCTACTTTGACTTGGCATAAAGTTTTAAAAAATAAATAAGACTTTTAAATCTTGTGGCCTTAAATTAAAATTGTGTCAAATGTACCAAAATGTCCTTTAATCTTGTGGTTCTAAATATGTCATGTGAAAAGTTAAAATTAAAGTATTGCCAAGAAAGGAAAGGAGTCATTTTTTTTTAAATGGACTAAAACGGAAAGTAGGTCATTCTTTTTGAAACGGAGGGGGTAGTTAGTTATAAGTCCTTGATAGAAAGTTTTTTTCTTTAATGAGCTCTATGAAGCGCGAATCCACTATTGTTTGCTCAAAGTCAACTCTTAGAAGTATATACAGGAGTCAATTAACATTTTTAACTTGTTATTTGTATGATCTTGCGCCTTCTTCTTAACACCATGTATTTTTGAGTTGTGAATTTTTAGGTTTGAAAAGCTTTTTTCTGCTCGAAATCAACTCTTTGAAGTATATACGGGAGCCAACTCTTCGAAGTATATACGAAAATTTGACAAGTTACATAACTTTTCACGTTTTTATATTCATCCTAATCCATTCGGCCACTATTTTCTTAGAATTTAGATATAACTAATTAGTTAGTTATATGCCTTTGATATAAAACTTTATTTTTTCTACTGACCACTATGTAGCATGAATCTGAATTAATCGTACTCTATATGTAGTATATGAATCTCAAACAATTATGGCTTTTCAATTAATTCTTGGTAGGTTATTCTTTAATATGATTATGTTATTATTAGGTTTAAGAATTCTTTGATATAATCATCCGATATTCAGGATCTATTAGCCTAATAATTATATATTTGTGCCCTACAGGATTTTTCGTAGAAAAATATTCTTTATTTGAAAATTTTGTAACTTTTAAGGTTTGAACCCGACTTGTGCAACTCTAATCCCAAAATCATAATCAACATTGTGTTAAGGTTCTGCAATTTTTTTAAGGCTTAACAAATATATTGTTCCACCACTACTATGTCATAGGCTCTATATGTCAATAATACTTAGACTATTTTTTATATTGTTTCTAAATATGTAAATTATTTTTCAAAAATCTTAAACATTGTATGTCTGAATTCAAGGTCAAAATAAAGAAATTTGACTCTCAAATTTCTAACTGTGCATATAAATTGAGATGGAAAGACTATCATATAACAATTTATATTTTTATATACATTTATTATTAAACGTGATATCCACGTGTAAAACACGTACACTAAATTAGTATATTACGTAAGCATAAAACTGATTATATAAACTCAAATAATCTTATACATAAACAATCATATCCATAATCCTTTGTATTATTCAGGAACGTTGAACTTAATGATTTTCACATACACATAATAACAATAATTTAAAAAAGGATTACTTACCTGAATTCTCTATGGTTTTAGCAGAAGCAAAAACGTAATAGCAGAAGCACTGAATTATTTCTCTCTCTTTATCTTACTTTCAGAATAATTGTGATGGAGCTTATTCTTCTTTTGGCAAAGAGAGGACCCCTTTTATAATGGGAATAGTCAGTTATATTTTCACATTCCATCAACGTGATTGGTAGATACAATCATTATCCTACTAGGAGTCAGTAATTGTGGATATAATCTTACTAGGAGTCAGTAATTATCCTACTAGGTAACTTTTCATATAGATTAAGGATTTAACTTATTCAATTATTATTAAACCAATAAATAAATTAATTATGTGGGCCATAGAAATTTACATTCTCCCACTTGGCACACACAATGTTAATTTAATGGTTTAATAGGTACGTCAACCATGTGCACTATTAATGTTAAATCCAACATCATTTGTCATCGTTAAATAAATCAACTAAAATGAGTCATGTCGGTTGTACGTCCCTTTACTTGACATTGTTCCTTCCATGTACTACAATATTAGTCTATTACCTAACATAACCTTTTAAATACATAATGGGTCCAACGATAATACTTAGAATCCTTTATCTAAGTCAAAACCTGTCATCATTATTTACAATATTATGTATACAAGACAAAACAGGTAACAACAGAATCATATATAATTTGAGCTCAGAGTGTCAATTTCATAAACATAATAAAGTCTTTACATAAAATCATTTATTGATATCAATAGGACCCATCCTTTCAACATGTTCAATAAATGTTTTGGACGGTAATCCTTTCATCAAAGGATCAGCAATCATAAGCTTAGTGCTAATATGTTCAATTGACACTTTATGTTTCTGGACTTCTTCTTTAACCGAAAAGTATTTCAATTCCATATGCTTAGCACCTTTTGAATACTTATCATTCTTAGAGAAGAAAACTGCGGCAGTATTATCACAATAAATTTTTAGCGGCTTGGCTATATTGTCGACTAGTCCAAGTCCTGAAATAAAATTTCGCAGCCAATTAGCCTAGACTGTGGCCTCAAAGCATTCCACAAACTCAATTTCCATAGTGGATGCAGCTATAACAGACTGCTTTACACTCTTCCATGATATTGCTCCTCCAGCTAATAGAAACAAATATCCAAATATGGATTTTCTTGTATCCACACAACCAGTATAATCTGAATATGAATATCCAACCACATCTAAATGATCAGATCTTCTATAAGTGAGCATATGATCTTTCGTTCCTTGTAAGTATCGCAACACTTTCTTTGCAGCCTTCCAGTGATCCATTCCAGGATTACTTTGATATCGACCCAACATTCCAACAACAAAATTAATGTCTGGTCTTGTACATGTTTGGGCATACATAAGACTCCCAACTATTGATACATAAGGAATATCTTTCATTTACTTTCGTTCCAAGTCATTCTTTGGACATTGATTGAGACTAAACTTATCTCCTTTCTGAATTGGAACGGATTAATGAGTATTTTTCCATTCTTAATCTCTCTAATACTTTATTAATATAGGTTTTTTGAGACAATCCCAACAATCCTTATGATCTATCTCAAAATATTTTTATTCCAATCACATAGGATGCCTCACCCATATCTTTCATTTCAAAATTGTTAGAGAGATATTTCTTGGTATCATATAACAAACCAAGATCACTAGTAGCTAGCAAGATGTCATCAATATACAAGACTAACATAATAAACTTACTCCCACTGACCTTCAGATATTACACCGATCAACAGTGTTTTCTTTAAATCCAAAGGTGACAATCGTTTCATTAAACTTAAGATACCATTATCGAAAAGCTTGTTTAAGTCCATATATTGACTTCTTAAGTTTACACACTATGTGTTCCTTTCCTTTAATAGAAAACCCCTCAGATTGATTCATATAAACTTCTTCCTCTAAATTTCCATTCAGAAAGGCTATTTTCACATCCATTTGATGTATCTCTAAGTCATTATGAGCTACCAAGGCCATTATAATTCTGAGTGAATCTTTTCTAGAGATGGGTAAAAACGTCTCTTTATAGTCAATGTCATCCTTTTGAGTGAAACCTTTGGCAACAAGTCTGGCATTGTGATGTTCGATGTTGCCAGTTGAGTCGCGTTTGGTCTTAAAGATCCATTTACACCCAAATCTTTTTCAAACTTTAGGTAATTCAACAAGGTCCCAAACTTTATTCTGTTCTATAGATTTTAACTTATCTTTCATAGCATTTATCTATTTATCAGAATTATTACTTTCAATGGCTTGTGAAAATAAAACTGGATCATTATCAATTCCCAAGTCAATTTCTGACTCATGTAGATATACCAAATAATCATCAGAAATAGCAGATATCCTTTGTCTTTGATATCTTATTGATGCTACTTCTTGTGGTTCATATACTACAGGTTCATCAATTATGGCTTCATTAATAGAAATATTAATTTGTTGTTCTTGTTGATTACTTTATTGTACAACATTTTTAGGAACAACAAATTTAAAAGAAGTACAGGGTAAGGGAATTCGTACTCTAACTTCTTTAATTTCCACATTATGTGGTTCTTCACTCCCACTAAGTTCGTCAATCTCAATGAATCTAGCATTTCCAGTTTCAACTATTCTCGTACTATGATTAAGACAGTAAAATCTATACCCCTTTGATTTTTCTAGATAAACAATGAAGAAATCATTGATTGTTCTTGAATCCAGTTTCTTTTCTTGTGGATTATAAACTCTAAATTCTGTCGAGCAACCCCAAACATCCAGGTGCCTCAAACTAGGTTTCCTACCAGTCCATAGTTTAAAAGGTATCTTTGGGAATGCTTTACTGGGAATCCTATTTAGCAAGTAAACGGTAGTCCTTAAAGCATACATCAATAAATAAAGAGGTAAAGATGAATTACTTAACATACTCCTAACCATATCCATTAATATGCAATTACGCCTTTCTGCCACACCATTTTGTTGTGGTGTGCCAGGCATTGTGTATTGAGAACATATTGATATAGGTCAAATGAAGGTCATCATTTAAAGGCTTAAGACTTGGTCACCCCGAGGGCATAAAAATATGCAAGAAAGACCCATTTTGAGCACAAGCAAGGCCATGTGTGCAAGATTTCTTGGAGCATCGAATACTTGAGGACTCATGTTTTTGGACAACACATAATGGGTCATGATTTGGTCATCTTTATTAAGGGTATTTCAGTCACTTCATTGGGTCCAAATGCATTCCATGGCCACCCCACCTTTTAAGAGCATTATTGTCATTTTGCCTTATCTTATAATAGAATATAAATAGAATATTTTAAGTCTTTTTCTCATTATTTTTTCATTGATGTAAGACTTGGAACATGAAACACCTTTAGTTGTAGGGCTTGGAATAGTCACCATACCAAAATAAGGGCAACAAGTGTGGATATCACTTGTGTTGCAATATTGGCTTGAGATGTTGGTGTTTAGAGGAGGTAAAGTTTCTCTTGTGTCAACGTAGAAGTTAGGTTAACCATTGTGTGTAGTGTTAAGGGTCCAAGACTATCATATTCTTAGATTCTTAAGATTATACCGACCAAAGTCTAACTATCTATCCATTTTGTTTATATTATAATCGTTTGTTTGTGTTTTTGTATTCAAATCCGTAACTTGTTGGTTTTGTTCCATTGTTATTGTTCTTCATATTGTTGTTGTTAACATAATTTTTTGTTAGATATTTTTAGGTGATAAACATATCAATACATTGTGTTTTTGTTGTTGTTTATTGAATCCAACTGTCGTCTTCAAAAGGGTCCTCGGATCTTTAATCTTGTGGACTGATTTTGAAGTATGTTTTGTGTTGTCCTTGTAAAATTCTTGTATCATTCGGTATTAGAGCCATCTTTGATTTTGTTCTAACAATATCAATCTTGAGCTTGAGAGTTGAAAAAAAATATCAAAAAAAAGAAGAATTGAAAAACTAAAAAACAAAAATTCCAGAAAAGGAGTAATCTGCCCTTTCTTGTTGTTCTTGGCCAAGAAAGTTGATGTTCTTGTAGTTGTATTGGCCGAGACATGTTTCTTTGTGACTATATCTTGTAGTCCTTTTTTGTTTAGAGTGTTTCTAGTGTTGGTTTCTTTCTCACCAACACTAAAAAGTGTCCAAATCTAAGCTTGAACTTGAACTTAATGATGTTGTTAATGTGAACAAAGTGTGGCTGATTTGATGTTGTTGTCATTCTAAGCCTTGACTGTGTTGAAGGCCTTGTTGCTGTAGAGTTAGGCATTGGAATTTGTTGTTGTTCTTGGAGAATATTATTGTTGTTATTGTGTTCTTGTTGTTCTTCACCGTTTTCATCTTTTGTTAATACAAAAACTGAACATTAGATCCACAAAAGGTGAAAGACTAAGTTGTAGTAATTCTTGGTGAAAGACTTAATCACATCACTCAAAAGACTTGACAACCACTTTTCACCTACTTTCCTTGATTTAAGGATCTTGTTTCAAGGAGAAAGTACCAAGAAGGTCAAGTCTTGTTTTGAACTTGAAAATGAAGCACCAAGACCAAATTTCCCTCCATTAGCCAAATCCACCATTTCTAAATTGTAGATTGGTCTAGACTTGAAATTGGAGAGTAAAATTTTGACAAAATCGAGGTGAATAGTTGACTACCACATCACTAAATTACGGTTCATGCAACATTTTGAGTTCAACTTTTAGATTTTTTAGTTTCATTTTATTGTTTCTTAGTTTTGTTTGTTGGTTTGAACACTAATTGACGACCTAGTAATCTCTTACTAGCTTGTTGGTTAGTTTTTGTCCCCGTTTGTTCGTGTCAGCATTATTTTATGCTTTTATTTTTTTTGAATCGTAGAATTTCTTGGTTTAAGTTTGAAAATTATTTTCTTGAGTCTTCAAATAAAGAATCCATTCCTACCAAGGAGTAGACTCACCCCTCGACTCATCACGAACTACAAGCCGACTTGTAACACTTGTGAGTCCAAGTGTGAAACAATCAAGTGCGTGAGAGTGTGGTGAGGTTGTTTTGAACTAACTTGTGTTATATTTTGTAGACTTGTTCTTTTCTTTTTTTAGGTGCAATTACGATGGAACCCGCGGCTGTAAGTGCTATTTTGGCTAAACTTGAAGCCATTACCCGTCAATGGGAAGTAATAAATAAAAGATTGGATCATATGGGAGTTCCAAGGGAGCAAGTGGGCTACCTGGACATACGTCAAAAGGAAGACCGTAGCTCATGTGAGATACGAGGTAAATATTTTATCCCCTACACTTATATGAACGTAGTTGCGGTTTTACCTAGTGTAGAAGTGCATAAGTCTTCATTTTATGATACTCTTAATATTGTTAGGTCACTTGAGGACAATCTCTTATTGTAGGTACACAAGCACTAGTTGATATTTTTGAATACGAAATTAATTCTCCTTGTAAGAATGATTTATGTCCATCTGGTGCTAGAACTTACAACTTGATGAAGGTTTCATTACCAAGTGATGAGATTATTCACATACTAGTTAACCCTTGTAAAAAATAAGGTGAGTCTACTTGGTATATCAATTACCAACAACTAGTGAGGGTGAGAAAAATGATCAACCGGGCATGGATGATCTTGATTTGCTTAAATATTTAGAAAACCCGAGTTGTTATTATCTTTGTGAAAATGATTTTGATTGTGGTCCTTTGGCTTCCCGTGATGGTTTGTATGTATGTGAGGATAACTCTTGTGAAAGAGTAGGTGATATGTGCTTAGAAATGCCAACTACTTCGTCTTTATGTGTTTCTTATGTTGGGCATATTCCTAGTGGAAATTTTGAAACTAGTAGTAAGTGAATGCATAGGAACCCTTTATTTGAAGTTGACTTATGGAATACCTTTCTCAACCCTCTTTTAGTTCATGATATTTTCAATAGTGATAAAAAGGGCTTGCTTAATTTCGAGGATGATACCCTAGTGGAAAGTGAGAGTGGTCGAGACCTAAGCCTTTGGTTACGTCTCCCATTCGATCCTGGTAACTTTTAGGGTATGAAGGATGTATAGTTGTTGGTCGGTCCACTTGTTTGAGTGATATTGTTATATATGTTAGGTGAACTTTACTTTCAATTCGGACACCACCCCTTGATGGTGATTTCTTTTACCCACTCCTTTATAATTTTTTTCTAAGTCCCTCGTGATTATAACAAAGGATGTGTGGTTATATCTCAAGTGTGTACCTCCTTGGCATGTTGATGTTGTTTATTGTACTAACTCTAAACCTCATGTCATGAGGATGTTGTGCTTGTTCGTATTCTCTTTGTTTTTGCAAGGTTTGGATTTGAGGTCGAATACTTTTCAAGAAGGAAAGGATGATACAAGTCCAATGGCCACCTTAATTTTTGAAGACATGATTGGAGGTCATCATTTAAAGGCTTAAGACTTGGTCATTCCGAGGGCACAAGAATATGCAAGGAAGACCCATTTCGAGCACAAGCAAGGCCGTGTGTGCAAGATTGCTTGGATCATCGAAGACTTGAGGACTCACGGTTTTGGAAAACACTTAATGGTTCATGATTTGGTCAAATTCATTAAGGGTATTTTGGTCACTATATTGGGTCCAAATACACTCCATGGCCACTCCAACTTTTAAGGGCATTATTGTTTTTTTGCTTTGTCTTGTAATAGAATATAAATAGAATATTTTAGGTCTTTTTTTCATTTATTTTTCATTGATTTAAGACTTGGAACATGAAACACCTTTAGTTATAGGGTTTGGAATAGCCACCACACCAAAATAAGGGCAACAAGTATGGATATCACTTATGTTGCAATGTTGGCTTAAGACGTTGGTGTTTAGAGGAGGTAAAGTTCCTCTTGTGTTAACTAGGATTTAGGTTAACCATTGTGTGTAAAGGGTAAAAGATTACCATATTCTTTGATTCTTAAGAATATACCGACCAAGGTCTAACTATCTATCCATTTTATTTATATTGTAATCGTTTGTTTGTGTTCTTGTAATTCAAATCCGTGACTTGTTGTTCTTGTTCTATTATTTTTGTTCTTCATCTTTTTGTTGTTAACATAGTTTGTTGTTAGCTGTTTTTAGGTGATAAACATATCAATACATTGTGTTTTTGTTGTTGTTTGTTGAATCCGAGTGTGGTCTTCAAAAGAGTCCTCGAATTTTTGATCTTGTGGACTGATTTTGAAGTGTGTTTCGTGTTGTCCTTGTAATTCTTTTATCATTTGGTTTTTGAGCCATCTTTGATTTTGTTCAAACAAGATCAATCTTGCGCTTGAGAGTTGACAAAAAAAATATCAAAAAAAAAGAAGAGTTAAAAAATTAAAAAAAAAAAATTCCAGAAAAGGATTAATCTGCCCGTTCTTGTTGTTCTTGGCTGAGAAATTGATGTTCTTGTTGTTGTCTTGGCCGAGACATATTTCTTTGTGACTAGATCTTGTAGTCTTTTATTGTTTAGAGTGTTTCTAGTGTTGTTTTCTTTCTCACCAACACTAAAAAGTGTCCAAATCTAAGCTTGAACTTGAACTTGTTGATGTTGTTAATGTGAACAAAGTGTGGCTGATTTGATGTTGTTGTCATTCTAAGCCTTCACCGTGTTGAAGGCCTTGTTGTTGTGGAGTTAGGCGTTGGAATTTGTTGTTGTTCTTGGAGAATATTGTTGTTGTTATTGTGTTCTTGTTGTTCTTCACCGTTTTCATCTTTTGTTAAAACAAAAAGTGAACATTAGATCCACAAAAGTTGAAAGACCAAGTTGTAGTACTTGTTGGTGAAAGACTTGATCACATCACTCAAAAGACTTGACAACTACTTTTCACCTACTTTCCTTGATTTAAGGACCTTGTTTCAAGGAGAAAGTACCAAGAAGGTCAAGTCTTGTTTTGAACTTGAAAATGAAGCTCCAAGACCAAATTTCCCTCCATTAACCAAATCCGCCATTTCCAAATTGTAGATTGGTCAAGACTTGAAATTGGAGAGTAAAATTTTGAGAAAACTAAGGAAAATAGTGGACTTCCACATCACTAAATTACTGTTTAAGCAAAATTTTGAGTTCTAATTTTAAATTTCTTATTTTCATTTTATTATTTCTTAGTTTTGTTGGTTGGTTTGAACACTAATTGGCGACCTAGGAATCTCTTACTAGCTTGTTGGTTAGTTTTTGTCCCCATTTGTTCGTGTCAGCATTATTTTATGCTTTTATTGTTTTTGAATCGTAGAATTTCTTGGTTCAAGTTCGAACATTATTTCCTTGAGTCTTCAAACAAAGAATCCTTTCCAACCAAGGAGTAGACACACCCCTCGACTCATCACGAACTACAAGCCAACTTGCAACACTTGTGAATCCAAGTGTGAAATGATCAAGTGTGTGAGAGTGTGGTGAGGTTGTTTTGAACTAACTTGTGTTTTATTTTATAGACTTGTTCTTTTTTTTAGGTGCAATAACGATGTAACCCGCGGCTGCAAGTGTTATTTTGGCTAAACTTAAAGCCATTACCCATCAATGGTAAGTGATAAATGAAAGGTTGGATCACATGGGAGTTCCAATGGAGAAAGTGGCCTACCTAGACATACGTCAAGATGAAGACTATAGTTTATGTGTGCTACAAGTTTAGATGACGAAATTGATTCTCCTCGTGAGAATGATTTGTGTTCAT
>NC_061119.1:90603926-90698356 GCF_002878395.1 Capsicum annuum | reverse complement strand
GGGAACAGTAGTCTTAATGTTGTCCGTAATATTCATTCACATGAATACTAGGCCTAATCTATTAGACCGATCCCAGTGCTTATAATAGGACTTTTTTTCATCATTGCTAGCTTCAGTAATAGCAGTTGGCTTTTCAGAGTAAAGTGCAACATCAAGATCTAAAACCCCAAGATGGAATTTGATCTGTTCTCACCAATCTGAAAAGTTAAGTCCATTAAGAGTCGTAACAGAGGCAGAGTGCGAATGAAGGGCAAGTTCTGAAATAGAACATGCTCATTTGTTAATACTTTGAGTTACAAGTTTAAACACATTATCAAATTCAGAAATAACTTACTTAAATGTATATTGATGTTCTCCTTTGGACGAAACATCAAAATACAACTTTAAATATAATGATGCTTAAAATATATTTAACACAAAACGATAATATTTAATGCATCAATTAATAATATTTATCATCTTTGAATAAATAAATAAAACTAACGATACATCAAAATTATCTCTTTAATATTTATTGGTCATACGAACAGACAATCAACCTTTGGGTGATCCACAAATGTCTTATGACCAAAAATTTAATTTACCCATAATTATTAGATCAATTATAAGCATCAAGATTAATGGGTAATTAATTTAAACTTTAACCTTTATTTTGGAATTAATTTCATAAAGATTCGACCACTTTGGTGATTAACGAATCTTACATATATGATTCCAATAAATTTTATTATTGCATACTACAATCTAACAACAAAGAGTGTTTCTTTAATATTTAAAATAACAAAGATTAAACTCATGTTATTTTAAACAGAATCAATTATAATAATATCAATATTTCAAATTTCGTTATTCAATAATTGTGAAATTTCTAACAAACATAATTAAAATTCATAAGATCTGGAGAAACATTAATTTTAATGAAAAATCACTTGTTCCGAAAACCAAGATTTGATACCACATGTAAGCATAAAACGAATTATATAAACTTAAACAATCTTGTACATAAACAATCCTATCCATAATCCTTTGTATTATTCAGGAACGTTGAACTTAATGATTTTCACATACACGTAATAACAGTAATTCAATAAAGAATTACTTACCTGAATTCTCTATGGTTTTAGCGGAAGCAAAAGCGTAATAGCAGAAGCACTGAATTGTTTCTCTCTCTTTACCTTACTTTCAGAATAATTGTGATGAAACTTATTCTTCTTTTGGCAGAGAGATGACCCCTTTTATAATGAGAATAGTCAATTATGTTTTCACGTTCCATCAACGTAATTAGTGGATACAATCATTATCCTACTAGGAGTTAGTAATTGTGGATACAATCCTACTAGGAGTCAGTAATTATCCTACTAGGTAACTTTCCATATAGATTAAGGATTTAACTTATTCAATTATTATTAAACCAATAAATAAATTAATTATGTGGGCCATAAAAATTTACATATTAAAAGTGTGAAAGACCTTAAAAATATTGTTTGAACTTTTTGCCCTTTATTAAAAAATTATGAAATAAATAAAATAATCTTTTCACTTATCTTTTCAAATAACAATTAATTTTACTAGCTTAAGTAATTTAATTTTCATTTCATATTTCTTAAGATTAGAATTAGTGTAGGTGTAGAATACTTCCTTTCATATTTTAAGAATTAGAATTGATTTAGATATAAAATTTGGTGTGCGAATAAAAGGAAAGTACGACATATGATAGTCTAATTGCTGCAAACAAGAATTCTTATTTGATGCATGAGACCTGCACATATGTTAATTAGTTTACTTTTTTCTCTTTAAGTTAAGTATGTTCTTAGTTAAATTTTCTTCTCTTTTGATTAAAACAATAATAAAAAACGGCGATGACTATCTCATACTCTATAACATGGACCTTAATGTGTTTTTTTTTCTGCGTATAAAATATTAATCAATTCGTTGGTGGTTATTTAGGGAATAAAGAGGTCATCGGACCATTCAAGTATTGCTCTTTATTATTTGAGTTAAATTTTACTTTATATTTTTTATTTGTTTTTGAAGTTATGTAATATAGTCCATAATTTATCATGAGTTTTTTCTTCACATCTAAAATTTATCAGTTATTTCATTGTAGGAACTTGAGTTTTCACTTTCACTTTGTTGGTGTTTGTTTAGGGAATAAAGAAGTCATCAGATGATGCAAGAATTATATTGATTTTCATGATTTAAGGCAAATTTATTATATTTTCAGCTTGTTTTGATGCCATGTATTATATAATTTATCATCAGTTTTTTCGTTAACTTGAAATTTGTCAATAGTCTCATTGAAGGGACTTCAGTATAGGCTGCCAAATTTTTCTTGGGGAACAAATGATGTTACATTCCTTGGAGATTATTCATGCTATACAACCTAATTTGGGTCAACAAGGTGCATGATCATTGTTGGAACCCTGATATTTTGATGAATGATAATATGAATGAAACAAGTTGATAAACGTGTTCCACTGATCCGATAAGTTCAAGAGTGCAGTCCACGGTATAAATGATTAAAAATCAAAATAAGTTAAATCAATGCAACTGAAAACTTTAACTTACTGATCACATGGGGAATAGTACAAGTTGAATTTGATTCAAACACTTGATGATAAGGGAAAACAAGTTGAGTTGAAAAAAGAGTCCTATGTGAAGAAGGAGTTTCACTTCTAAGCATATCCTTAAGAGTCCAATGTGTAGAAGGAGAAAGATTCTGAAAATTGAAGAAGTCAAGACAGTTGGAGTTTGACTACAACACCAAAGAGACAAGAATTGGAATAGAAGAAGGAGTCTCACTTTAAGTAAAACTCTATGCAATGAAAGTTTTGATTAGAGGAGGAGTTTGAAATAAAGAATGACTCTTTGGAGAGCTGTGCTTAAATAGAAGATGCAGCAATCAGAATAATTCACGCACTTACAAATCAGAAAAGCACAATCGACAGATTAACTTCATAAAATGCTACTCAATCACTGAAAAAACATATTGAAGAACCTGGTCCTAGTATAGAATCCAGCTAAGAGTTTTAGTGTTGATTTTTAGAGTTGTTTATTGTGTTTGAACTATTGATGTAATATTAGTTTCAGTGTGTTATAAACTGAATTAGGAGCTAGTCTTCGAGTTGGGAAAAACTCAGAGACTTTGGAAAAGCATACCTTGGGAGGTTTGTGTGTAGTTAGGAATCAGAGTTTATAATTCCTAGTTGTTGAGTCAAAGGAATTAGAGTTTATAATTCCTAGTTTTTAAGTTATAGGGATTAAAGTTTATAATTCCTATTTGTTGGTTACAAGAGTTTTGTAATCAGTCATTTTTTAGGCTCAGAGTTATTTAGTGAAGTTGAAGTTAAATCCTGTAGAGGTATAGGTCGTGGTTTTTTACACCTTTTTGAGCTGAGTGTTTTCCACTGAAGAATCATTGTGTTTTTACTTTCTGTTTTACTGCTTCCTTGAAACACGTAAGTGAAACACGTTAGGCAACCCATTCTATCGATAAGCAACAATTAAGCAAAAATAAGATAATCAGTAGGGCAAGAATTTTTAACAAGTGGTATCAGAGCGAGGTTGTGTTAAAAAGGGCTAGGACCTAAGATAGATCAATATGATGAATTCCGCACCACTTGCTGGTCATAATGTAGGTCAATCCACTTTAAAACTCTACTCTTTGATGGTTCTCACTTCATTTAGTGGAAAGCTGGGATGGAAACATTCATTCAAGGGGAAGACTACAAGTTATGGGACAGGATCACTGATGGTCCTACTATTCCAATGAAGTTAAAAGATAGTGAATAGGTCAAGAAAGTAAGAAGTGAGTTTACCACTAATGACTTAGTGGCATTAAAGAAAAATGCTAAGGCTAAGAACATCTTAGTCAATAGAGTGTCAACCTGTACCACTGCTAAGCAAATATGGGATGCACTGGTCAATGCACATGAGGGTACCTCTCAGGTAAGAAAATTCGGGATTGCTTTTCTCTTTACTGAAGATGAAGCTTTTAAGATGAAGGAGAATTAAACCTTGCATGAAATGATGACAAGGCTTACTGCCTTGAAAAATGAGTTGACTTCTTTAAGAAAAGTCATCACTGTTGAAGAACAAGTTGAAAAGGTGTTGAGGGTGCTACCAAAATTAAAATGGAACGTTAAAATGACTGCTATTAGGGAGGAAAATAAGGATCTCACAGGCATGACACTAGATGAACTAGTAGGGAATATGAGAACTTATGAAATGGAAATTGATGGAACTAAAGAGCTAGCAGCCCTTGAGGATACCTTAGCTCTGAAGGCATCTGACAGTGATGAAGAAATTGAACTTGATAAAAAATAAGTTGTCTTTATAGCTAAGAACTTTAGCAAATTCTTCTAAAAAAGAAGGGAATAAGTAGCAAGAAATGGTGCAATGATAATTCAAAAGGATGCTACAAGTGTGGTAATACTGATTATCAGATCAGGGATTGTCCTGTCTGGAAAATAGAATGGAGAAAGGAAAGGGCTTAAAAGAAATTGAAAGAAAAAAAACAAAAAGAGGGAAGAATGTGCAATGGTAGCAGCATGAGGATCTGACTCAGATGATGATGAAGTTGATAAAACAACACTCATGGCTCTTGGAAATTCAGACTTGGAGGAAAAAGATGATACTTCTAAGGTAAGTATACTTGAACTTAAAGAAAAGTTGCATTTGTTTTCTAAAACAAAACTTATTTCCTTAATTGCTCTAATTGATGATTTTTCAAGAATTAACTTTTGATAGGGATGAGTTATTCAACAATCTTGCAAGTCTCAAGTTTGATTTTATTGATCTAGAAACTTGTAAGAACACCATTGAAAAGGAAAATTGCACTCTTAAGGAACAGGTTAGCAGACTTGATTCATCAAACCTGACCCTCAAATCTGAAATCTTGAAACTGACTCTTTTTGAAAAAGGAAAAAAGGTCAAAAGTGAGGAACAAGGAAAAATTGAGTCAGAATTGACTAAGATTAAACATGAATACTTTTGTAAAAAAGAAAAGGTTAGTCAATTGAGTCAAGAAGTTTCTAAATTGAAACTTGATCGTGAAAGAGCTAATAGATGGACACATTCTTCAAGAATTATTCATAAGTTAGGTCAAAGAACTCACAATGAAAAGGCTGGGTTGGGATTTTATAGAAGTTCTAATGCTATTAAAGATCTGTGTTATATTTGTGGTAACCAGGGGCATCCAATCACTGCCAGTTGCAGCAAAAAGCAAATAAAGAAGCATAAGCCTAGTAAAAAAATTTGATTCTATGTTAGCACAAGCTAACAAGAAGGTCAAATCTGGTTAGAAAAATAGGTCACATAACCTGTTGCCTCGATAGGCTAGAAGGAACCTCATACATCCTTTTTCCTCATAAGAAAGGACCCAAGCTTATCTGGATGCCTAAAGTTAACCCCTAATTTGTTTTGCGGGTGAGAGTGAAATGAGGCAAGAAAAATTTGTACATGTATAAATCTTGCTCAAGGCATAAAACTAGAAGAAAATAAAGTTTATTTCACTTACCACATTTAAAGGGGGAATGGATCATTTGAAAGATGGCCAGATTTGTAGTGCTCGTGTAAGGGGGAAGCAAGGGAGATTTAAAAAAAAAATAAAAAAAGAGGATAACTGTAAAACTGATGAGCATGAATAGGAACATGTTGTACCATCTGGTTCAACTGTTGTACAGACTGAGGGCATATTGACAGGGGAAACAACAAATTAAGAAATTGATGCATCTATAACACCAAAACAAGCTGATGATAATTTTGTTGGTAATTCATAAGAATTTGTATTGTAACAAGAATATTGAGATATCTCATGGGAATCAATAGCTTGAGACTATGGTATTCAAATGAAAGTAATTTCACTCTTGAGGGCTATAAAAATCTTGACTATAGGAGTTACTTAATTGACTGGAGAAGCACCAAAGACACTAAGTAGAGAGCATTTTGAAAGAAATAGGTTAGACTTGGGGATGATTAAAATTGTATGAACTCTCCTCGATGATTGACTAGAATAATCATTTTTCTCTTAAGCTTATTAGCTAAAAAGTTATTCTATTCCATCTTGTACATTTAGTTGTATGTCCCAATTCTAGATTTTTGACTTTTCTAACCTAATTTTGTATTAGATTATGCAAAAATATAGGTACAAGCAAGCAATTATGACCACAAAGTTCTTCTTATCAGGCATGTTCTACACTGACATAAGCATAGGCTATCTAAGTTGAAATAGTTGAGCACACCTGTTCAATTCCACATACTTTATCCTCTCATTGTCTAATAAAGCTTATGAATTGGTTGACCAAACTTTCTTTGATTCTCTCCAAATGGGTGTGCACAAATGTGTTAATCCTACACCAGAAAATCCTTCTTCTTTCTCAACTAAAGTATCAGTTGTGTACCATGGATTTTCCAATCTTGATCATCAATCACATGCAACATATATTTTTGAAGAATGAAAAAGGATATGTTTTCCTTTTAGTTCCTAATTGGTTATTTTTTAGGACTTCTCAGTCCTAGTTCAGGTTTGACTAGATATTCTTGAACAGATGAATCATGTTGCTCTACCTGTTTCAATAAGGAGGGCTAACACTCATGTTAAAAAAAAATTGAAAAAAAAATCTGAACTAGAAGCTGCACAAGACAGACATGAAGTGAAATAAGAGGTCCTTAAGGCTAGGATCATGATTTTGACACTTGACCTTGATTGATAGAAGGATGAAAATATTGAAATCATTCATCAATTGATACAGTTGATATCACCTGTTCCACCTTGCTCATCAGCTCCTCACTATTTGTATCCTTAGCCATGTCCCACTTTTATACCATATTTTTTTAATGCTCAATTGTTTTTCTTTGTTAAGTACTAGCTTAGGTTTAATGTGGAACGTGCTCTGGCAGTTTAATGGAATGGTTATCTTTGCTTAATTGACTTATATTTTTGCTCTCTTTAATACATTACTATGTTGGCTAAAGTCTTTGTCTAATTGTTTTGGTGATAGCCCAGTGGCCATGAATAGCACAACAAATCAATTTGGCTGGAATATTATTGCATTGAAATGGTTTTTCGATAATGCCAAAAGGAGAAAGATAAGAGGGTTATGTAGTGTTTATAACTCATTGACTAACTTATTTCATTCTAGTATTTCATACTTCCGTACCTACAGGTAAAGATATCTTAATGTATAAAGACAAGAGGTTTGTCATCATCAAAAAGAAGAAATTTATTGGAACCTTGATGTTTTGATGAATGAAAATATGAATGAAACAAGTTGATAAACGTGTTCCACTGATCCGACCAGTTCAAGAGTGCAGTCCACGATATAAATGATTAAAAATCAAAATAAGTTAAATTAGTACAACTAAAAACTTTAACTAACTGATCACATGGGGAATAGTACAAGTTGAATTTGATTCAAACACTTGATGATAAGAGAAAACAAGTTGAGTTGAAAAAGGAGTCCAATCTGAAGAAAGAGTTTCACTTCTAAGCATATCCTTAAGAGTCCAATGTGTAGAAGGAGAAAGATTCTGAAAATTGAAGAAGTCAAGAGAGTTGGAGTTTGAATACAACACCAAGGAGACAAGAGTTGGAATTGAAAGAGGAGTCTCACTTGAAGTAAAACTCTATGCAATGAAACTTTTGATTAGAGGAGGAGTTTGAAATAAAGAATGACTCTTTGGAGAGCTGTGCTTAAATAGAAGATACAATAATCAGAATAATTCACGCACTTACAAAGCAGAAAAGCACAATCAATAGATTGACTTCACAAAGTGCTACTCAATCACTGAAGAAACACATTGAAGAACCTGGTCCTAAGTGTAGAATCCAGCTAAGAGTTTTAGCATTGATTTTTAGAGTTGTTCATTGTGTTTGAACTATTGATGTAATATTAGCTTTAGTGTGTTATAAACTGAGTTAGGAGCTAGTCTTCGAGTTGGAAAAAACTCAGACTTTGGGAAAGCATACCTTGGGAGGTGTGTGTGTAGTTAGGAATTAGAGTTTATAATTCCTAGTTGTGGAGTCAAAGATATTAGAGTTTATAACTCCTATTTGTTGAGTTATAGGGATTAGAGTTTATAATTCCTATTTATTGGTTATAAGAGTATTGTAATCAGTCGTTTTGGAGGCTCAGAGTTATTTAGTGAAGTTGAGGTTAAATCTTGTAGAGGTACAGGTCATGATTTTTTACATCTTTTTGAGCCGGGTGTTTTCCACGTAAAAGTCATTGTGTTCTTACTTTCTGTTTTACTGGTTCCTTAGAACACGTCAATGGAACACGTCAGGAAACTCGTTTCATCGATAAACAACAGTTAAGTGAAAATAAGATAATCAGTAGGACAAGAATTCTTAACAACTATAGAGGTAGACCATTCTATGTATCATTTTTGTCTATACAAATACACTTATTATTATAAGGTTGTGTGCGCTACTAAACTTTTTCATGTATACGAACTGAAACTTGACAAAGCATGGAGCCTAAGTGCCGAGTTAGAAAGCCCTGTGGATATCATCTCATCTTTAAGAAAGCAAATCCATTATCGTTTTGGCTCAAGTGACGATGTTCTGGTTGGTTGAGTACAATTGACCACTTCATGATAATTGAAAAGTCATCCGCAATTGTGTGAAGTCTTAACTTTACCCTACCGCTAGCTTATAGCCCCTATTTTAAATACCTCAACTGAAAATGAATTGATTTGAATAGCTGATCTTTTTATGATTTTCCTTGTCTGTAGCTATGAAAGTATTGAAAAACTTCGAGTTGGAGTTATTCATGGACTAGCTAAAATGATTGGAATCATGGAATCAACTTGTGAGAGTTATCTTGGTGTTGATTAGAAGTAATGTGTTATTTAAGTGAAAATTGTACAACAATAACATCTCTGGTATAATTTCACAAAGTAGGATTTGAAAAAAAAATAAGTGTACATAGACATTATTCCTACACTAAAGATAGAGAGATTGTTTTCAATACCCTCAATTATATGAGTTAATTAAGAAAAAATTGTATTGGATAGGTAAATCACGGCATATTATTGATGAAGATTTACAAGTATTGAAGCAAAGGACAGAAATAGTGAAGATGAAACAAAGGTTAGAGAAATGTTTGGTATGTAAGCATAAATGAAATTACATTGCTACAAGTGTTAGTTTATATTTACAAAAGAAACACAAGAAAGAATTGGATGAATTTGTTAAACTTTCATGGATAGCTGGAGGAACTAATGGATTTACTATTTTTAGTTGCACTTTCTGCCTTTGTGCTACTTCCTTTCTTATTCGCTTGAATTAAATTTTTGCAGCTAAGAATGAGATTGTGATCAGTATTAAGTACGTACATTTGCAACTGTATGATATATATACGATTATTTTTATTTTCACGCATTCTATTTATGGAGTATTAATTAATTGCTCTATGTATTGCTTGAAATAACCTGCTATATTGGTATTAATTTGAAATCCATTGTAATTTCCTTTTTTAAATGTCAAAAGAAATAGTAAGATCATTTTGCTTTGTTGATTCATGTACTCATGGTTGCATATTGCAAGGATACAATATTTCATGATATGAGTAGATTTCAAAAGAGCTCTACTGCAGATTTGCTATTTTTAACCACATGACACTGTGGACAACTAAATTTTATTAAATTAAAATCCGTACAAAATTTAGATTATATTAAATTCAAAATATATTAGTCCCAAATAAATATTGCGGATTAATATAATTGGATTAATTATTTAAGTCCAAACATATATGGATTTAAATAAAGTTCAATCTTCATTGGGATAGTCTATTAATTTGGGCTACAAATGATGAGCCCACGTTACTACGTCCAAGATATTGTCATATTCTAGAGGTCCAAATAAGCGTCATGTGTCAAATGACGTGGCATGCCAAGTCAAGAGAAGATCCAATAGGACCATTCCACATGTCAAAATGATTCAGCAGGCCCATGAAATAAAAGTTGATAAAAGGCTTCACATCACTTAAATCTGATTGGTCAAAGGAAGTCTATATTTATCATGACTTTTCCTTTCCTACAACTATAAATAGGGGTCTCATAATTCAGATAAAAGGACCCCAAAAAACTCTAACAAGTAGCAAGAGAAAGCTCATGAATCAAACACCACAATTTCTCTAAAAAGCTCAAGCATTCATATCAAGTTCATCAAGATTCAAGATCAATACCGCAATATTCAAGAACAATCTCAAAATCCCTTGAATTCAAGCACAAGTCAAGATCAAGTCTCTCAAATCAATACATCAAGTTTAAATTCAAGATCAAGCTTTAAGCCCTTGAATTCATATTTGAAAAGGCGAATCAGAGGATTCATAGAGATTGTAACACGCGCATTAAAATCAATAAATTAATTGTTGCAATATATATATTTTTCTTGTCTTGAATTATTTATTTTTCTGCCTCGAGAATTTTATTGTCCAACAAATTCTGGCATGCCCAGTGGGACAATCTCTACCTATCATCTCAACTTTTCATACTTCAAAGTTTAAGAACAACGAAATAACTTCCAAGAAGATCAATTCTTAATCAACTGCTTCCAAGGCTGGTGATTCAAGGTTCTCTGCTGAAGTGGAAAGCATCCTTGGTGTTACTTTCAGAAGTTTAGGAGTTGTCACAAGGAGCAAGGCAGGATTTCTAGGACAACAAACACATCCAGTGTCGTCCGTGCCGACTCCAGTTTTTGGATCTTAAACACCAAAAGGAGCGAAATCAAATTCAAGTGCTTCGAAAGGAGAAAATAACATTTCAGAATCTGTTAACTCTAGCTCTACTTGAGCATTTCGGTTCCAAATACTCTGGTGCAAAGAGCGATGGTCTTTCAACAAATGTGTCATCTCCACTTACACCACAGAAGATGAACACTTCAAGGATCAACTTATGTGATAATCCATGTTACTCTCCAACGTCTTCGGTAATCATGCAAGCAATGGTAATTGATGCCTCTTCTATAGAGGAACAACTTGCGAATCTGACAAAGGCAATTGAAGGCCTGACCAACTATGTTCAGAATCAAGCAGCTAGGATTGATAAGATAGTGGATAGGGTGGAAGGCTTGATAGATGGAGAATCTAGCCATGCACTGGGAAAAGCTCCAGAGGTTCATGAGATAGAAAATCCTGTGAAACAAACACCATCGACTAAAGAGTTGCAAGTTTCTGCTAAGGGAATGATCCCGATTGAGCAATTAAGGGAATTTATTGAAAGTACCCTTAAAGACAAGTATGATATTGTCTCCAAGTCTGCCCTTGCATATGCCAATCCTTACACTGTAAGAATAGATAGCCTCAAAATGCCTGCTGGCTATCAATCCCCCAAATTTCAACAATTTGAGGGCAAAGGTAACCCAAAATAACACGTCGTACACTTTGTCGAGACATGTAATAATTCTGGAACTTACAATGACTATCTTGTCAAACAGTTTGTTCATTCCCTAAAGGAAAATACTTTGATTGGTATACAGACCTCGAGCCTAACTCCATCGATAGTTGGGAACAATTGGAACACGAGTTCCTAAATCAATTTTATAGCGCAAGGCGTACAGTAAGCATGATAGAGCTCACAAATACTCAGTAAAGAAAGAATGAGCCAGTCATCGACTTCATCAATCGATGGAGAAATATGAGTCTAAACTGCAAAGATAGGCTCAGTGAAGCTTCTGCAATAGAGATGTGCGTCCAAGAAATGCACTGGGGGCTTCTCTACATCTTGCAAGGAATTAAACTAAAATCCTTTAAAGCCTTAGCTACTCGTGCTCACGACATGGAGTTGAGCATGTCTTTTGCTGGAAAGGAAGGAGAGCCTATTCATGACCCTCGAAGGGGAAAGAAAAATCAAGAACCCAAAAGATGGGGCAAGTTTGTTCCCAATAATAAAAACAAGGAGTCCATGAATATTGCTGTGTCTCCTATAAAGGTCACCACAAAGGTAAGCAAGAAGCAAAGTGTGAAGACAACTTTTGGAGTACGTCTGAATTAGAAAACTTTAAAGGAGATGCAAGAAAAGGAATATCCCTTCCTTGATTCTGATGTTTTTGAGATTTTCGATGAACTCCTTCATCATAAGCTCATTGAACTCTCAGAGATGAAGCGTCCCAATGAAGCTGAAAGGACCAATGACCCTAATTATTGCAAATATCATAGGCTCATAATTCACCCTCTGGAGAAATGCTTTGTCCTTAAAGATAAATTTATGCAACTAGTAAAAGAAAAGAAAATCTTCTTCGACGATGAGATAGCCAGTTCTCATCAAATCTCTATCACTTTTGGCTTGCTTGACCCGATTTAGATTTGTGTCAAAGAGCATAATGAGAAGATATTAGATCCTGATAGGTCTTCACTTGATTAAGATGATAATAAAGGGTAGACTCTGGTAACCAGATGCAAACAAAAGAAGATGAGTCTGCGAAAGAAGACGTACGGGCAGCCAACTAAAAAAATAATGATGAAAAAACTAAGGAAACAGAAGTTGGTTGAACTTCCAAAGAAGACAAAAGTGATGGAGCTTCACCATCAGAAACCTCGGCGTTCGATAGCTTTAAAGGAATTCTTACCTAGTTGGTTTCGCAAAAAGACTACCCAAGTCAACCTTGAGGCATCTTATTTTAATACCGCCAAAGAGGGGGCAAAGGGTGAGAATCTACCCATGGAAGTTCCTTCATCTGCCGAAAGGCTGGCTGAAACTCTTGGTGAAGAGGCACATGTGTGAGATACAAAAATTACATTTACAAATAACGATCTTCTGCTTGGTGAGACCCTACATAACCGTCCCTTATACATGGTGGGTCAAATTCTAGGAAAGAAGATCAATAGAATTTTGATAGATGAGGTATCTGGAGTTAATATCCTGCCTATTCGTACGATGAAGGAGCTTGGCATCGCTACTAACGAACTGGACAAAAGTCGTATAATGATCCAAGGCTTCAACCAAGGGGGCCAGAGGGCCATGGGATATATCAAGTTGGGGATTCGTATGGATGATTTTCAATCAAACCCATTGATGCATGTGATCGATGCCAAAACTTCATACAATATATTGCTTGGTAGGACTTGGGTGCACGGGAACAAAATTATCTCATCCTCTTACTATCAACGCTTGAAGTATCTCAAAGGGGGAGTGGAAAGAAAGATAATTGCCGATGACAAGCCATTCACTGAAGCTGAGTCACATTTTGTTGATGCAAAATTCTACTTAAAAAATTATGTTGTGGATGAGAAAAAGGTTGAAGATGTCACCAAGACCAAGTGTGATGATCTTGCATCTAATAAGGTCACGGTGACTATTGAAAAAGTCGCCACCAAGAAGCCTCTCTCCACTTTAAATAAAGAAGGTGTCACTTCTATAAAAAAAGAAGGCAACTTCCATTCTTCGTTATGTACCGAAGGTAAGAAAATAAAAAGATCACCCACCAAATTTCCAAGATAATGTGCTAAAGGGGATAACTTTACCTATTAGGAAGATTGATGCAATAAATCCATACTCAAGATTTCTTGAAGAGTGTGTGGCTCAAAATCTTCCATAAGATATGACACTCCCTACGAAGCGTACGAAAGAAGGCTTTGAACCAAATACATATAAGTTATTTGTAAAGGCTGGATACAATCCTAATGAGCTATCAAGGTTGGGAAAACTTTCATCGAAAGGTACAATCAGGCAGGCACGTGAAAGCCTAGGATACACGCAGCCACCTCCAATTCACATCTCCATAAGAAGGGCAGTTAGTAACTACATCACTGTAAAAGAAGAGTCTACTGCATCTAACAAAAGGACTTTCTCTTTATTTAAAATACAAAAGGATTTCCAAAGTTTGATTTCTTCTAGAATGAAACGACAGACGGAACTGGTAGTTTCATGCAATGAGGTGCTAAAAGCAAAGGCGTATACTGTGGTTTATCCCACGCAAGGCGAAGATGATAAAGAAAGTGTTGACTCCTCATATTATGTTATAATCCAGAATAAGAAAGATGTCTCATCTCAAATAAAGGTTGATAAAGAGATAGAAGATATTTTTTGGTGTTATCATATATCCATCAATGATGATGATTCTCAAGAGGAAGAAGATGCTGGAGATGCTCCATCGTAACTTAAAGAAGGAGTAAAGGCCACAATAGATCCCTTGAAGGAAGTTAATCTTGGAATCAATGAAGAACCATGACCAACTTACCTGAGTGGATTTATAGAAGTAGAGGAGGAAGTCACTTATATGGACATACTCAAAGAATATATGGATGTCTTTCTTGGAGCTATAATGAAATGCCTTGCTTAGATCCGAAAGTAGCAGTCCATTAGTTGGCAGTCAAGAATGGTGCTCGTCCTGTTAAGCAAGACCAAAGACGCTTTAGGCCAGAGTTGGTTCCTTTAATTGAAAATGAAGTTAACAAACTCATTGAAGCAGGCTTTATTCATGAAGTCAAATATCCCACATAGATTTCAAGTATTGTTCCAGTACAGAAGAAGAATAGCCAAATTCGAGTTTGTATTGACTTTTGGGATCTCAACAACGCCTGCCCTAAGGATAACTTTTCAATCCCTATAACAGAGTTGATGATTGATGCCACCACTGGTTATGAGGTAATGTCCTTAATGGATGGTTCATCCGACTACAATCAAATCCGTACGTCACCAAAGGATGGAGAACTCACTACATTTCGTACGTCCAAAGATATTTATTGCTACAAGGTAATGCCTTTTGGTTTGAAGAATGCTGGTTCCACTTATCAAAGGGCTATGCAGAACATCTTTGATAGCTTACTCCATAAAAATGTTGAATGCTCTGTAGATGATCTAGCGGTAAAGTCAAGAAAGAGAGACAACCACTTCAAAGACCTAAGAATGATATTCGAGTTACTTCGAAGATATCAACTTAGGATGAATCCATTGAAGTGTGCCTTTGGAGTTACTTCTGGAAAGTTTCTTGACTTCATTGTACGACATCGAGAAATTAAAATTGATCAAGACAAGGTTGATACGATTTTGAAGATGCCCAAGCCTCAAAATATTCATGAGCTAAAAAGCCTTCAAGAAAGGCTAGCATATTTAAAGAGGTTCATCTCAAACCTGGCTGGAAAATGTCAACCATTTAGTTGTCTCATGAAGAAGGACACTCCCTTTGAATGGGACCAAACTTATAGTAATTCCTTTGAGAGTATCAAATTATACTTAATGAAGCCACCAGTTCTTGTGGCACTTATACCTGGGAAACTATTGATACTCTACATCGCGGCATAAGAGAGGTTAGTTGGAGCACTACTGGCTTAAGAAAATAGTGAAGGCAAGGAAAACTCTCTTTACTATTTGAGCATAATAATGACACCAAATGAGCTAAAGTATTCTCCAATTAAAAATTTATACTTGACACTAGCCTTCTCAATTCAAAAGATGAAGCACTACTTTCAGGCTCATGTTGTCCAACTTGTCTCTAGGGCAAATCCCATCAAGTTTGTAATGTCGAAACCAGTCATTAGTGATCGACTTGCAAGATGGTACCTTCAATTTCAACAGTTTGAGATTGTGTATGTTCCCCAAAAGGCTATAAATGGACAAACATTGGCCGACTTCTTGGCAGACCACCCGATACCTAATGATTGGAAACTAAACGATGAACTTACTAGTGATGATACAATGGTTATTGAAGCTAGACCCCCATGGAAAATATACTTTGATGGTGCTGCACATCGAGATGGAGCTGGTGCCGGTGTGGTGTTTGTCATTCCACAAGAAGAGGTCATCCCATACTCTTTTACCCTATCAAATCATTGCTCTAATAATGTTGCTGAATATCAAGCTATAATACTTGGACTTGAGATAGCAGTTGACATTGAACAACTGCAACTACAAGTCTTTGGTGACTCCCAACTAGTGATCAAGCAGCTTTTGGGAAGCTATGAAGTCAGAAAGCCTGAGCTACGACCATATCATGATTATGCATAGAAGTTAATAGGGTGGCTTAGAGAAGTAACCCTCCAACATGTGCCAAGGAGAGAAAATAAGAAAGCTGATGCCCTAGCTGCTTTGGCCTCAATCCTGACCCTTCTAAATCAAACACAAGTTACTGGCCGCCAAGAATGGGTAGTATCCCCATTAAATAAGGATGAAAAAGATAAAGTTGAATACCTCATTACCATATCTGAAGCTGAAAAAGAAGATTAGCGACAACTTATCATCAATTACTTATGTTATGGGATACTTTTATAAGATCAAAGGAGAAGGACTGACATTCGTCGTCGTGCACCTCACTTTCTTTACTATAAGGACACACTGTACAAAAGATTATTTGAAGGAGTACTCTTACGGTGTTTGGGAGAAGAAGAAGCAATTCAAGATTTGAAAGAAGCACACTCGGGAGTTTATCGATAGCATCAGTCCGAACCAAAGCTCCATTTTCACATTAAAAAGATGGGATACTATTGGCCAACGATAGTGAAAGATTTCTTGGACTATGCTAGAAGATGCAAAGCTTGTCAATTCCATGCAAATTTCATTCATCAACCTCCAAAGGTACTATACCCAACTGTAGTATCTTGGCCATTCAATGCTTGGGGAATGGATGTTGTTGGTCCACTATCAAAATCTTCTAGTGGACACTTATACATCTTGGCTGCAACAGATTACTTCTCAAAATGGGATGAAGCTGTCGCTCTCAAAGAAGTAAAGAAGCAAAATATTACAAAATTTATCCGAGTAAACATCATCTACCGCTTTGAAATTCCTCAATATATAATAACTGACAATGGCAAGCTGTTTGATAACAAACTGATGAATAAGATTTGTGATCTCTTTGGCTTCAAGTAGCGCAAGTCTTCTATGTACCATGCTGCCGCCAACGGTCTAGCTGAAGCCTTTAATAAAACTTTGTGCAACTTATTAAAGAAAGTTATCTCCAAATCCAAATGAGACTGGCATGAGCGAATGGAAGAAGCTTTGTGGGCATGTAGGACAACTTATCGTACACCGATGCAAGCAACCCCATGCTCACTTGCTTTTGGAGTCGAAGCAGTCCTACCACTTGAGCAGCAAATGCCTTCTTTAAGACTGGCTATTCAAGAAGGGTTTATGATGAAGAAAATGCTAAGTTACGTCTTGTGGAGTTAGAACCTCTTGATGAGAAGAAGCTGGAGGCTCAACAAAATATTGAATGTTATCAAGCCCGACTATCTCGTTCCTTCAACAAAAGAGTTCTCTTGAGGTGCTTCCAAGTTGGAGATCAAGTCCTTGCAGTAAGAAGGCCTATTATCACTTCTCATAAATCTAGGGGCCAATTCACCCCGAAGTGGGATGGACCATATGTCATAAAAAAGGTATATTCAAATGGTGCTTACAAGCTTATCGACATAGACGACGTAAAGATTGACCCCATCAATGCCAAGTTCTTGAAGAAGTACTATCCTTGAAGGAAGATGACACTCTTTAAGGCACGAGTATAAACTACATGTACACTTCTTAAGGTACGAGTATAAATTGCGTGTACACTCCTTAAGGCATGAGTATAAACTGCATGTACACTCCTTAAGACACGAGTATAAACTGCATGTACACTCCTTAAGGCATGAGTATAAACTACATGTCCACTCCTGGTCCGCAAGACTATAAACTGTGTACGGCTAAAAAAAAAGTCATCTAGGTTGAAAACCTCGAAAGAGGCGGCCTAGGCAAAAGTTAGGACACAAAAAAAACACTCACCCAGAACTACGTTGTGACTTGATCTTCTTTACTGAGGTACATAGGCGCTTGGAATTTCATTCTGAGTTCAGTTGCATGAGTGTCAAAAAAAAATATGTTCCTACAGTATCTATCATATGGAACTAAGTATGAAACTATTCTAATTAAATTTTGGACTTTCTCTAAATATTTGTAACTCAATTGGAGCAACCCATCGAAAAGAAAGAGAGTTCCTTCAATGGGATTTGGAATGCCAAAGTTCTCCAAGCCTACAACTAGAAGGATTTCAAAATTTATATGTCTTGAGGTGGACAAGATTTGTTCGTTTTCACCTTAAGCAGGCCTCTAACTGGTTTATCCTTAAAGGATATCAAAATTTCCATGCCTTAAGGAGGATAAAATTTGTCCCTTTGCACCTTAAGCTAGCCTCTCGCGGGTTTATCCTTAAAAAGGATCTCAAAAGTTCCATGCCTTAAGGTGGACAAAATTTATCCCTTTGTACCTTAAGCTGGCCTCTCACGGGTTTATCCTTAAAAGAATCTCAAAATTTTCATGCCTTAAGGTGGAAAAAATTTATCCCTTTGCACCTTAAGCTGGCCTGTTACGTGTTTATCCTTAAAAGGATATAAAAAATTTCCATCCCTTAAGGCGGACAAGATTTGTTCGTTTTCACCTTAAGCGGGCCTCTCACTGGTTTATCCTTAAAAGGATCTCAAAATTTTCATGCCTTAATGTGGACAAAATTTATCCCTTTGCACCTTAAGCTAGCCTTTTACGTGTTTATCCTTAAAAGGATATAAAAAATTTCCATGTCTTAAGCTGGACAAGATTTGTCCCTTTACACCTTAAGCTGGCCTCTTACATGTTTATTCTTAAAAGGATATAAAAAATCTCCATGCTTTAAGGTGGACAAGATTTGTCCCTTTGAACCTTAAGTTGGCCTCTCGCGAGTTTATCCTTAAAAGGATCTCAAAATTTTCATGCCTTAAGGTGGACAAAATTTGTCCCTTTGCACCTTAAGTTGGCATTCTGATGGATTTGTTATGTAAAAGGACCTTCTTCAAGAAAAATTGGTCCGGTCTTGAGGTGACGAAACCTCGCACACCTTAAGCCGACGTTTGCCGCTTTCAAGCAAAATTTGTCGGGTCTTGAGGTGACGAAGCCTCGCACACCTTAAGCCGACGTCCGTCGTCTTCAAGCAAAATTAGTTAGGTCTTGAGGTGATGAAGCCTCGTACACCTTAAGTCGACATATACCGTCTTCAAATAAAATTGGTTGGGTCTTGAGGTGAGAAACCTCGCACACCTTAAGCCGACGGCCACCGTCTTCAATTAATGGTTGTATATTGCTATTTGTTTCAACCCTACAAAAAAATATCGGAGAAACAAGAAAGAAAGCAAAAACATAATATAAAAGATATTTACCTAAATATGGATAGATGATTTTGTGAAAGTTGCTCTCTTTAAAATTAATATACTTGCTGAAAAAAAAGGGGAGAAGGATATTGTCCGGATAAGTCCAAGATTACATGAGTTATGGCGAATCAAGATCAATTACGTTCAAGTTATAAGGACTAACATTTTTCTGACAAAAGATGAATGATAATAATGAAAAGGTAAAAGCGATCAAAATACTACTTACCAAGACAAGCAATCAAATGGCAGAATTAAGGCGGTGACCGTGTCCTGAAATCCTAATTCTAATGCAAAATAACAAGAAAGGATTTACACTTCACCTTAAATGATCTTTAGTATGTATACACGTGGGCATAAAGAAGGAAAACGAAAAATGTTGATTTTCCAGCATGCCCTTATGTAGTAGTACGTATATTGGTCCATTTTATTTTTTTACTTCAAGCCTACTCTGCGAATGATAAAATATCTTAACAAGTCTTGAAATAGGGGCAGTTTGTGGACAACTAAATTTTATTAAATTAAAATTTATATAAAATTTAGATTATATTAAATTCAAAATATATTAGTCCCAAATAAATATTATGAATTAATATAATTAGATTAATTATTTAAGTCCAAACATATATGGATTTAAATAAAGTTCAATTTTTATTGGGCTAGTCTATTAATTTGGGCTACAAATAATGAGCCTACTTTACTAAGTTCAAGATATTGTCATATTCTAGAGGCCCAAATAAGTGTCACGTGTCAAATGACGTGACATGCCAAGTCAAGGGAAGATCCAATAGGACTATGCCACATGTCAAAATGATGCAGGCCCATGAAATAAAAGCTCATAAAAGGCTCCACATCACTTAAATATGATTGATCAAAGGAAGTCTATATTCATCATGATTCTTCCTTTCCTACAACTATAAATAGAGGTCTCATAATTCAGACAAAAGAACCCTCCAAAAACTCTAACAAGTAGCAAGAGAAAGATTGTAGATTAAATGCCACAATTTCTCTAAAAAGCTCAAGCATTCAAATCAAACTAATTTCTCTAAAAAGCTCAAGCATTCAAATCAAACTAATTTCTCTAAAAAGCTCAAGCATTCAAATCAATTTCATCAAGATTCAAGATCAATACCGCAATATTCAAGAACAAGCTCAAAAACCCTTGAATTCAAGCACAAGTCAAAATCAAGTCTCTCAAATCAATACATCAAGTTTAAATTCAAGATCAAACTTTAAACCCTTGAATTTATATTTGAAATGACAAATCAGAGGATTCATAGAGATTATAATACATGCATTAAAATTAATAAATTAATTATTATAATATATATATTTTCTTATCTCAAATTACTTATTTTTCGACTTCGAGAATTTTATTATCCAACAGACCCTTAAGCAACATTATGATTGTTACGCTGAAATGTTGAAAAGAGTGGGATATAGAAGTCTACAATCTTTTTCTGCAAACAAAGAAAAAGATCAACCAATTATAAAGATACTATATGACACGTATAAAATAATTTACTTTGTCAGGTCAATTATTTTTATAATAATCTAATTGAGTGATTGTGAAAGATCGCTTGAGTAAATTTATTAATACAAAATAAAGTTTAGAGACTTTGCTACATAAATTCTTGAGTGACCTTTTGAGATATCAGATCAAGTTTTTCTTTATAATTTATTGGCCAAGTTTTTGAAAGATTAAATTACTTATTTTAAAAAGTAAGATGTTTGATCAATTTTTGAGATAAAATAAACATTTTGGAGAGTGTCAGAAGTTATTTTTCAAAAACAAAAAAATAGATTTTTCATAAAAGCATTTTGTCTTTTCACATTAAGGAATCCTAAATACAGAATACAAAAACAACAAATCCAGTGTATTCCCACATAGTGAGAATACAGATGAAAATACAGAATACGAGGAAGATATATATTTTAAAAACTAAAGGATCTTCAAATATGATAATATGAAAATTTATGGTACAAAATATTTTAAAAAATAATAATTATATTGACTAAAATTTTGTTTGATTTTTTGATCTACTTAAGAGTTCTCTATATTGAATATATAGTTGCAATTGCTATCTAATTAATTAATTTTTCAGGGAACAAATAAAAATATTGTCGCTTTTTCCTTTTGGCCAAGTCTTCTCTTTTTTGGAGTTTTAGGATAGTGAATCTATTTCATACGTCAGATATCCGCACCCCCCTACAAATGGTATCAGAGCCCAGTAATTCAAAAAATACGAAAGTGAGATATATGTTAGAGTTATGAGAAATTTACCTATAAATTATTAAATTAATTATGAGAAGACCATTTAAAAATAGAGAAGTTTTTAGAAAAATTAAAGAATCTTTAATTAATAATTATTCAGAATATATAAGTCTAAATAAAACAAAAGAAAACCCACAAAGATTAGCCTACTTAATTACATTAATATCTAGTATTGAATCAAAATTAATAATCCAGTTAAAATCTAGAAGAATGAGACACATACTACCTAATTATAATAAAATTAGATTTAGATATCCGCCAAGATATTATAAACATGGTTTAAATGAATAAAGTACAACAATACAAAGAATTAAAACAAATTATTTCTGAAAAGCGTAAAGAATTAAAAATAAGAATAAAAAGACTACATTATAATATATTTGCCGGAGTTAGTAAAAACTCAATAGATATACAAAAAGATGAAATATCAAAATTAGAATCACAAATAGATAGTTTAGAATATATATATCAACATGAACTATTCACAATAAAATGAACAAAGAAGAATTTATAATAGATGAAAAAATATATGAAAACCACGAAGGATTAAAAATAAAAATAGTATTTTCTAATCTAGGAAGAAGATATAAGAAAATAGGTGAACATTTATATCTAATGTTAGAAAAAGAAGAATTAAAATTAGAAGATAAATTAACAGCAATGGTAAGAATAGAAAGAGAAAATGAAGAAATAGATAGGAAAAAGGAAATAGAAAAAATAAAACAACAAACTACGGAAGAAATACGAAAAATAGAAGAAACTAAAAATAGTAGGATTGCTGAATTAGAAAAAGAACTACAAATGTTAAAAGAGTGGTATGAACAAAGACAAAAAGAAAAAGAAGAAAAAGATAGAGAACAAAAATTACTGAACGAGATAAATCAATTTAAGGAAAAATTGGAAATAAAAAACAAAGAATTAGAAATAAATAATATAGACGTTGAAGAGACAGATAATTATGATTCAGAAGATAGTGAAACATACACAGAAATATTAACAAATACAAAAAATTTAGAAATTAATGAAAAACAAGAAGTAATTAATGAGGAAAACTTAGAAAGTACCCATACAGAAATAAATACTCTTGATAAAAAAGAACATGAAAATATAATACCTAAAACAACAGAAATAAGAAAAACTATATATTATAAGAATAAGTTTAAAAAATATAATGAATATGACAAATGGACACCAAAACAAATAGTTAATAAAAATTATAACTTTTTAGACCTAGACTATGTAATAGATACAGAAAAAACAATACAATTATGGATAGCATATATGACAAAACAATTATTAGATAATAATATAAATATAACAGATGCACCAGAATATATAGAAAGAACACTAATAGGATCAGTAAAACTATGGTTTTCAAATTTAACTGAAAATAGCAAGAAAGTATTAAGAACTAATAAACCTATAGAAGGAACATCATCAACAACAACTAAACTAACACCTATAGAACTATTCAAAAAAATATGAAACAGCTATAAAAGAGGAATTTGGTAGTACGACAACAATAGAAGAAGAACAAGATGAAGAAAAAGATACAAATAGAAATTTAATGTTAAAATTAGCAATATGTAATATGTGTTTATAGATGAATATACTTGCGCATTTAATGAATATTATTATAAAGGAGCATATAGTATAGAAGAAAGTAAAGAGATAAGAAAATTATATTTTAATAAATTACCCGAGCCATTTAGTTCAAAAATAATAAAAAGTTGGGAAGAAGCAAGAATAGTAGATACGTTAGGAGCAAGAATAAAATTTTTACAACAATGGTATAGAAACTTATGTGAAAAATATAGAGAAGAATTAAAAATGGAAAAAATTAAAAATGGAAAAAACATTAATAAGAAATTTAACATGTTGCAAAAATAAAATAGCACCCCAATTTGGATGTGAAGAAAGATATTATAAGAAAAAAAAAAGACATAAGAAATATAAAAAATCAAAATATAAATATAAGAAACCAAGAAAAAGATATTATGTAAAAAATTATAAATATAAAAGACCATATAGAAAGAAGAAATCTGTAAAAGAATGTACTTGTTATAATTGTGGAAAGATAGGCCATTTAGCTAGAGATTGCAAATTACCTAAAAATTCAAAAAATAAACAAATATCAGAAATAAAAATAGATAATACAGAATATATGCAGATAGATTATATAGATTATGAATTAGAAAGTGAGGATAGTATATATGAAATTTCAGAAAATGAAACAGATAATGAAATAGATAGTGAAATAGATGAATCAAATGACTGAAGAAGGTATAAAAATAATAACAAAGGAAGAATATTTAAATGATGAAGGAACGGAACAAAAAATAATATTTGACAGTAACATATTTGATGAAATAAAAGGAAAAGAATTAGATTTAAGTGTAGAAAAAATATTTAAAATACCAACAGTAAAAAATATTTTTACTAGGAAAAAGGATGAATATTATGTAGTATGCCAAAAAGAACATGTAATAGACTGCAGATATGCAAAAGGCAAAGCTAGTATACAACTAGTAACAAAAAGAATAATTAATAAAGAGATAAATGATATAAAACGTAAAGGAGATCCAATAAAATATGTACACCTTGGAGGTACAGAGATACTAATAAAAGCATGTTTTAGAGAAGGAATAGATACACCAATAGAATTATATTTAGCAGATGATAGAATTATAAAACCTATAGAAAAAAGCATAATAACTGCCGTAAAAGGAAATCTAATATACCAAAAATTTAAATTTATAATAAGTGCAAATTATTCAGTAGCAGTAACAGATAAAAATATAGATAAATCACTCGTATTATATTGGAAAATATCAGGAATAGAATTAACCCCAGGAAGTAAAATATTTACAGCAAGATGCAAAAATTTATATGTATTAACAACAAAACATAAAATAACAGGAAAAAATAAGATTAACAAAATACGAATAGAAAGCCCATTCGAACAAATTGTAAAAACAATAAATTCTAATGATTATAGCTATAGAGACATAGATATAGAAGAAAATTTAGAAATAGTAAATGATAGAATAGTACAACGAAAAGAATAGCTCATGAAAAACCAGAATCATCAAGCTCATAAAAAAGAACAAGTTATGAAACAAATTCAATAAGTAATCTAAACCAATATTACATAACAGGAAAAATAAATGAAAAAGAATATCTAATACTTTTGAATACAGGACAAGAAGAAAATTATATAGCAAAATTCTAGTAAAAATGAAGAAATAAAAATTGATAATGATATGTGCCCAGATCTACCAAGAAGTTTAATAAATAGTAAAAATATAGCAGAAAAAGAAATAATAATAGGAGTTAGAAAAATAAAAATAGAATTCGAAGTAAAGGAAGAAATGCAAAAAGCAGATATAATATTAGGAATAAAATGGTTAGAACAAGTAAAACTATATAATATAGAACATACACAACTAACCTTAACATATAACAAAGAAAAGTTATTCTTAAGAAGAGCCTTAACATGAAATGAAGATGTATGTATTAATGAAGATAGTAGTAAAAGGATATTACAGTAGATATTATACGCCTATGATAGATACAGGAGCAGAAGCTAATTTATGTAGATATAACTGCTTACCAGAAAGTAAATGGGATAAATTAAAAAACACCAATAATAGTTAAAGTATTTAATAATGAAGGAAGCTTAATTACTTATAAAGCTAGGAATGTAAAAATACAAGTATGGGATAAGATATTAACAATAGAAGAAATTTATAATTATGAACTAACATCAAAAGATATACTTTTAGGAATGCCGTTCTTAGATAAATTATACCCACATATAATAACTAGAACAGACTGGTGCTTTACAACACCATGTAAACAGAAAGTAAGAGCAAAAAGAGTTAATAATAAAATAAGAAAGAAAACTGATTGGATAAAAGGAAGTGAAAAAATTACACAAAAGTTAGAAAATATAAAAAATACTGACGATACAATAGAACTAGTAGTATTTTCGATAAATAAAACAGAAATAACTATATTTGTAATAAATAAAATAGAAATAATTAAGAAAAAATTAGAACAATTATATAGTGAAGATCCATTTAAAGGATGGGAAAAACATAAAACTACTATAAAAATTGAATTAATAGATAAAAATAGCATAATAACCCAAAAATCATTAACATATAATTTTGACGATTTAAAAGAATTTAAAATGCATATAGATGAATTATTAGAAAAATAATATATACAAAAAAGTAATAGTAAACATAATAGTCCAGCATTCATAGTAAATAAACATAGTGAACAAAAAAGAGGAAAAAGTAGGATGGTTATTGACTATAGAAATTTAAATGCAAAAATTATAACATATAATTATCCAATACCAAATAAGATATTAAAAATAAGGCAAATACAAGGATATAATTATTTTAGCAAATTCGATTGTAAATCAGGATTTTACCATCTAAAGTTAGAAGAAGAATCTAAAGAATTAACCGCATTTACGGTACCACAAGGATTTTATGAATGGAACGTATTACCATTTGGATATAAAAATGCACCAGGTAGATATCAACATTTTATGGATAGTTATTTTAAACAATTATCTAATTGTATAGTATACATAGATGATATATTATTATATACAAAAACCAAAGAAGAACATTTAAAATTATTAGAACAGTTTACAGATATAATAGAAAATTCGGGAATAAGTCTAAGCGAAAAGAAAGCTGAAATTATGAAAAATCAGATAGAATTTTTAGGAATACAAATAGATAAAAGTGGAGTAAAAATGCAACAACATATAGTACAAAAAATAATAAATTCGAAAGAAGAATTAGATACAAAGAAGAAATTACAATCATTTTTAGGATTAGTAAACCAAGTAAGAGAATATATTCCAAAATTAGCAGAAACTTTAAAACCACTACAGAAAAAATTAAAAAAGGATGTAGAATATAACTATAATAAAGAAGATAAAAAAAAAGTTCAAAAAATAAAATTACTTTGTAAAGAATTACCAAAATTACAATTTCCAGATGAAAATAGAAAATTTATATATATAGTAGAAGCAGATGCTAGTGAATATAGTTACGGAGGAGTACTTAAATATCGATATGAAGCAGAAAAAATAGAACACCATTGTAGATACTACTCAAGTACGTTCAATGAGACAGAAATAAAAAGGGAAATAAATAGGAAAGAATTATGTTCATTATATAAATGTTTGTTAGCATTTGAGCCATATATTGTATATAACAAATTTATTGTACGAACAGATAATACACAGGTACGCTGGTGGTTAACAAAGAAAATACAAAATTCAGTTACAACCAAAGAGATTCAGAGACTAGTCTTGAATATAATAAATTTCACATTTACAATTGAAGTGATCAGTACTAACAAAAATGTTATTGCAGATTACATATCAAGACAAAGCTACACAGACTGAAATAATAGAAGAAGATACTCTAGAAAAAATACTTAACACCCTAACTACGCTTTCAATGAAAGTGGACAATATGGGTAATGAGATAGAAAAGCTAAAAACTAATGAAGATAAACTGAAGTCTATAGCTACAAATCAGCTAACTCAGCAGTGTGCAGAGCTATGTCGATCGGAAGACATTAAAGTTCCAGAGCTAGAAGGAGACGTTGGGACACTCCATAAAACCCATAACATTTATCAATCTACTTCTGCAGGTACAAGCAAAGGTGTTAATCGATCAACATACCAGAATATGAATATGAATAAAATATTTGAAAAATCATTTACACCAAAAATACAAAAAGACCACTTGTTCATACCCCCACAAGTTACCACATACCGAGATAGCCTAAACCAAGATAAAAAAGTTTACAACTACACAACCCAGAAATACATAGAGAATATCTACAGAGTACAAACTTTTCTAAACCATAACCCCAGAGCTACAAACATCAAAGAACCAAACACCAACTATATAACCCAAAAATTATAAGGATATAACAAACTAATTGCACTACCCAAAACTAACCCAAGCCTAGTAAAAACTTGTTTTGACTATGGACTATTAAACACCATATACACCCAAGACGGAGAAGAATTAACAGCTATGGAAGAATTACACAAGATATTCACCACCTACAAAAGGATAACGAAAGGAAATCTATTTTACATAAAGTGTTATACTGTACCGGCAGAGATACTATATGACGAAATAAAACCAGTTATACAAGTTGTAAAAATAGGACTAACTAGAGATATGATCATACCAGAAGATATTACACAGCAATCGGAGATACCCATAATTGAGATACCCGACTTCTACGCAAATAAACGACTTATTGGACTAGCTACGATTATCCAAGAACTAGCAAATAATTATACTAATGGAAACCCAATATGGAGCTATTATTCGAGAGATCATCAAATGATTTACTCTAATTCAAAAGAGCTACGACAAGCAGATATGGAAGATGTCAGACAATGGATAATGACATTACTTAACCCAGAAAAACAATCTACCGCAAGAGCAATTAAAAAAAAATTTATTTCAGACGGACTACTAATAAGATATTGTAAAATAATTGGACACAAATATCCAGATCACCAATGTTCAAGGTGTAATGGAAAAGATAACATTATTCCAGAAGTACATCTAGAATAAAAGAAGACAAAATGCCAGCTGGAAAAATAAGATAAGAAGCAATAATGGAGATATAGCAGATACGACAACATCAATGGAAGACAAGATATTGGATCATTTATGAAGCATTGTATAGATTTTTACGTAATTGTTAAGATTGTAATTTATATAGCCTTGGACTTTTTTCTTTAGCCTTTAAAGGCTATGTATAGACTTTTTAGGATTAGGTAGCCTATAGTAGCCTTTTTGACTTGTAGAATAACATTTAAAAAACATGTAAAGTTTTTCGTGTAAAGTTTTTCGTTCTATAAAAGAAGGCAACTGAAGGCATTGCAAAGTAAGCCTTCATGCATTGAAGCAAATACTCTCTCTATTCCACAACAAATATTTTACTCAATTAATTAAAAAACAGACATATTTTAATGGAAAAAGCTATGGAGGAACAAACTTCAGAAATATCAAAACTACCCGAACAGGTATATTTATTTATGATTATGAATAGCTAAATTCATAATTCCCAACAATCATGATATGATAAAATAAATTCATATTAGTTACTTTATAGTAGAATTATTTGAAGAATAATATGTTAAGAAGTTTATTAACAAAGTGGAAACGGAGAAAGATCCCTAAGAACTATGCTATCCTAAAGGTGAAACCAATGAGGCAAGAAGCCGTGGCGGGGAGTAACCAGAGTAGAGGCGCTGTTTAAGGAAAAAAGTATCCGGATTACCATGTTAATAGTGACCGAAGAACATATTATTTAAGAATAATCTAGTATATAGTAATCTAAGATGACCATATTTTGTTATGTACATGGTTAAAGGGAATATTTTGAAAAAAACAATTTTATGAAAATGAATAATTATTTATCTGATGTGATGGTAGATAAATTTAAAATACTTATTTTGTATGCACTTAAAGATATAAAAGTAGCAGATATAAGAAAAATAATATTAGAAAAAGCATTTGGTGAATATTACATGACTAGAGTAAATTATATACCATACCTGCCTAACTACTCTTACAAATACTTACCATGATAAATTACATAGAATTTTTAGGAAAAAATATGAGAAACATACAGATACTAGAAAAACAGATGAAAATAAATATAGACAAATACATGGAAAATAAAGATATAAAATATATAGAATTTCTTAATATGCAAAAATTACTAAGACTAAAACAAACAACTACAAAATATTATAGTAAAATCAATTTTAAAAGATAGATCACCTAGATTATCTTAAAGTTTTAATCTTATATATACTTAAAGACATAGAAATAATAGATATTAAGCAAATAATATTAGAAAAAGTAATAGACTATGAAATTGAAACCATAAATTGTCTAGAACAGTTATACGAAGAAATTTATCCAGAAAGATATTATTCAGATTAAGAGATGTTAGAATATATTAGAAAAACTAGAGAAAATCAAGATAATCTAAATAATGAAATTAATTATAGAAACCGAATTAGAAAAATAATGAAAAATCTAAAAGAAAAATTAATATGGATAGAAGAAACCTTAGAAAATTTAGAAAAAAGCACATGTGATAGTTTATATAATTTAAAAAACTCACTACGAGAAGAACAATACAAGATAATAAATAACATTGAAAATTTAGAATTAGATATACATTACAGTACAGTTAAGATAAATTATTATACAAAAATTTGTAACTCTGCAATTACTACAGGATAAAATAATAAACCAAACAAATTAATGAATACATCTTACAAAAAAAAAAGTAAAAGATATTGAAACAAAATTTAAGAAATATCCACGCACAAAGAAAAATAGATTCACTAGATACCTAATAAATCTATTTCATACGTCAGATATCCACACCCCCCTACAAAGATCTTTGTGTGTAAATGTAGTTGGGTAGGTTTTGCCCTTCTGTTTTAGATTAAATCACCTGTCTACTCATTTTTTTTACTTATTGATTAATTATTAAAAAATTAAAGACTCCAAAATATATGATACGATTAAATATATGATAAATTAATTTAGATAGATTTTTTTTTGTCTAAGTGTAAAAAAAAGTCATAAAATATATGATAAGAGAAAAAGAAAAAAATACTCTTTAAAAAGTGAGCTAAATTTTAACAGTAATTTCTTTTACGTAACTAAACATAAAATATATGTAAAATAATTTTATAAAAGGAAAAAGAAATATATTAAAAAAGAATGAATAAATTGAAGAATAAGTGGCATGAATAAATAAGCTAAACTCTAGGTTTTATAGCATAGATATAGAAGTACACAATAAAACCTCACGTTGTTGCCATCTTTTGCCGACGTTTTTGCCATATTTGACAATTAGTTTGTAATTATCCATAGGGATCTTTCCAAAATAACAATACTTTCCCATAAAACCTACCTTTCATAGCTATATTTTATATAATTACTATTTATAACCACTATATTCAAATTATGCCCGGTGTATTCGATTTTACTGATAGTATGTATTCATATAAAATATAAATACAGTTCCTATTTAGTCGCGCGAAAAATGGAATTCAATATTTTTAAAAAGACAAAAATCTCAATCACACTTATCTCGTTGAACTGAATATTTTCTTACCTAACACTACCATTATCATTTTTTTTATTTTTTTATTTTTTATGTTTTTCCCATTTTTTCTTCTTCTTTTTTCTATTTTTTCCTACTTTTATTTGGTTCGTTTCTTTCTTTTTGTTTTTTTTTCTCTCTTTAATCCTTAACTTCTATTTTTCTTTCTTCTTTTCTTTTCTTCTTTGATATTTTTTATTTTCATTTTTTGTACTTATTTTTTATTATTTTTTTATTCTATTTTACATTTTTTGTACCTTTGAAAAATTTAACTAGTCGAGCACAAGTTATGGATGATCACATAAATACCATAATTATTTATCGTATCTGTAGTCACACTGCCATTTATATTTTTGTATTTATTGATACAACTGTATTTGTATTTGTATTTTAAAGTTCTCACTTGTATTTATTTTTTATAGTTCACATTTGTATTTTATAATTGATTGCATATTATATTGAATTATATTTATATCATGGTTTTATTGTGTTTGTATATTTAGATTATATTTGGATTATACTTGTATTTGTATTCTATTTTCTTCATTACCTTTTTATTTTTAAGAAATTATTTTGTATTTGTATTTGTAAGTTGATTGCATATTGTATTTAGTCGTGACTATGTACAATTTATCATTTATATTTGTATACAAACAAGTAAGTGCATTAATTGTATTTTCGTGATTCTAAAATATATAAATATGTAATGTATTATTTGATACAAATGTACCATTTTGTATTTGTATATCAAAATTATCATTCATATTTGTAAATAAGCAAATATCACTTGATACAAATACAATGACAAACAAATGAAACAAATGATTTTACAAATACAATATTTATTTGTATATTGTATTTGTATAAAAATTTGAGTTGTATTTATTTGTATAAATAAATACAACTAGTATCAATAAATACAAACAAGTATTCGTAGAAAGAAAATCAATCGTTCCTTTTCAATAATTAAAAAATACAAATGATAGTTCACACTTATATTTATAGGTTATAGTTCGCATTTGTATTTTATAGTTCACACTTGTATTTATATGTTATAGTTCACATTTGAATTTGCATTTTATAGTTCGTACTTGTATTTGTATGTTATAGTTCGCATTTGTTATAATTCACACTTATATTTGTGTTTGCTAGTTCGCACAAATGAAAAGAAGAAGAGAAATTGAAAAGACAAAAAAGAAGGAGAAAAAATATAAAAAAAGAAGAAGAAGAAAAAAAAGGAGAAAAATGAAAAGGAAAAAAAATGAATAAAAAATAAAAAGAAAAAAGTAAAAAAAGAAAAAATAAAGATAAAGCAACAAAAAAGGAAAAGAAAAACTGAAGAAAAAAAACCAAAAAATATAAAAAAGAGAATAATAGAAAATAGAAAAAGAGAAAAATAAAAAGGAAAAAAAGAAAAAGAAAAAAAATGAATAAAAAATAAAAAGAAAAAAAGAAAAAAGTGAAAAAAGAAAAAATAAAGAGAAAGCAACAAAAAGAAGGAAAAGAAAAACTGAAGAAAAAAACCTGAAAAAGGAAAAAATGAAGAGAATAATAGAAATGTTATAAAACAATAAAGAATAAGAAGAAGAGTAAAGAGAATAGAGAGAGTGATTCTTATTTCTTCTCTTGAGGGATCTTGATGTGTGATTTACAATGAAGATATCAACTAGATCTTGACAAATCTTGATAGACATTCAATGTAAATACACTTATAACCCTACCTTGAATGTTTATTTGATAGATAATGTGCCTAGTTAAAACCTTACTAGAAAAAACCCAGTGGGAAAGAAATCTAGTGAAGAAAAAAGAGTACACATCTCTAACAATACGCATATAGGCTGCCTCATTAAAAACCTTACAAGAAAAATCAAGTGGGACAAAACCTCGTAAGAGAAAAGAGTACAAATCGTATTAACTCCTCCTAATGAGAACATCCTTGAACCTTTGCATCCCGATCTGATGCACCATCTTTTTGAAAGTTGCAAATGGAGGAGACTTGGTGAATAAATTAGCTACATTTTCACTTGAACGAATCTGTTTCACGTTGATATCACCATTCTTTTGTAGCTCATGTATGTAGAAAAGCTTTGATGAAGTGTGCTTGGTTCTATCTCCTTTTATGAGTCATCCATTAAGATGTGTTATGCATGATACATTATATCCGTATAAAATTGTGGGTAGATTATCATATTTCACACCATATTTTTTTGAATGAGATGTATCATGGACCTCAACCATACACATTCTCGTCTTGCTTCATGAATAACTATTATCTCAGCGTGATTAGATGAAATGGTTACGATAGATTGCTTTGTTGATCTCCAAGATATGACAGTACACATAGCCTATTTGAGACCGAGATTTATGCGGGTCAGATAAGTACTCAGCATCAGTATAACCAATAAGATCGGAACTGCGATCCTTAGAATAAAATAAGCCAATATCGATAGTCCCTTTTAGATACCGTAATATGTGTTTGATCCCATTTCAATATCTCTTCGTAGGAGAAGGACTATACTTTGCTAACAAATTAACTGAAAAGACTATATCAAGCCTTGTAGTATTTGTAAGATTCATTAGTGATTGCACTAAGATATGGTACTTCATAACCAAGGAGTTCCTTATTCTTTTCTTGAGGTCGGAATGAATCATTATTCAATTTTTGCATGTTTCTCATTTAATCAAATACTCTATTTCTTTTGAAAACTCTCCAAGAGTTTCAATGATACTCAAATCATCAAATTATATCTTATGAGGATAATAAAAAGTTTTTCAGAAACTTTATATGCTTCCGACATTTTGAATCTTTTAAGGATTTTCATATGGATGTTTGTCAAGTAACAATATCCAACATGTCAAGTATGACATCTTTAAGTGTCTAGACTGCAAATCAAATAAGTTTTACGCTTACCAAAATGCATCCTTTTAGGTCACTTGATAAATATTTCTACGTCAGCATGCTAAATTAACGTAGAATTCAGATCCTCATAATTTTTTACAATATTGCACCAATATTGTATCAAAGATATCATCGATGGTTTCTTATTTTGTATCGGTTCGCAATGTACCATAACATTTTGAGATCTCATCACTTCATTATTTTCAGGTACCTAAACCTCTCATAAGGTTTTATGAACTGTTATGTCGTAGGCTCTTCAAGAGAACATTGCCTTCTTATCATGATTATTTGTTCCTTATCCTTTTTAAGGATTATTTTATTTGGAACCGATTGGTCTATCATGCTTTACACATTTATAGACTTTATCTTTTAAGGACACAAAATAGGAGCACTTGCAGCTAAATATGAGATGCTTTCGGCATTTGACTTGGATTATCTTTTGAATGAGAATCTGATGATAATTTCTAACATATTTCATAGATGCTTATAATCTCCCGAAAACTAACATACATCCTCCATCTTCTTTGAGGAATCCATCTTTGTGCATCATGATATATTTATTAATCATATACCGCACATTAAAACTATTAGATGAAATAGTTGGTTCCTGACCTTGAACCAATTGAGAGGGAAGAAATAATCATAATATATTGGTCTAATATATACAAGTGCTATTGTATGCACTATATCATATTTCATACCAATACATGAAACTTTGTTCTCATTAGTAATGGTTCAGCTATTTATGGAAGGCATTCAATGCTAAACCATCATTGTCAAGATGAATTATCTTGATTACACAATCTGAAAATTATGCTCAATTTATATTGAACAGGTAACTTTATGAATGTCAAACGTAGGTTGACCATGAATGTACATGCGATCATCTTATTGATGCATATTTTCAATATATCACATGATAGGTGAACGGACCCTTATTCACCTTTTATCCTTTCCAGATTTTTAGGGATTCAATCCTAAAATTAGTTGGTCCAACCAACTTATTATGAGAATAAGCAACATTAAAGTTCATGAAGAATATTCTAATTCTTCAATAAATGTTCAATACTCAGTATGCACATCTTTGGGACATCACAATCGTTCATGTCCACTTATGAACTTTTAATCTAGTAAACTCCAAGTTTACCATGATATGTGTTTTTGCTTTAGTAAATTTTAGATTTACTATTATATGAATAAATTTCAGATTTACTACTTCAGAGTAGATTTCAAAATAACTCATCTCAGCTATTCTGTCTCTTTTGGAGGTCAATTGTCATACCATCACAATCAAGTACACATTTATATTAATAAGCTTCACTAAATATTATCACATTCACCCCAGGGAATGGATCTGTGCTTATAATAATCAAAATTCTCATTCCCCAAGAATGGAATATAATTATGTCTCAACCTATCAAATTATTATAATTTATATATCTTATAACCTCTTTCATCATATTGCTATTTCAGGAGCAAATTGAGGCATACATATGTAGAGAATTTTTCTCTAGCCTATCTTATAATCATAATAAGCAAGTGAAAATATTATCACTTTTGATAATTATTATCATATTGTCTGTCCATGCTTATATTCGTGTATTCAATCACTTGTCTTCTTTCAACAATGAAGCAAATTGTCAACTTTCAGATTTATACTACCATATTCACTTCATGGAATAGAGCATATTAATGAGATATGTTTCATGACTTTTTATTAAACACCCATTATTTTACCTTAGCCATCATAATATCATCAATATGGTGTATTGAGATTCAAACTCAACATCTTATCTATATAAAGGCGTCTTAGGCATGAATTGATGGGACTTGAACCCAACATATTATCATCCTTTTTGATAATATTTTTCTTGAGGAAAAAATTTAAAATATAAATGATTCCAAACTAATTATTTTTCCTCAAATTCAATAATAATTATATTAGTAGTAGCAAAAGAAAGATAACATAAAGAATTACTAACCTTGAAATCCTTCAGATTTATAATCTCACCTTGTTTGGTAGAGTCTCGTGCTGATAACGTGTTATAAAATAATAAAGAACAAGAAGACGAGTAGAGAGAATAGAGAGAGTGATTCTTATTTCTTCTCTGGAGGGATCTTGATGTGTGATTTACAATGAAGATATCTACTAGATCTTGGTAAGTCTTGATAGACATTTACTGTAAATACATTTATAATAAGAAATAGAAAAAAAGAGAAAATACATGAGAATGACTATAAATCGTAATTAGGAATAATTAATAGGCAAGAGGGAGCTATGAATTGTAATTAATTGAAAATTAGGCTTTAAGTGATAATAAAAGCCCAATAATGACTAATCCAGATACTTTTCTCTTATCCTTATCCATATGATTTTTGTTTCGGGAGAAGGAGACCACGTGGGCTAATTAAAAAAAAGAAAAAATTATTTAATTCATTGATATAAATTTGATTTCTTTTTCAAGTGTTGTTTTTTAATAATAATAATAATAATAATAATAATAATAATAATAATAGTAATACTAGTAATAATAATTTATTTTCTTATTTCAGGATTAATCTTACTTTTCTGTCATCATGCATTAATTGAAAGATAAGATTGAACATCTGTTTAGCCATTAACAAAAATTTTTAAAATTAATTTCTAATAATGTAGATTATAGGAATTTCATGTCTCTATCGATGTCGGATGCCAGATTGAAATTGAGAAAAGTGATATATATTGATTTACTTTTGTATTATTTATACAATATTGATACACGTTATACGCCATTTATACATTATTAAGATTTTACATAACTTTTATGCAATATCGACGCATATTTTACACTATTCATACAATATTAAAATAAATATTTATACACTATTTATACAATGATGATACACGTGTGCGCACTATTTATACAATATTGATACATTACATGACGATTTATAAAATATCACGACATTAAATATACACTATATAATTATTTGTATATCATATATACATATTTATATGCTATTTTTAGAATATTGATACATGAAAAAAAGTTGCATGAAAAAAGTTTTATTTTAGTTAAGAAATTGCAGGAAATATACAACAAAAAGTCTTCTTTTTTTTTAAAGCTTACCACTAAAAACAAAATAAAAAAAGAAGAAGAAAATGACCTAATGATAATTTTAAGTAATAAACGAAATCTTGACTATTTTTTAATAAACTATTTAATATTTTGTTTATAAATAAAACTATCCCTTAAAAAAATTGGTGAGAACGAAATTTGACTACGTAACAAAACCAAGTAGGAGCTATTTGGGAGTTTAAGATGGAGAGAGTAAGTTTTATTTGATTAACTAAAGTTAAAGAGGCTATTTGAGTGTTTTTAAATTGTGGAAGAATGTGTAAAGGGAGGAAAAGACCAAAACAGCTTTTATTAAACCGTGCAGGAAATTTGGGCCCAGTTGTTACGACTTAGGTATTGACTTGTGAGGTCTGACCACGAGTCATTACCTGGGCTCGTTATGTGGGGATCAAATCTTTGACCCCTCACTGTTATGACCACGGGTCCCTCTTAACTAACCGTGACCTGACCTAACGACTCGTGATGGGGAATCATGACCAAGACAGACTCCTTGGTACACCTTACTATTGAGACAACGTGTCCCACCCTACGACTTGTGATGAGTGATGATGACTCGTCACCTGAGTTGTAGCCATGGCAGTACTCAACTCTATTTCAGAAATTCAGAGTCCAGAAACCAGGGGTATTACATTACCCCTTCCCCCTTTAGGATCATTTATCCCTGAATGAGAAGTTAGGGCACCTTTGACACGATAACGGAAAGAATGCAACCAAAATCGAAGAACAATTCAAAATAAAACAAGAGGGAAACAACACTCATACCTCAAGCATTTGCATCCAAGGTTGGGAACAAGAACGGATACTTGGACTTCATATCCTTCAACTTCCCATGTAGCATCTTTCACCTTTTGATTTCTCTAAAGAACCTTTACCAAAGCTATATCCTTAGTCCTTAATCTACGAACCTGCCTATCCAGTATCTCAACCGAAAAATTCTCATAAGACAAGGAATCCATAACACCAACATCCTTAACAAGCACTATTAATGATGGACTACCCATACATTTTTTAGCATAAACCCATGAAAAACAGGATGAATAGAGGTCAAACTAGCTGGTAACTCTAACTCATAAGTGACATTCCCAACTCTCTTTCAACCTGGTATGTACCAACTTAAAGAGGATTGATATTTCCCTTCTTCCCAAATATTATAAATCCTTTCATAGCAGAAACTTTCAAGAACACCTAATCGCTAACCTCAAATTCTAACTCCCTCCACCTCATATCCGCATAAAAATTTTGGAGACTCTGAGCAGTCTTAAGTCTTTCTCTAATAATCTTCACCTTCTCTATGGCTTGGTGAACCAAGTCAATTCCAAACAATCTAGTTTCACTAACCTCAAACCATCCAAAAGGAGACCTACACCTCCTACCATAAAAAGCCTCAAAAGGAGACATCTGGATACTAGAATAGTAACTATTATTGTAAGAAAACTTAATAAGAGGAAAATGATCAATCCACTACCCTTAAAGTCAATCACACATGCCCTTAGCATATCTACCAAAGTCCGATTGGTACACTTCGCTTGTCCATATATTTGAAGATGGAAAGCGAGGCTAAGGTTCACCCAAGTACCCAAACCTTTCTAAAACAAACACCACAAGTGAGAATAAAACTGCATACCTCAATTTGGAATGATGGACACTGGCGTACCATGCAATTTTACTATCTCCTGAATGAACAACTTAGCATAATCCTCTCCTAAGTAGTTAGTCGACACAGGCAAAAAATGAGCAGATTTAGTCATCCTATCCACAATGACCCAAATGGAATCATACTAATTGCGAGACCATGGAAGACCTATAACGAAATCTATTTTAACGATCTCCCACTTCCACATAGGCAACTCTATCTCTTGAGACATGCCACCAGGCCTCAAATGTTCAACCTTGACTTACTGACAAACCATACACTTAACCACAAAGTTCCCCACATATCTCTTTATATTATTCCAACAATATATTTCCTTCAAGTCATGTTACATCTTAGTCGAACCCGGATGAACAGTTTATCGAGACTCATGAGCCTCAGCCAAAATCCTTTCTCGTAGCCCATCAACATCAGGAACACACTATCTTCCTTGATACCTCAAGATGCCATCTAACCTAATCTCGAAAGCCATAACCTTTTGTTGACCCATATCATCCTTAATCTATATAAATATAGAGTTCAAAGCCCGTTTCTCCTCCAACTCAGTACCAGGAGATGATTTAACCATTTTTTGAACAATTACTCCTCCATTCTCTGAGTCCAAGAGATAAATTCCCAGATTAGCCAACTTGTGAATATTTTTCACCAACCCTCTCTTCTCTTTATCTATATGAGATAAGCTCCCTATGGAAAACCTGCTAAGAGCATCAACGACAACATTAGCTTTTCCTGGATGGTAGTGTAAAATCATGTCATAATCCTTAAGCAATTTGAGCTACCGCCTCTGTTAGAGATTCAATTTCTTCTGAGTAAACACATACTGCAAACTCTTGTGGTCTGAATAAATATACACATGTACTATAAATAAATAATGACACTAAATCTTCAAAGCAAAGACCACAGGTGCCAACTCTAGATCGTGAGCTGGAAAATTCCTATCATGAACTTTAAGATGACTGGAAGCATAAGCTAAAGCCTTACCATGCTGCATCAAAACATAATCCAGTCTCACATGGGACATATCAAAATATACAACAATCCTATCAGTATCCCCGGGCAGGGTCAAAACTGGTCCAGAAGTCAACTTATCCTTCAACTTATCATAACTACCTTCACAAGCATCAGACCACAAAAACTTAATCTTTTTTAAGTCAACTTTGTCAACAGAGAAGCAATAGAAGAGAAACTCTCAAAAAACATTCTGTATTACCTAGCCAAGCCCAAGAAGATTCTAATGTCAGTTGGAGTCATAGTTCTAGGCCACTTCTTAACTATCTCAACTTTCTGTTGATCCACCTTGATCCTCTCACTAGAAACAACATGCCCAAGAAAAGTCACAATATTTAGCCAAAACTCACACTTAAAAAATTTAGCATCCAACTTTTGACCCTTTAGAGTCTGTAACACAATTTGGAGGTGAGTGATATGAACCTCCTTACTCTTAGAGCATACCAAGATATCATCAATGAAGACTATAACAAACAATTCCATAAACTTCCTGAAAACTTAATTCATAAGATCCTTGAAAGCAGCCGGAGTATTACTCAACCCAAATGACATAACCAAAAACTCGTAATGGCCATACTGGGTATGGAAAAAAGTCTTGGGAATATAAACCTCCCTAATTTTTCAACTGATGATAGCCCGAACGAAGATCAATCTTAGAAAAACACCTAGCATCCTAAATATGATAAAAAAATCATCAATCCTAGGAAGAGGGTACTTATTTTTCACGATCATCTTATTCAACTGACGATAGTCTATACACATTTGAAGGGGCCCTTCTTTTTTTCTCACAAAAGTAAAGGAGCACCCCATGGAGAAATGATCATGTCCAAGCTACACCTACAATTTGAAGATTATACAATCGCTGTCAAATATAGTAACCCAACAAAGGTTAAGGTCGAATACCAAGGAAATAAGTGGAACTGCAACTTTCAGCTGCTGTAATCAATAACCAAAATATGAAAAGTAAATAGAGGGATTGAAGTATCAATATCAAACAAGTAGCTAGTATCAACTTTGGTTGTAATCAACCGTTGGTGAACACTAGGATTGTGTTCCCCATGGCTTTTCAACTCTTTAGCCTTATCGTGCTTTATTGAACCAACCCGATACTTTGCATGTAAAATTTGATGAGTTATGTACCACTAACCGTCTTTTGAACTAGTTGACAGATTTTACCCTTTACCTTCTGAGTCTCAGAATGTCGCCTTACTAACTCTTATCCTAGATCCTAGTTAACTATTACTTTTTCAGTCTCTAGTTATTAGATGATAGCCAACTATCTTACTTAGATAATATCTAGTAGCGTGGATCAATAGTTAAACTTCAAATTACCATTGTAATTATCTTTTCCTAGTCACTACTTCTCTTTGGAGTAACTAGAGATAATCTAGGAAGGATCCTAACATTTGTAACCGCTAAGATAGCTATTAAAGTAAATATAATGCAATGTATGCATGAGTATCAATTCAAAACAATGCAACACTTCCCCCACTTCGTCAATTCGCCAGGGTTTCCACAACCCTAACTAAACGTTTTTAGCCGCTCATGCTTGTGAAGTAATCAACAACATTCACCATTGAAAGCATAAGATGTAATCACTATAATCACAACTGAAAAGCTAAAACTTTAACTAAATTAATCAACCAAAATCAATACAAGAGAATGCCATGACCAAAATCGGATCTCAAAATCAAAATATATTTTTAAGTATCAAGAATGCGTAAGCTCTACTAAAAACACATAAGAGGTATTTATAGTACATGAGAAAACCCTTAAAATCAAAGCCCGAATGAGAAAGGAGAAAAAGGGCCAGTCGTCACTTACCTGTGTCTACATGCGGCCTGACCCTGGGTGCATGTAGACATGGGTAAGTGTCAAAAAAATTTCTTGCATTGTCTTCTCTTAGGACTTTGGACCTCTGTCACTTACCTTACCCATATGCGGTCTGTATATGATACATGCGGTACACATATTGACATAGGTAAGTGCCGAAAGTTCTTTTTTAGCTCTTTCACTCTTTGTATCTCTAATTTTGGTACTTATCTTATCACATATAGACCCCATATGATACATGCAGTCAACATGTAGACATAGGTAAGTGCCAGGCCTTTCAAATCTTATAACTAAGATTCCAAACTTTATGTTTCAACACATGCTCTGATCACGTACATCCAAAATGTGTCACAAATACCCAAAAATGATCAAGTAGCCAACCAAAAACTCCATTTTTCATCTTTTTCTTAAACTTTGCCTCCAAAACCTAGTTTTCTGCAAAACATACCCAAAACACATCATATCTAACAATACAACCTAAGAAACTTACATATTTTCATTCTTTTAAGCGTCGAAAGTGCTATATTTCTATAGCACATCAACACCCTCAACTTAGAACGTTTACTTGTCCTCAGGCAACACAACTCATTAAAACAAAACACGATGCTTTACTAGGAGGATCTAAGTTATTCAAGGCAGTTAATCAACACTTTAAACTCAAACTACAATACCTTCTCCTATTTCAATCTTTCAAAATCAAATATGTATAAACATGAAGCACAACAATATGGCACAATAGGATCAAGGTATGACATTACATTAGTAACAGAAAACCATGCATATGTACAAATTACACTACCCAAACACGTAAGTAACTAGTAATATGACTCATGTGCCCTCACAACAAAGAATTCTCACTCACTTATATAAAATAATGCATGTCAATGCAGGGACAATCAAGAGACACTCACACTCTAAAAAGAAGTTCCAATCAATGTGCATCAAATACCATAGGCTTGACCTTATTTTATTTACCTTAGTTATCAGATAGTCAAATTAGGATCACTATAGGGCTTTGTTCGGCTTGTAATGTAGGGTTGGGGAGATGGTATGGTACATATGGATATCAAGTGACTGAGCCTCCATGGCACTACACTAATTTGGGGTCCACTTATTAACCATCTTTATTTTTATTCCACCCTTATTTCTCTCCTTTTATTCTTTATTGCAAATTCAGGTTAGGTGTGATCTTTTATTCTTACTTTTTTCATTTTTTCACAATTTTTTTTTTCTTTTCTTTTGCTTTTGCTTTTTCTTTTTTTTGCTACCACACTATCCCTACTAACTTTTTCTCTCAATTCACCCTTCTACATACCAAATTTACATCACACACCCCTATAAAATGCCTAAGTTGAGGGGCACAATGTTTGAAGAGGAACGGGCCAAAATAGGGTACTATAACACAAATGGGAATGTGATAGGTGAAATAAGAAAAATAGGCTATAAGGCTCAAACAGGGATCAAGGGATACTATTTCACATTGGGAAGGTCATTTAGGCTAAAAGTGGACTAAAATAAAAAATGACCTATGATCCTTTCCTAACCAACTATCCTACAGCCTAGGCAAGACTAATCGGGCAAGTTCTAAATTTAACACATAAAGGAACTAAGTAACATCTCACACACACATGGAACAGAGTCAATATTACAAACTACTATTTATCTGGTTCATGTAATTGTTAGAATGTGATTATAATATCCCTAATCCTATTGCCATAACAAGATCCACAATGTTCACATATATATACATTCACAAAGTTCTAAAATTTTGGAGGGGTATCATTTTTATCCTAAATCAATCAAAAACATGACAACTACCCTAAATACTTAAAAATATCCTAATTACATAAAAAAACAACACAATACGATATAAGTTAACCCTTGACATGTCGGTTCTACAACCATACTGCGGTCGATAAGAAAAGAAGCACAATAATAAAAACCCGCGATGGCTATGGTATACTCCACCACAAATTAAAAATTGCTCACTGTCCTAAATATGCTAAAATAATATAAAACAAAGGGAATGAGGACATACCTAGGACGCATTAGGAGTTCCTATACCTTAGGTTGCCTCCCAAGAAGTGTCTCATTTATTGTCGCGATACAACTTAGTTCCTTTGACTACTCAGACTTCGCCAAGGTCTATATTGACACAAACTATCACTTTCTCCAGGTTTCCCATGCAATGCTTCACTCACTGCCCATTCACCTTGAATGTGATTTCACCTTCACGCTTTATTTTTTAGCACCCTGTGGGAATACCCTAACCACAGTGAATGGTCCAGTCCCCTAGATTTTAGCTTGCTTGGAAACAAGCGGAGTCTTGAATTATACAACAACACCAAATCACCGGTTTTGAATGCCCCTTTCTTAATTTTCCTATCATGATACAACTTCATTCTTTCTGTGTATATGGCCGAGCTCTCATAAGCACAGTCAAAATTTATCTAACTCATTCACCTTGCTTAGCCTTAAGTTTGACAATTACGCTACTCAAAATTTAGCCTTTTCAATGTCTAGAGTGCCTTTTTCTCAAGCTCAACCGATAAATGACATGCTTTGCCGTATACGAGCTGATATAAAGAGGCACCAATAGGGGTTTTATATGCTTTCTAGTAGGCCCAAAATGCATCATCTAATTTTCTAGACCAGTCAGTCCTGTTGGCATTCACAATTTTTGCTAATATGGACTTTATCTTTCTATTAGAGACCTCAACTTGGCCTCTTGTCTGAGGATGGTAAGGTGTGGTGTTGCCACCTTATGCCTTACACCATATCTATCAAGTAAGGATTTAGATAGGTATTTGAAAAAGTGGGACCTACTATTACTGATAATTACACGTAGAGTGCTAAATTGAGAACAAGTATTTTTCTTTAAAAAAGTGGTGAGACTTCTACCTTTATTGTCTGGAAGTGCAAGTGCCTCCACCCATTTTGAAACATAGTCAACCACTACATAATATTTCATGAACGGGCCCATGAAATCGATCCCTCACACATAAAATAATTCCTACTCCAGAATAAGTGTTATAAAGAGTTCATGGCGCCATGAAATATTGCCTTAATGCTGACATTGGTCACAAACTTGTGCAAAATCATGAGTATAGTTGTAGATTTAGGTTAGTAAAACCCACACTATAAAATTTTATGGGTTGTTCGAATAGCCCTATGGTGACCCCCAATGAGTGATGAATAACAAGCTTCCAGAATGCTCATCATCTCTACCTCTGGGATACATCTCTGAATCATACCATCAATATAAATCCTAATATAATACTGGATCATCGTAAAATAATTTCCTTACCTCATGCATAAATCTTCTTCGCTGCTGGAACGATAGATCTTCTAGGATAAGATCACTTGCCAAATAGTCGAAAAAATCAGCAAACCAGGGGATTAAGGCTTAAGATATTGCTAAAACCAGCTCATCTATAAAAGCATCATCTATCTCAAGATTACCCCCTAGTTTCTGCATTGCTTCATCCTCAAGCCTAGAAAAGTGATTCGCAACCTGATTTTCTTTCCCTTTGCGGTCTTTTACTTCAAAATCAAACTTTTACAGCAAGAGAACCCAATGAATCAGTCTTGGTTTGGCATCTTTTTTTGACATCAAGTACCTTAAGGATGCATGGTTAGTCTGAAATATGACCTTAGTCCCAATCAAATATGATAAAAAATTTTCAAAGGCAAAAACCACTGCAAGTAACTCTTGCTTTATAACTGTATGATTTTTCTATGTGGTATTAATGCTTTGCTGGCATAGTAGTTGGGATACAGGATCTTTCCTGTTGTTTAGCCTAGGAAAACACCCAAGGCCACTCCACTTGCATCACACATGACCTCAAAAGATGCAGACTAGTTAGGTGGCACAATAATAGATACCATGGTCAACCTCTCTTATAGGCATTTAAAAGCCTTGAGACATGCATCACCAAACACAAATTTTACCCTTTTCTCTAAAAGCTTGCATAAAGAATTTTAACTTTTAGAGAAGTCCTTAATGAATATCCTATAAAAACCCACCCGACCTAGAAGAAAGCTTCGTATGCCTCTAACTGACACTAATGATGGGAATATTTCAATCACCTCAATCTTAGCTTTGTCTACCTTAATATCATGTTTGGAGATCTTGTGGCATTTTTCCCAATCCATCACCCAAATTTCACTCTTCATATATCTGTAGTACACTAGACAAATGGGCCAAATAATCATCAAATGAGTCCCCAATTATTGAAAAGTCATCCATGAATACTTTGATCTTGTCTTCCACCATATCAGAGAATATGGACATTATGCGTCTCTGAAAAGTGGCAGGTGCACTGCATAACTCAAATTGCATTCTTTTGAACACAAAGGAACCATAGGGACAAGTGAAAATAGTCTTCTCTTGGTTCTCGAGAGGTATCATGATTTGATTATAATTGAGTACCCATCAAAAAAACAATACCAGCCCTTGGCTGCCAGTCTATTTAACATCTGATCCATAAAAGACATTGGGAAATAATCCTTCTCTGCCTAAGTGTTCAGCTTTCTGTAATCATGCAGACTCTCCAACTGGTCACTGGCATCATGGGTACTAATTTATTTTTTTAATTGGGAACCACTGTGATTCCCCTTTTCATTGGCACGTATTAAATCGGCCATACCCACTTGCTGCCTGTAATAGGGAAAACTATTCCTGCATCTATCCACTTAATTATTTCCTTTTACACCACCACCTATATACGAGGGTTCAATCTCCTCTAATGCTCAATACTGGGAATGCTATTCGGCTCAAGCTGTACCTTTTGTGTGCATATACCTGGTGGAATCCCCACAATGTCTGCAATGGTCCACCTAATAGCTATCTTGAATTCTTGCAACACTGATATCAAAACTTTCACCTATGATCCTTATAAATTTGTTATAATAATTACCGGTAGTGTATTGTTGTCCCTTTAGAATGTATACTGTAAATGAGGTGGGAGGGCCTTTAATTCCAATACTGATGGATCCTCAATGGATGGTTTTACAGGAGGTGTTGTTTTATTTTTTAAATTAAGATCCAGCTTTTTTGGGGCTTATTTTTAAGAACCTATGCCATGTAATGCATTAACCAACTCATCATATTCTTTGATCACATCACTCTCAAAATTCATGATCACGACTACTAATGCTTCTACCCCTAATCTTTCCTTAATAGGCATATCTACTATAACTATGTTATCATCCACAATGTTTATCACTGCCCTCACTCTCATATTATTTGACTGCTGCACTATCATGCATACATTAAAAACTATTTGCTCATTGTTCAGTTTAAAAGTAATCTCCTCCAAGTCTATAACAATCAACACCCGACCAGTGGATAAGAAGGGTCTGTCTAAGATAATCAAAGCTTTGGCATCCACTTTACAGTTTAAAATCATGAAGCTTGCTGGGTATATTAAGGATGCCACCCTTACTTCTACGTCATACAAAATACCCAGTGGCTACTTCACAGATGAGTCAGTTATTAAAAGCCTTGTAGATATAGGCTTGCATTCTCCTAACCCTAACACTTTGTATGTCACTAGTGGCATTAAATTTGTGCCCGCTTCCAAATCACATAGGGCCTGATTGATGTCAAAATTCCTAATAGAATATGGGATGGTGACTGCCCCAGGGTCCTCCTTCTTTTCTACTAATAGTACAAAAGAAACCATGTTGCAATATTGCACCTTATATCTAGGCTCATCTATGACCCAATTGTCACCATCCTCACTCTCATAATCATCATCACTACAAGTCAGCTTTTGAAGCTCTGCTTCAGGTGGCTCATCAACAACAATATTATTCTTTTTTAGCTTATCTGTAGTAGGCACATAATGATTATCAAGTGGGGGTGCCAGTCATAGTGTTAATGACTAGACAATAAACAAATGTTGGAAGATTCTAAGTATGTCACTAGGGAGAGTACCTACCCATACTGCTGCTCTAACTGCTTGATAACAATTGCATGCGACCTAACCTTTTGAATCACTCTTGAAATATCAGCCTTAAGTTCTTTAACGCAAGTTTCTTGACTCTATTGACCTTTCACCAGTTTAGACAACATTTCTTCTATTCTAGATTCTGTATCTCATCTGCCAAGTGGAATGTATTTGTGTCTATTTTTTTTGTAATCATCTCTTCATCTCTAGTCACCATCTCTATATTTATCATCATAATATTTATGATCTTGGATTACTTTCCTTAGAGCTCAGAAACCTGCCATCTACCAATCTAGATACTTTGCCTCTTCCTATAACTCAGGCTCATAAACTCTAGGAGCTGCACCCTGGGCCTCTACTACATTAACTTTTTTGGAATTTATTATTGCAAATATCTTGGACAACTCACCAATATTAGACCTCAATAGCAAAATCTCCTAAGCTACAAAATCTTCAGTCACTCTCAGCCCATCGACAAATCTAATGGCATAAGTGTCTAAACCTCTCTCAACCTCCCGAGTTTCCCACTCTTGATTAGTTAGCAAGATTTGATCCATAATACTAAACGCTATATCCCATCGTAATCTCATAAAGTCTCCTCTAGAGATAGTTTCTGCCATGGCTCAGGAACTGATGGTCAGGGCACTATAGAATATCTCCAACAATCTTGTCCCTGAAATCTGATGGTTGGGCACTATGCTGAACTTCTTCTTAAATCTGAACCAAACCTTATACATAGACTCTGATTGTAGCTACTTGAAATTATAAATATCATCCTTCAGCTACAACACCCTTGATGAAGGAAAGAATTGGTTCAAGAATTACCTACGCAACTCATTCCACATAGTGATGGATGCCGTTAGAAGTTTCCCTAGCCATAAAGGTGATTATCCATTAAGCGCGAAGGGGAACAACCTTAGTCTAAGTGCCTCTTGATCTACCCTAGGAATGGTGTTGGAAGTGAAAATCCAAGTAAAGTTCGCCAAATACATGATTGTGTCGTCTGTAGGCAACCCCACAAACACACCCTTCAAGTATAAGAGATGGATCATAGCATTAGAGATATTGAGCTTGACATCAGGGGCTAGACATGAGGAATAATGACTCCAGTATCTGCTGGCCAAATGTTCCCCAAATATTTTTCATCATCCTCATATGGCTGCAAATACTGATATACTAGGATCACTTGAGTGTGACCATCTCTAACTCTTTTCTTATTACTATTGAGTCCTACTAAACGGTCTGCTTCCTACCTCTACAACTAAATCTACCTCTTAAGTTATCTGCTGAGTATCTTATTTCCCTCTCTGATTAGTAACTTGTGAAATAGCACCCCATTTACTGGTCAATAATGTCTTGAACTCCTTCTAGAGAAGAGGAAGGCACCTAATGTGAATCATTACAAACCCCTTCAGGGATAACATCTCGATTCGGTTCTGTCATCCTACTAGGTGTTTGTAGGATGCTCTATGGATTTGGATTTACTGGAGTAAGGTATTGATTTTACTCTGTGTGTTAGGCATACACTAGAGTATACCCAACTAAGATAAAAAACAATAAAATCCAAAACTACAATAACCAAGATTCACAACTCAACATCGTATTCCCTGGTAGCGGTGTCAAAATTTGATCATGCTCAAGATATACCTTCAATCTGAAGATTGTTTGGTTTGTATCAAATATAGTAACCCAACAAAGGTTGGTGTAGAATCCCAAGGGAATACATGGAACTGCGACTTTCAACTGCTGTAATCAACGAGCAAAACTAGAAAAGTAAATGGGGGGATTAAAGTATCAATATCAAATAAGTAGCTACTATCAACTTTGGTTGTAATCAGTCATTGGTAAACACTAGTATTATGTTCCACCCGGCTTTTCAACTCCGTAGGCTTATTGTGCTTTATTGAACCAAATCGATACTTTGCATGCAAAATCTGATAAGTTATGTACCACCAACTGTCTTTTGGACTAGATGACAGATTTTATCCTTTACCTTTTGAGTCTTAGGATGTGACCTTACTAAACCTTATCCTATATCCCAATTAACTATTACCTTTTGAGACTTTAGTTATTAGATGACAGCTAACCATCTTACTTAGATAATACCTAGTAGCGTGGATCGATAGTTAAACTTCAAATTAATGTTGTAGTTATCTTTTCCTAGTCACTACTCCTTTTTTTGAGTACATAGCAATAATATAGGAGGGATCCTACCATTTACAACAACTAAGATAGCTATTAAAGTAAAGATAATACAATGCATGTATGGATATCAATTTAGAACAAAATAGTACTTTCCCTCTGCCAAGGTTTCTAAACCCTAGATAAGGGTTTTTAGTCGATCATTCTTATAAAGTAATCAACAACATTCGTTATTGAAATCATAAGATGTAATCATAATAATCATAACTAAAAACCCAAAACTTTAACTGAATTAATCAACCAAAATAAATACAAGAGAATTCCAATACCAAAATCGGATCACAAAATCAAAATATGTTTTTAAGTATCAAGAATACGTAACCTCTACTAAAAACACATAAGGGGTATTTATAGTACATGAGGAAACCCTAAAAATCAAAGCCCGAACCAAAAAAGAGAAAAAGGGTTAGGGGCCACTTACCTGTGTTTAGATGCGGCCCAGCCTTAGGCGTATGTGCCACATGTGGCCTGACCCTGGGCTCATGTAGACATGGGTAAGTGCTAGAAGAATTTACTGCACTGTTTGCTCTCGGTACTTTGGACTTCTGGTACTTACCTTACCCACATGTGGTTCGCATGTGCTACATACAATCCATATGTTGACATAGCTAAGTTCTAGAAGTTCTTTGTCAGATCTTTCACTCTCTGGATCTCCAATTATGGTACTTAACATAGTCACATACGGACCACATATGCTACTTGCGGTCCACATGTAGACATAGCTAAGTACCAGGCCTTTCAAATCCTGTAACCAAGCTTTCGAACTTCAAGTTTCAACATACGCTTTGATCACGTATATCCAAAAAGTCTCACAAATACCCAAAATTGAATAAGAAAGTATCCAAAAACTCTATTTTTCATCTTTTTCTTGAAGTTCGGCTACAAAACCTAGTTTACTAAAAAACATACCCAAAACACATCATATCTAACAAAATAACCTATGAAACTTGCATATTTTTATCATTTTAAGTGTCGAAAGTGCTATATTTCTATAACACATTAAGAAGCGCTAGCATGAATTAAACCCTTATCAAGAAGATCCTTAAGTTCCTTTAATTCAGCCGGAGCCATCCTATAAGGAGGAATGGAAATAGGATGGGTATCCGGTAGAAGATCAATCCAAAAATCTATTTCCCTATTAGAAGGAATCCTAGGAAGATCATAGGGAAATACTTTAAGAAATTTATTAACCATAGGGTCAGATTGCCAAGAAGGACTTTCAGAATTAGAATCTTTAACCCGAACTAGATGATACAGACACCCTTGGGAAATAAACTTTCGAGCTCTAAGATAGGAAATAAACCTCCCTTTGGGTACTAAGGAGCTCCCTTAATCCAATAACCGGTTCATTAGGAAAATAGAAACTGACCCTTTAGGTCCTACAATCTAGAGATGCATCACACGAATGGAGCTAATCCATCCACAAGATTACATCAAAACCAACCATGTCAATCTCTATCAAATCCACCAATGTCTCTTTATGAAAAATGGACACCACACAACCCCGATAGATCTTTCTAGAAACTATAGAATCACTCATCAGAGTAGACATAAAAAAAGTGTCAAAAATATTTTTAGGACCAAAACCAAAGTGTACAACCACATAAGGAGTCACATAGGAAAGGGTACAACTCGGATGAAGAAAATAATAAAGATCACTAGAGAAGAGATGCAATATACTAGTAATAACATCTGGGGATGCCTTAGATTCCTGACAAGTAGCAAGTGAATAGAGGCGATTTTGACCAGTGCCAATATCTGAAGTGATGCCATTAGGTGCCAGAGATGAAGAAGTGGCAATCAAGACTTTATTGGCTCTAGTGGCAACTTTGGATAAGGGATAATCTCATTTTGTATGATAAAGTTGACCACAATTAAAAGACTAATTTCTCTCCCCACAATACCCTAGTAAAGCTTCCCACAAAAATGGCAAAGAGGATAAAGTAGGGCTGACTGATCTCTACTGTCTTGGGACTAGGTATCCTGTGCCTTAGGACCACCGCTAGCCTAAAAATGATGACAACCAGTGGCTTAGAATATGGAGAATTATCAGTCGTATATGAATTAGAACTTCCCCAATTCCTCTTCTTGGTCCAATATCTACCATCTATCCTACTGTTTTACTGACCTGCAACCTATTCTAAATACTTAAACTTCTTATTCTGCCCCTCTCTTATCTCTACTTATGTAATACCCCGTAAGATTCTAGATGAGTTTCTAGCTATTCCTCTAATGTTTAGAAGTCCCAAAGCCATTTAATTTACACTAAGTACAAGTGACATGGCCATTTTAAGACTCCAAGATTTTGAACATTTTAATTTTAGTTTTTTCGAGTTCAAAACATTGATTTATGAGTTTAAATATTTTTAGGAGTGTTTAAAGGGTCATTCGGGAGAGTTTTGAAAGTTTTGAAAGATGTTTGTGATATTTTTAGACCACAGAGGTAGAATGCCTCCATGACTTTGTCGTGCCATAGAGACTGGCTCTCCGCGATACATAACGTGTCATGGAGGCTAGGCTCTACGATCCATAAAGTGTCACGAAGGTTAGTCTGCGCGATAGCCTCTGTGCCACAGAGGATTTAAAATCCTGCAATTTTCATTAAATGGGTGAGGGCCATTTTTGTCTTTTCCCTTTCTCCCTAAATGCCCAATTGACGATTTAACACCCAAGAGGGGCATTATTTGCCCCTTCCCTTATCAGTTAACAACGTAAAATCACCAGTTAACAACGTAAAATCATTCCCCTTTTCGAAGAACAAAAAATTAAAAGTTTTTCCCAAGAATTCACCATCTAAGTTCTGAATTCCAAGTTATCTTCAAGGATTCAAGCAACTCAGGTATGTGGGATATTGATCAATGGGTTCCTTCTACCCATTGAGTCCTAAGAAATCCATTGTTTTCAAGCATAAATCCTTTTTTCCTGTCATGAAATTTCACTGTTAATTACGAATTTACTCAATTTGCTCTTAATAATTTTAAATAAAACCATGACATTGTGTTTTTTATGTGAAGTATACTATTACACGCTTTATAATCTCAGTCATCCATATCATGTTTAGTTGATACCATGTCAATTTATCAAATTATGAAATAAACCATGTGAGCTTGTTTCCCTCATAATTTTAACATATTCCCATACTCATAATTATGGATTTCATCAGTTTAGTGAAATATAGTATGTTTTGTGTCTACGAATCATGAATTTCCTTACAAGATTGTGATAATGTTATAGTACTAAAGTGTTGTTCAATGCTGGTGGGTTATGAGAACCCGATACCTTTATGTTTAATCATGTTTTAGATTTTCAAGTTGTAAGTCAAATCATGATCTTATCATCATATTCAGATTATCATATTCATGTTGAGTAATTATCAATTACGAGTTAGTTAACTTAAATCAGTACTAGTGTTAGTTCAATTGGGAGTAGGATTTAACACCGAGGGAACCTAAGGATGAAGGCTCACCCGTCATTAGAGGATTACAACCTTTAGTAGAAGTCCCTGAGTTCAAGAACTAAGTATCCAGGGATGGTTATGAGATGACATCCACCAGAAGAGGACTGATCCTCTCTCAGGGGTCACCCGCCAGTATAAGACTGACACCCTAGTACTTTGGGATACTAGATTAGTGGATCCACACAACTAGTGTTAGTACCCGTGGAAAGGTACTAAAACCCTTTCAACAAAGGTTATAGGTTGGACCCCGATTAGCTCAGATTGGGGCATGCTAGTTACATTATAGCTCCCATAGTTTCATTTCAACATTCACATTATATTAGCTTAGGTTTGCATGAACAAGTGTTTAGTTTATCAACTATTTAGTCAGTTAGTTTTATAGATTATTTTAGTACATTCTTTACTTGGTCTTGCATTCATTTTTCATTTTCATGCATTCATGTTCAATATCTATATGCTCTTCAGTTAGTCTTTATCTAAGACGCCTAATTCCCCGACCGCCCTTAGTCAATCAAGTGCCACTTAGCAGCAGTTATGGTGAGTCCTCATCCATTGAGGATAAGTTATTTACAGTTATGGTGAGTCCTATCAAATTCTCATGTCTTAGACACTTTCAGATGTTCAGACATTTTCAATTTTATCAGCAGTTTCAGACACGTGGGGTATTGTTTTAGTATTTTATCTTGATAGAGTTTTTAATTAGTTTAGCTTCCTCATATGATGCTTGAATTATTATTTTATTTAGTGCTCAAAACAGGTACCAGATCATGGGTTATCTTGGGGTTACTTGTGGTCTTAAGCACCATGTCATGACTAGGGGATAGCTACAAGACATGACAACTTGCTTCTTCTTGTCATCCTCCACCTGTTACATATAAACTGCAAGACTATAGATGTCCATATCATCGTTAAACATTGCAACCTTGCATTCTAATACCAAGTCACTCGACAACCCAAAAGCAAACTTCCCCATTTGGGATCTCATAATCGACACTAGTTCAGGAGCATAGTAAGACAACTAATGGAACTTTAAAGTATACTCCTTGACACTCATCTTACCCTATTTTAAGTTTATAAATTCCTCGGCCTTAGCTTCTCTCAACTTTTGAGGAAAGAATTAATATAGAAAAGAACCTGAAAACTCATCCCACACGGCCTGCTCAGCATCATCACCCCTCAAGGGTTTCCATTCCTTATGCCACTAATAAGCCACATCTTTCAACAGATATGCAGCAAACTCTACACCTTCAGAATTCGTAGCGTACATCACCTTAAAGATCTTTTCTATCTCATCAATGAACCCCTGAGGATCTTCCCCAACCTTGGTGCCTGTAAAGATTGGGGGATTCAACCTTATGAACTTGATACGAACCAAACCAAGGCCTTGTCATAATAGGTACCTCAAGTCCAACAAGGACAGGAGATAACCCCTCTATTCAATCCAACCAACCAATAACCATAACATAACTAAAATAATAACCAAGTCCAAATCCATACCATACCATAACATACCCAAGTCCACAGTTTGTCCATACAAATTCTCTAAATACAATCCAAGAATATTCAGTCGGGAAAAGCCCCCGACCATAGCCAAAAACAGTATCCAAGTATAAACCAATAATGACATAAGAAACCACAAGCAAAAAATGAAGCCTTCCAAAGTATGGAAGCTCACCAGTTTAAGTCAACACAATCTGTCCTCGAAGTCCAAGTCACTGAGCCATAGCTGTAGTATAACCAACACCTGTATCGCGCGGGGATATAGTGTTTGAAGGCAGTTAGCAGTTGGAGCGCTAGTATGTAACTCAAGGATAAGGATAATATAGTGCCAACGATTCAAAACTATTCAAACAATACATATAACTAATGCAATACATACATCCACATATATACCATGCCGGGATAGGAAATAAGATTAGCATAAACTTTGAAAACATTAACTTGGATTATGTAGCATAACCATTAAAGAACAAGGCACCTATGGGCTATATGGGCTCAACTCTCCCTAGCTGGAAAGGCCTTAGTGCGTATAGCTGCACAAACCAGAAAATATCCATAATCGCATATACCTATTGGGGGACTCAAACCTCCCTACACAATCAAGGTGACATAGCACTAAAGTATACAATATGGGGGACTCAAACCTCCCATTCATATATTCATTCGAGGGAATCGAACCTCCCGGTCATACAGACACCCATATCGGCTAGCACAATTTGTAGTGTTAGTCCTTCGGATTCCACTTTCATGACCCAGCTACACATCCTACTTTAAATCCCAATTAAAACATTCATTACACATATAAACAACCATTGGTACAATTCCAATTACTTACCAAAGTCATTTTGGTGGTATCATCATACCAACCCCACTTGCAAGCGGATTATATGACATAACCATTACCATTCGACTTTGGGACTCGAACCCATTGTCTCTACAAAGACATAAATTTAATTCAATATTTAAGGACTTGAACCTATTATCAAATAAGGACATAAATCAATTTAATGTTTAGGGACTTAAACCCTTTTAGCCAATTAAACCACCAAGGTTATAATTTAGATCATTACATGGCCAACCATTCATATTCATTAGGCCAATACCTTAGTTCAAAATATATTTCAATTTAGTTTATGGTCAACAGGACTCTTACAAAGTCATTTATCAGAATCCTTATACCAAGCATTAGTTCAAAATAAAATTCACCATGTGACAATATTCTTCTCATAGGCATTTTCACAAACACATTGAGGGCATACCTTTATCAAGACCAAAACCAAAGTAAAAACCATCAAGTTTAGGGCTAACCATAAACCAATTGTTAAACCAAAATTACCAAGCACCCACATGTGCAAACCATCATCAAAACATATATAAACACAAGTTAAACCAAGAGTAAACAATACTCAACTCTATGCAAATAAAACCTTAAATATTGGTTTTCAAAACCACCATTAATGAACCATAATCAATGTTTAAAACACATGATATTTGAGAACTAATAATCTGTGAAGAGTTATATGCCATATTCAGAAAGATTCACGGAAGAAACCTGACCCTTGAGCCTCGAGATGAACACTTGAAGAAAACCCTAGCCCAATCTTCAAAAGAGAGTTTAGAGAGTGTTTTTGGAGTGTTTGATCTTTTTAAAGTATGTTATGAGAGGCCACAACATGTTACAAGATGTAGGGACTTAAGGTTTTGGGGTGGGAAATGTCTGGAATACCCTCAGGATAAAAGCTAAAAACATCATCGCAGGAGGGTACAATCATACCACCTAAAACATACCTCAATATGCGAGTGGTACCAACCACTCGTACCCTAGGAATTAACTTGTATTCAAGTACTATCCAATATACGAGTTCCTAGACCAACACATATCCAATCATATGATTAGTACCCCCTAAACCGTACCTTAGGTAGAATCCTCTAGGCTAGACATAGGATATCATATGATTTAGTACCATACCCCTCATACTCTAACTTACGACTAGTAAGATGTCCACTTGTACCTTGGAAAGAATGCAACCCAAACCACACTGATCATCATATGAGTTGAGGACCATAAATCGTACCTACATCATATGACTAGTATCCATAAGTTGTGAAAGTTCCGGTAAGCTTAAAATCAAGAATTTTCTAAGGGTCAAAACTAACATGTTTCAATTTTCCCCCACTTGGATCTTTCGTTCTCGAATGACGGGTAAAGGCAAGCATAAGTATGAGTTAACACATTATTACACATCAAAATAATCTTTAACCAAGTTAGAAAACAAAGACAAAAGACAAGGATATTAAGTACAACACATACCTCAAGCATGAATTTCCGAAATGGGAAACAAATGCGGATACTTGGGACTTTATATCCTCTTTCGCTTCCCAAGTAGCTTCCTCAACCTTATGTTTCCTCCAAATAGCCTTTACCGAAGCCACATCCTTCATCCACAACTGAAGAACTTAATAATCTAAGATCTCAATAGGGACTAACTTATAAGATAAGGAATCGAACATACCCAACCCTTATAAAGGAGCAACCGATAAAGGATCACCTACATTCTTTCTCAATATAGAGACATGGAAAACTGGATGAATGTAACTCAAGCTAGATAGAAACTCTAACTCATAAGCAACATTACCAACCCACTTCAAAACCAAGTACAGCCTGAAATACTAAGGGCTTAACTTCCCTTTCTTACCAAACCACATTACTTCCTTCATGGGAGATACCTTTAAGTATACCTAATTGCCAACCTTAAACTCTAACTCCTTACGCCTCATAATCGTATAGGACTTTTGGTGACTTTGAGCGGCTTTCAATCTATCACGAATAAGCTTCACCTTAACCAAGGCTTGGTAAACTAAGTTAGGGCCAAACAACTTACCCTCACCAACTTCATACCACCCAATAAGAGAACGACATCTCCTACAATACAATGCCTTAAATGGAGCCACACCAATACTAGAGTGATAGCAATTATTATAAACAAACTATATAAGAGACAAATGGTCAACCCAACTACGACCATAGTCAATCACATAAGCATGAAGCATATCTTCTAAAGTCTAGATGGTCCTCTCCGTTTATCCATCCGACTGTGGGTGAAAGTGGTACTAAGGCATACCTACATTCCCAAACCCTTCTAAAATGATCTCTAAAAATAAGATGAGAATGGAGTACCACGATCCAAAATGATAGAAATAGGAGCACCATGAAATTTCACAATCTCCGCAAGATACAACATGGCATAATCCTCCCCTGAATAGCTAGTCCTCACTAGCAAAAAGTGAGAGGACTTGGTCATCCTATCCAAAATAACCTAAATCGAATCACACTGATTTAGAGACTGAGGAATATTGGTAATGAAATCCATATTAATCACCTCCCACTTTCATTTAGGCAACTTTATCTCTTGGTACAAACCTCCAGGTCTCATGTGATTAACTTTCACTTGCTGAAACACCATGCACTTAGCCATATAGTTATCCACATCTCGCTTTATATTATTCCACAAATAGAACTCTTTAAGATCATAATACATCTTTGTATAACCAGGATGAATAGCATAACGAGATACATATAGTTAGGCCAAATTCCTTTCCCTTAATCCACCAATATTGGGAACACATAACTTGCCTTGGTACCTCAAGATAGTATTGTCACCTATCATAAAGTCAACAACCTATTGCTGACTCACATTTCTCTTAATGTTCATTAAAATAGGATCCAACATTTGCTTTTCCTTTATCTTAACAACTAGAGATGACTGCGATTACTCATGCAGAAACATACTACCATCCTCAGAGTCTTTGAGATGAACTCCAAAACTAGCCAAATGATGAATGTCCTTCACCAGCACCCGCTTATCCTCATCCACATAAGCTAAACTCCTCATGGATAACCTGCCAAGAGAATCAAAACCTATGTTAGCTTTACCTAGATGGTAATGGAGACTCATATCATAGTCCTTCAGAAACTCAAGCTACCTCCTTTTCTTAAGATTTAACTCTTTTTGAGTAAATACATACTGTTGGCTCTTATGATCAGAAAAAATGTCAACATGAACCCCATAGAGATAGTGACGCCAATTCTTCAATACAAATACCACAACCAACAATTCCAAATCATGAGTAGGGTAATTCATCTCATTAACTTTTAACTACCTAGAAGCATAGGCCACCACCTTACAATGATGCATCAACACACAATTAATCCCAACACAAGAAGAATCATAATACACTACAAATCCATCATTACCCTCGGACAGTGTCAAAATTAGAGCTAAAGTCAATTTATCCTTCAACTTCTCAAAACTACTCTCACACATATCCGACCATAAGAACTTGAACTTTTTTTGGGTCAACTTAGTCAATGGGGTTGCTATAGTCAAAATCTTTCCAAAAATCTCCTATAGCAATTGGCTAAACCCAAGAAACTACAAATATCAGTTGGTGTTATTGGTCCAGGCCACTTCTTAACCACTGTGATCTTTTGTAGATCCACCATGATCCTTTCACTAGATATAACATGACCAAGAAAAGTTATGACCTTCAACCAAAACTCATATTTAGAGAACTTGGCATACAAATGCTGATCTATCAAGGTCTGCAACACGACACAAAGGTGATTGGTATAATCTGCCTCACTCTTAGAGTATACCAAGATATCATCTATGAAGATAATGACGAACAAATCCATAAACTAATGGAAGACCCTATTCATCAAATCCATAAATACTAATGGAGCATTGTTCAACCCAAAAGACATAACTAGGAACTTATAATGACCATACCGGGTCCTAAAGGAAGTCTTATGGATATCTACTTCCCAAATCTTAAGCTGATGATAACCCAACCTAAGGTCAATCTTAGAGAAACACTTCATACCTTGAAGCTAATTAAATAAATCATCTATCTTAGGAAGAGGATATTTATTATTTATGGTTACCTTATTTAGTTGAAGATAATCAATACACATCTAAAGGGAACTATCCTTCTTATGCACAAACAATACAGGAGTACCAAAAAGAGACAGACTAGGTCGGATAAAACCTTTATCTAAGAGATCCTTAAATTGCTCCTTAAGATTCTTCAACTCAACTGGAGCTATTCTATAAAGAGTTATTGAGATAGGATGAGTGTCTAGAATAAGATCAATCCCAAAATCAATTTCCCTATTGGGAGGAATACTAAAAAGATCATCAGGAAAAACCTCAGGAAACTCCTTAACCATAGGAACAGATTCTAAAGAAGGACCTTCTAAGTTAGAATCTTTAAATCAGACCAAATGATACAAACACCCTTTGTAAATTATATTTCAGGCTCGAAGATATGAGATAAACCTTTCCTTATGCACTAAAGAACCCCTTTCCCATACAATTACTGACTCATTATGGAATTTAAACATGACCTTATAGGTCCAACAATCTAAGGAAGAATAGCACGAATTCAACTAATCTATCCCCAATATGATATCACAGTCAACCATATCTAACATTATCAAATCCACAAGAGTTTCTCTACCACTAATAGATACCACACACCTCTATAGACTCTTTTAGCAATCATAGAGTCACTAATCAAGGTAGATACAAAAAAAGGATCAGAAATAAACTTAGGACCAAAGCCAAAATGCATAGCCACAAATAGGGTCATATAAGAAGGAGTGGGCCCAGGATCAAGTAAACAATACACATTATGGGAGAATAATTTCAACATACCAGTAATGACATCAGGAGTTTCTTAGAATCTAGATAAAATGCAAGAGTATATAAGCAATTCTGGCTAGTGTTGGTACCAAAAGCAAAAATAGATACAAAAATAGCACCCTTTGGTGCAGGAGCACTTGAAGATGCAACCGGAACCTTGTTAGCGCCAGAATCCATTCTAGTACGATAGTCACGCTGTATGTGACCAATATGACCACAATAATACCATTTGTTCTTCCCTTTCTCATAAATCCTACTGTACGACCGCCCAAAAAATCTACAAGGAGGGTAGGACGGAGCAGACTGAGCCCCACTAGCCTAAGATTGAGCACCTTATGCCTGGAACCCACTATCATGCTAAAATCAACGATCACCCAATGACTTTGGGTAAGGAGCACTAGTCGTTATGAAAGAATCAGAACTCTCCCACTTCTCTTTTGGCCACTTATCACTATCTCTACCACTTTTCTCAGAAGGCCTAAAGTTTTTTCCATGCCTCTCACTAAAATCAGCTTGCTTCTTCTTATCCTTCTCTACCTGCTACATATACATAACAAACCTAGAGATATCTATGTCCTTGATCAATAAGGAAGTCTTTCTCTCAAGGATCAACTCATAAGATAATCCCAAAGAAAACTTATGTATTCTAGACCTCATATTAGAGACCAACTCAGGAGCATACCTACACAGCTGATGAAATTTCAAGGCATACTTCTTGACAAATATCCTACCTTACCTCAAATTCACAAACTTTTCGGCTGTTTCTTCCCGTAACTCTCGAGGATAGAAGAAGTCTAGAAAAGCACTAAAGAAATGCTTCCATAAGGAAGAATCAACATTCTCTCCCTTTGACTATTCCCACTCTTTGTACCACTGCTACGCCACATCTTTCAATTGGTAGGCAGCAAACTTAGCACCTTTAACCTCTGAAGCATGCATAACCCAAAAGATCTTCTCTATTTCATTAATGAATCTTTGAGGATCCTCCTCAACCTTTGTACTCATAAATATAGGAGGATGGAATATCATAAACTAGCCAACCCTTATGGCCTCAAAAGATAAAGTAACAGAAACATCATGCTTAGACTGAGAAGCTACCAACTGAGTCAACAGAGTAATAAAGCAATGAACTCAACATAAATAGCCTCTCCTTCAGGCAACTGAGTGTGAGTATCACTCGCAAGAGTAGGATCAGTTAGAAAGGTGGAACCTGATGAGGATAGTTAGATGCAGTGACCCTTAACCGAGTCTGGACTCCAGAAGTAGGATGAGCTCCATTAATATTGTCCTCAGTCGGGATAGAAGAGTTTGCATAAACATCAAATCTTCTTGGAGGCATGATCTGAAAGATAAGAAACTAGAAATTAGAAGAATTCAATACCTTAGACTCTATAGCTCAAAGTAAGACAACAAGAAAGTGATATATTTCTAAATGTCTTATAGCCTCTCTCTTATAAGAGTGGTGTCCTACATACCCACAAAAGAGACTCCAATTGACATGGCTTTATGGATACCCAACTGACCATGAACCTAGGATCTGATACCAACTTGACATGACCCAAACCAGGGCCTTGTCATAATGGGAACCTTAAGTCCAACAAGGATCAAAGATCACCGTGCTATTTAATCCAACCAACCAACAACCATAACATAACTAGGATAATAATCAAGTCTAACTCCATAACATACCATAACATACCAAAGTCTATAATTTGTCCATATAAAGAATCTAAAAACAATCCAAGAATATCTGGTCGGGAAAAGCTCTTGACCATAGCTAAAAACAATATCCAAGTCTAAACCAATGATGACACAAGAAACCGCAACCAAGAAATAAAGCCTTCCAAAGTATGGAAGCTCCCCACTTTAAGTGAACACAAGATGTCCTCGAAGTCCAAGTCACTGAGCCGTAGGTTTAGTATGACCAACACCTACTTAATGTGGGGATACAATTGTAATGCCCCACAAAATCTTCTTCCAGTCTGAGTCTTAGAGCGTATTTGGTAAAGAAAAAATCCAAGTCAAAATGTTTCAAAAATATTCTCCCAAGTATGAAATAGTTTAAATCATGTGAGAATATATTTGAGAATGAATTAAGATCATAGAGGTCCCTTAACTTATGAATATGTTGAAAACTTTCCTATCGTTGAAGTTTTAGTGACCGTCAAAATTTGAGTCAATTTAAATCAACTATAACTCATTGTATATGAATAACTGGGTGGATTTCTATAAATCAAATGAAATATCTTTGAATTATCTTTCCAACTATACCAATTTTGCCTAAATACGATATCGGAGCAAAGAGTTATGCCTATTTTACTCCAGCATGTCAAGCTGGAAAATGGTGACGACGTTTCTGACGGCCCATCACGTTTCTGACAAACTTTTTGATGATGTCATCATATTCTGATGATATTTCTGATGATGTCATAAGCCTTGGGCATAAAATGAAAAATTTGGATCCCTTTTGTGATGACCATTCATGACGGCCAATCACGGACCTGACGGCCTATCACGGATGGAGTCAAGTATATTTTTCCAGCAATTCAAGGACATTTTTGCAAGGGTATTTTGTTCATTTTTTTACCTTTTTTGAGACTCTATAAATATAAGTAACACTCATTCAAGTCCTAATTCCATCATTTTATTTTCCAATTCTCTCAAGAATATCTAGGGTTTCATTCTACAACCCTAATCTTCAAAAATTCATCCATAAATTCTTCAAGATTTCTTCAAGAATCAAGTTCCTCATAGTGTGTGCTTCAAGAATTTATTTATTTCAAGTGTGGAAAAAGTTTCAAGCACTAAAGTTCATCCAATTTCAAAGGTTAAGGTATGTAGATGTTGATTCTTGAGTCCCTTTCATCCAAGAAGCTCAAGAAGCCTTTTTAAGATTTTTATGTTTATGAGTTGTAAATGATTTGTATGAGTTGAAATGGATGTTTAATATATTTTTGAGTTTTGATTTATGTTTCCCTACAAAATTTATGAGCTTTGACCCTAGTATGTGGAATTCATGTGATGTTTATGCTAGACCCTCTTGAAGTTATTTTTTCATGTGATGTGTTCATAACTTTTGGGTGTAAAAATGGTTGAATAAGTAAAGAAAGTTCCCCATAGGTTTGATAAAGAGCTTAGGTGAAGCATAAGGGCCACTATAGTATGTTGAATAGGAAACCCCAAATTGTGAGCTAGTCCATGCATGCCTAGTGTTTGATAAATGCCTTAGTGAGTGAAATGTGCCAATATAGCATGAAATCCTTAAGTAGGTGTAAAATTGGTCGTGTCTAGTATTTGTTGAAAGACCTTAGTGAACAAGTCGAGATATGATGGTTGTAAATTCCCTAATTTTATGCTCTTTGATATATGCTTAGCTTTTAATACATGTCAAGTGGTTAGCAAGTAAATAGTGACGTGTTAGTATGAAATTTCCCCCAAATCAAGTGATATCCAAATACATGACAAGACCGATATAGGTATGAAGTAGTTGATGTAAGACCTCGTTGAATGGGGTATAATCAAATAACATATCTTCCCTAGTCTAGTATATGATGGTGAACTGATGTTGATGATCCTTAAAGGTTTAGAGTAACCATTTGCGGTTGTGATGATGAATAGAGGTCTATGTTTCCTAAATGCTTAATGCGATATCCTAAGGATCTTGAGAGGGAAAATATGTTATGATGCCTAATTACTTGAAGTGATGCTTTAACGATTGTGATAATACATGGATGATTATAATGATGTATAAATGCTTTTAATGATGAATGAATGATTGTAGTGATGAATGGATCACCGTGATGATGCATGAATGATTTGTGATAAAGAATGATTATGTCTTACTCTTATGTTATCGAGTCCTAGTGGTAGTTATACCGGAAAATAAAGATGTTGTCTAGAGCCCGTGTCAGTTTCTTAATAATTCCAATCGAGCCATGATTCTCAGAACTCAGTGAACTATAAAACTCTGTATCCTTAGACAAGTGCGAAGCTTAATAAAGCTCGATAATCTCAGTTATCTCTATAATCTCTATATCGCTAGTAATCTAACCTCAGACCTATAATCAGCTCAGTTCTAATAGTATTCAAGTGATTCAATCCTAATCTTAGAAGCTATTCAAGTAATCTATTTAAGCTTTGTATCGTTAGTCAGATACCATGATTCGATATCTTTGTCGTCAGATACGGAACAAAGTGATCTCAATGTAACTCAGTCAGACCTTTTGAGTAATATGAATAGTGTTAGATTCAGTTCAGCCAGTTTTCAGTTGAGAATTCAATTCTGAGTCTTTCAGTTGGGAGTACAAACTAGCACCGAGCGAGCTCAAGGATGGGAACTCACCTACTAGTTGAGGGTGTGATTCTTAGAAGCAATCCTTGTGCTCCAGAACTACGTAGACAGTGTAGACTGAGACATCACACCTGTTAGTTGAGGGTGGATGAGAGACATCATACCTACTAGATGAGGGTAGATGAGGTGGCTTGATCTACTAGATGAGGGCTCCACTATTCTCATTTGAGGACCTGCTAGATGAGGGCCACATAGAGTTATCTTTACTAGTGACACGGTAATGACACCTTTCTAACTAGGGAACAGGTTGGACACTACATATGGTAGGTCGGGGCATGTCGGTTAAGTGACTACTTCCCACAGTTTTAGTTTCAGATTCAGTCTCAGTTTCAGAATCAGTCTTTAGAAATCAAGACTGTCAGATATAGTCATCTATCATTGTAAGGAACTTAGATAGTTCCATTGATTTATAGGCCATCCCATTAGATAGAGTTGGTCTCATATATAATTATTTGATATTATATTCAAAGATATGCTGTCAGACATGATTGATCACAGTATCAAATTTCTATTGAGTATTCTTGTTATTAGATTCACATATAATTATATTTCTTATCATTGATAAAGCTTTCGAAATCATATGTTAGAAAGGTTGATCTCTAATCCTGTCAGTTGAAAGCAGTAAGTCTAAGAATTTAGTCATTGATGTAAGCACATCCAGATCCTCAGTTATCAGTATCAGATGAGTCAGTGATTTATTGTCTCAGTATCAGCAGTGAGTTCAATCTGTAGTAAAGTGGTATTTGAGTTTCAGTATCTAGAGTTGTGATAATTGTGTTCATGTTCTGTGCATTCATGTATGTGTTCTCATGCGGCATTTTTATGATTATTAAGTTTAGATATTGTGCATGCATGAACTCTTACATTACCCTACCCCATCTACATACTCAGTATATTTTCGTACTGACACATTTGAGCTATGGTATTTTATTTGACACCATAGGTTCAGAGGCATAGGATCTAGTTTATCCTCAGCAGTTTAGTCCTAGTCAACAGCAGTAGCAGTTAGTCCTCTTTTTTTGAGGATGAGTCTTAGTTTACTACTATTGTTTTAGACTTTGTTTATTTTTTATTGATGGAGTTAGTTGGAGACATGTCCCATCAACTCCACAGTTTAGACTGTTAGAGGATTTTCTGGCAGATGTATTAGTGTTTAATTTTCAGTTTTTAGTATGTATAGATGTGTTAAACCTTATGGCAAGTTTCCATATTTTTCAGATATTCTGCAGTGCATAGGTACAGATATTAGAAAAGGGTTAGCTTATGTCCTTCAGGTCCATAAGCACCGTGTGACATCCTTGGATAGGATCTCGGGGTCTTACAAATTTGGTATCAGAGCCTAAGGTTCAAGAGTATCCTTGAGAGTCTGAAAAGCCGTATCTAGTAGAGTCTTGTACATAGGTGTGTAGCGCACCACATTTATGTACAAGAGGCTACAGGATGTTCTTAGGAGTAGTTCCTCTTCTTTCAGTGATCATTTTATGCGAGTGAGCATGAGCTCAATTTGATCCTCAGTCTAATCCACTTCATTCTTTCATTTACAGAGTATGCCTCCTTGCAGAGACTTTGTCCATCGGGTTGATTATCAGCCCCCTCAGCCAGTAGATCCTGAAAATGAGGGTGTGTCACATACAGAGTTTTGGGCAGCTTTCCAGGTGCTAGCCCAGGTAGTGACTAACGTTCATGGCAACCGTCAGGCTGCAGTCCCACCTTAACAAGATGGGAATTTTGCCACATCCAGGATTAGAAGCTTCATGAAAATGAACCCGCCCGAATTCTTTGGGTCAGTAGTAAGTGAGGATCCATAGTTATTTCTTGAAGAGGTAAAGAAAATCACCCAGATTATGCATGTGTCAGAGAAGGAGATTGTTGAGTTAGCATCTTATAGGTTGAAAAATATTGCTCATGATTGGGTAGTGATGTGGGATAAAAGTAGAGGGGAGAATGCAGCTCCCGTGACTTGGCTAGAGTTTCAGAGTTCCTTTCTAGATAGGTTTTTCCTGCTAGAAATGAGAGAAGCTAAGGTAGAAGAGTTTATGAACCTAAGGAAAGTCTCCATGACATTGAAAGAGTATTGTCTTAAGTTTAACCAATTAGCTAAGTATGCTCCCGACTTGATAGTTGACCCTAAGCGGGTATGAGTAAGTTTTTGACTGGGGTATCAAGTGATGTGTTGAAAGAGTGTAGATCTACCATGCTTAATAGAAATATAAATCTTTCTAGGCTAATGATTCATACACAACAGATTGAGGTAGATAAGATGAAGGAGAGAGGGAGAGTGAGTAAGAAAGCCAAGATAGGTAGTTGTGGTTTCTCGCAGTCAGGGTCTCAAGGTGGTAGTAGTTCTCAGTATGGTCGAAGATTTTTAGTTCTATATCCATCTTCAGCTAGTGTACTCACACCTACATTTAAGGGTGTCAAATTTGAGGGAGAGCCAAGCTCCAAAGCCCAGAGTAGTGCTAGTGGTATTCGTACCTACCTATTATGTGAAGAATGTGGTAAGAATCATAAGGGTGTATGTAGAACCGGTAGTGATGTGCACTTTGGATGTGGTGAGACCGGTCATAAAGTTTGATAATGTCCCAAGCTAGGTCCCCAAAGTCAGCATAGCCTTCCTTCAGCTCATAATAGATTGTATGCACTTCAGGCTTGCCTTGATCGAGAAAGATCCCCTAAAATTGACCTGGGTATTTTATGAGCCCTTCATATTTATGTTATGCATTGGTAGATCCTTTTCTCTTATTTTGAGCTTATATGTTAGCATGAGTCATGCATAAGTTTCAGATCTTGATCGGTCAATTAAGACCCATTCTGTAGGTGCCCCACTCTAGTATTTTAGCGAAGTGTGTTTAGAGGGACATAGAATACCAAGAGGGAGAAACCCCATGGTATTATTATATTGCATGACATTATATTCATCTCGATGTATGTTCAGATTTTCCTTATAAAGTTAGCATCAATCATTGTTGCATTGTCAAGTCGTGCTTTCAAAAGTCAGCTTAGCCGAACATTAATGCATTAGATATGCGCATTTAGTAGAAAGAGTTCAGCTTGTCAGTGTGTGTTTAGTCATGTATTCATGAGATCATCCCAGTTATGAGTCCATGCATCAGATATACATGTGTATTATGAGAATTCAGCTATGAGTATCATCAGTTGAGTATTCCATGCATCATACATGCATGCCCAGTGTGAGAACTCTATAAGTCAGTCGTTCTAGTTGTGTAGTCTTGATCTAAGATGTTTCCATTTATTGAGTAAGTTTTGTTAATCCGTATTCTTAGTCTATCAAATGACATTCGAGGATGAATGTTCTCAAAGGGGACATAATGTAATGCCCCGCAAAATCCTCTTCTAGTCTGAGCCTTAGAGCGTATTTGGTAAAGCAAAAATCTGAGTTAAAATGTTTCAGAAATATCCTCCCAAGTATGAAATACTTTAAATTGAGTGGGAATATATTTGAGCATGAATTAAGCTCATAGAGGTCCCCTAACTCATGAACGAGTTGAAAACTTTCCTATCATTCAAGTTTTAGTGACCGTAAAAAATTGGGTCAACTTAAATTGACAATAACTCATTGTATATGAAGAAATGGGTGGTTTTGTATATATCAAATGAAAGATCTTTGAATTATCTTTCCAATGATACTAATTTATCCTAAATACAATATCGGAGAAAAGAGTTATACCCATTTTACTCCATCATGTCAAGTTGGAAAATGGTGACGACGTTTCTGATGGGCTATCACATTTCTGACGACCTTTTTAATGACTTCGTCATATTCTGACGACATTTCTGATGGGCTATCACATTTCTGACGACCTTTTTAATGACTTCGTCATATTCTGACGACATTTCTGAAGATGTCGTCACATTCTAACGACATTTCTGATGATGTCATTAGCCCTAGGTAGAAAATCTAGAATTTGGACCCCTTTTGTGATGACCATTTGTGACGGCCTATCACGGACCTGGCGACCTGTCACGGATGGCGTCAAGTATATTTTTCTAGCAATTCAAGAGTATTTTTGCAAGGGTATTTTGTTCATTTACCACCTTTTTTTAGCCTCTATAAATATGAGGAACCCTCATTCAAACCCTAATTCCATTATTTTCTTTTTCAATTCTCTCAAGAATATCTAGGGTTTCATTCAAGAACCCTAATCTTCAAAAATTCATCCATAAATTCTTTAAGGTTTCTTTAAGAATCAAGTTCCTCATAGTGTGAGCTTCAAGAATTTATTTATTTCAAGTGTGGATAAAGTTTCAAGCACTAAAGTTTATCCAATTTCAAAGGTTAAGGTATGTAGATGTTGATTTTTGGGTCCCTTTTATCCAATAAGCTCAAGAAGCCTTTTTAAAACTAAAATATTTTTATGTTTATGAGTTATAAATGATTTGTATGAGTTGAAATTGATGTTTAATGTGTTGTTGAGTTTTGATTTATGTTTGCCTACAAAATTTATGAGCTTTGACCCTAGTATGTGGAATTCATGTAATGTTTGTGTAGACCCTCTTGAAGTTGTTTTGACATGTGATGTGTTCATTACTTTTGGGTAAAAATGGTTGAATAAGTGAAGAACATTCCTCATAGGTTTGATAAAGGGCTTAGGTGAAGCATAAGGTCCACTATAGTATGTTAAATAGGAAACCCCAAATTGTGAGCTAGTCAACGCATGCCTAGTGTTTGATAAAATGCCTTAGTGAGAGAAATGTGCCAAGATAGCATGAAATCTCCAAGTAGGTGTAAAATTGGTCGTGTCTAGTGGTTGTTGAAAGACCCTAGTGAACAAGTCAGAATATGATGGTTGTAAATTTTCCGATTTTGTGCTCTTTGATATATGCTAAGCTTTTAATACATGTCAAGTGGTTAGCAAGAAAATAGTGACGTGTTAGTATGAAGTTTTCCCCAAATCAAGTGATATCCAAATACATGACAAGTCTGATATAGGTATGAAGTACTTGATGTAAGATCTCGTTGAATGGGGTATAATCGAATAACATGTCTTCCCTAGTCTAGTATATGATGGTGAACTGATGTTGATGATCCTTAAAGGTTTGGAGTGATCCTTTTGCGGTTGTGATGATGAATAGAGGTCTATTTTTCCTAAATGCTTAATGCGATGTCCTCAGGATCTTGAGAGGAAAAGTATGTTATAATGCCCAACTACTTGAAGTGATGCTTTAACGATTGTGATGATACATGAATGATTGTAATGATGAATGTATGCTTTTAATGATGAATGAATGATTGTAGTGATGAATGGATCACCGTGATGATGCATGAATGATTTGTGATGAAGAATAATTATACCCAAAAATAAAGATGTTGTCTAGAGCCCGTGTCAGTTTCTCGATAATTCCAATCGAGCCATAATTCTCAGAACTTAGTGAACTATAGAACTCTGTATCCTCAGACAAGTGCGTAGCTTAATAAAGCTCAGTAATCTCAGTTATCTTTGTAATCTCTATATCGCTAATAATCTAGCCTCAGACCTGTAATTAGCTCAGTTCTAATAGTATTCAAGTGATTCAATCCTAATCTCAGAAGTGATTCGAGTAACCTATTCAAGTCTGTATCATTAGTCAGATACTATGATTCAATATCTTTTTCGTCAGATACGAAACCAAGTGATCTCAACGTAACTCAATCAGACCTTTTGAGTAATATGATCAGTGTTAGATTCAGTTCAGCTAGTGTTGAATTGAGAATTCAGTTCTGAGTATTTCAGTTGGGAGTAGAAACTAGCACCGAGCGAGCTCAAGGATGGGAACTCACCTACTAGTTGAGGGTGTGATTCTTAGAAGCAATCCTTATGCTTCAGAACTACATAGCCAGCGTAGGTTGAGACATCACACCTGTTAGTTGAGGGTAGATGAGAGACATCATACCTGCTAAATGAGGGTAGATGAGGTGGCTTGACCTGCTAGATGAGGGCTCCACTGTTCTCGTTTGAGGACCAGCTTGACGAGGGTCACATAGAGTTGTCTTTAGTAGTGGAATGGTAATGACACCCTTCCAACTGGGGCACAGGTTGGACCCCACATGTGGTAGGTTAGGGCATGTCGGTTAAGTGACTACTTCCTACAGTTTCAGTTTCAGATTCATTCTCAATTTTAGAACCAGTCTTTTGAAATCAGGACTGGCAAATACAGTCATTTATCATTATGAGGAACTCAGATAGTTCCATTCATTTATGGGCCATCCCATCAGATAGACAGGTCTCACATACAGTTATTTGATATTATATTCAGAGATAAGCTGTCAGACAGGCTTGATCACAGTATCAAATTTCTATTGAGTATTTTTGTTGTCAGATTTAGATATAATTATATTTTCTATCATTGATAAAGCTTCCAAAATCATTTGTTAGAAAGGTTGATCTCTAATCCTGTCAATCGAAAGCAGTAAGTCCAAGAATTCAGTTATTAATGTAAGCACATCCAGATCCTCAGTTATCAGTATCAGATGAGTCAGTGATTTAGTATCTAATATCAGTAGTGAGTTCAGTCTGCAGTAAAGTGGTATCTCAGTTTCAGTATCTAGATTTGCGATAATTGTGTTCATGTTCTGTGCATTCATGTAGGTGTTCTCATGCGGCATTTTCATGATTATTAAGTTTAGATATTGTGCATGCATGAACCCTTGTATTAGCCTACCCCGTCTACATACTCAGTACATTTTCATACTGACACATTTGCGCTATGGTGTTTTATTTGATACTATAGGTTCAAAGGCACAGGATCTAGTTTATCCTCAGCAGTTTGGTCCCAATCAACAGTATTATCAGTGATTCCTCTTCTTTCGAGGACGAGTCTTAGTTTACTACTATTGTTTCAGACTTTGTTTATTTTCTGTTGACAGAGTTAGTTAGGGACATGTTCCATCAACTCCACAGTTCAGATTGTTAGAGGCTTTTCAGACAGATGTATTAGTATTCAGTTTTCAGTTTTGAATATGTATAGATGTGTTAAACCTTATGGCAAGTTTCTGCATTTTCTTCAGATATTATGTAGTGTACAGGTATAGATATCAGAAAAGGGTTAGCTTGTGGTCCTTCGGATCCATAAGCACCATGTGACATCTTAGGATAGGATCTCGGGGTGTTACAACAATGTATAAAGATGGTTAGAGGTTGGAACTCTAGCACGTATCTCAAAGATAAGGATAAATAGTACCAACAGTTTAAAACCATTCAACTAATACATATAACCAATGTAATACATATATATACATATATACATGCCAATATAGGGAATAAGATTAGAATGAACTTTGAAAATATTAACCTGGGTTGTGTAGAATAACTGTCATAAAACAAGGCACCCACGGGCTATATGTTCCCAACTCTCCCCTAGTTGGAAGGGTCCCAGTGCATGTAGCTGCACGAACCAGAGAAAATATCCATATCCTCATATGCCTATATGGGAACTCGAACCTTCCGACATATTCAAGGAGACATAACACCAATGTATACAATATGGGGGACTCATATATCCCATTCATATATTTATTTAGGGGACTTGAACCTCTCGATCATATAGATACCCGCATCGGCTAGCGCGGTTTACAGTGTAGTCCTTCAAACCACCCTTTCACGGCCCAATTGCACATCCTATTTTAAAGCCTAATTAAAACATTCATTACACATATACACAACCATTAATCCAATTACAATTACTTACCAAAGGCATTCCGTTGGTATCGTCATACCAACCCCACTTGCAAGTGTACTACATGCCATAACCATTGCTATTCGACTTTGGGACTCAAACCCATTGTCTATACAAAGTCATCAATTCAATTAAAAATTTAAGGACTCAAACCCATTATCAAATAAGGACATAAATCAATTTAATATTTAGGGACTCGAACCCATTATCAAATAAGGACATAAATCAATTTAATGTTTAGGGACTCCAACCCTTTTGGACAATTAAACCACAAAAGTTACCATTTAGATCATTACATGGCCAATAAGGCATTTAACTAACCATTTACCAACCATTCATATTTATTATGCCAATGGCTTAGTTCAAAAACATTTCAATTCAATATATGGTCATTAAGAACCTTACAAAATCATTCATCCTTTGTTAGCATCCTTATACCAAGCATTAGTTCAAAATAAAATTCACTATGTGACAATATTTGTCTCTTAGGCATTTTCACAAACACATTGAGGGCATACCTTTATCAAGACCAAAACCAAAGTAAAAACCATCAAGTTTAGGGTTAACCATAACCCAATTGTTAAACTACAATTGCCAAGCACCCACATGTGCAAACCAACTTCAAAACATATATAAACAAAAGTTAAACCAAGAGTAAATAACACTCAACTATATGCAAACAAAACCCTCAACATTGTTTTTCAAAATCACTATTAATAAACCATAACAATGGTTAAAACACATGATATTTTAGAACTAACGATGAGGGATAAATCACATGCCTTATTCACAAAGATTCATGGAAGAACCTTGACCCTTGAGCCTCTAGATAAACACTTAAGGAAAAACCTAGCCCAATCCTCAAGAGAGAGTTTAAAGAGTATTTTTGGAGTGGTTGATCTTTTTAAAGTGTGTTATGAGAGGACACAACATGTTATAAGATGTAGGGAATTAAGAGTTTTGGGGTGGGAAATATTTGCAATACCCACATCTTAAAAGCTGAAAACATGATTGCAGTAGGGTATAACCACACCAATCAAACTGTACTCTAACACTCGTACCCTAGGCATCAACTTGGATTCCAACACTTTCCAACATATAAGTTTCTAGACCAACTCATATCTAATCATATGATTGGTACCCCTAAACCATATGCTATCCAGAATACTCTAGGCTAGACATAGGACACTATATGATTTAGTACTATACCCCTTGTACTGTAGCTTACTACTAGTAAGATGTCCACTCGTACCTTGGACATAATACAACCCAAGCCATACTGAGCATCATACAATTTGAGTGCCCTAAACCATACCTATATCATATGACTAGTATCTACAAGTAGTATGATGTCCAATGAGCTAAAAATTAAGATTTTTCTAAGGGTCAAAACTAGGGTATTTCAGAACTGGCAAACCTAAGTTACCTCAGATGAAAGAGGAGCAGAACTAATACGATCAGACTAGCAAGACTGTGTGACCACTAGTTAGGCAAGCATATGAATAGACTAACAAAACTTTGCATTAAAGATATCTCACTAGGGCATATAGTCATGAGTGTCACCATCTAGTGAAGCCCAAGGAGGACTAGTGGGGGACCATTAAAACTCTATGTGGGGTAGCACAATCAGGAGTAGGGACCTAAGACTGGGTCTGTATTCCATATACAGTACTAGTTCCCTCCATGTTTTTCTCAGGTAGGATAGAGGGTCTAATAGAGTTTCTAAAAATGTCAAATTTTTGAGGAGGCATGATCTGAAATGCGAGTAAGCTAGGAGTTCAAGAAGTTTCAAGAAAACTAGAATCTATAGCCTAAAATATTGCACAAGAAAGGAAAACATTCCTAAATGCCTCGTAGCATCCTCTTTATAAGTGTGGCGCGCTACACACCCATAAAAAGGACTCTATTTGACATGGCTTTATAGATACCCAACTACTCTAAATCTCTCTCTAATACCATGCTTATTATAACCTGAACCAGGGCCTAGTCCTGGTGGGTATGTCAAGCCCACCATGATCCGAAGACTACCCCCTTAGCATAATATCAAGAACAAAATAAAGATAAATATCAGAAAACAACCATAGATAGAAATAAATATAGATCAGACAAAGATAGTTTAAGAATCAAAACAAATATCCTACCCACACTTGTCCACAATATCCTTTAATACCAAAGTACCAAACTAGGTAGGGACATGCCCCTAACTACGACAAAGTAAAGTCACAATTCCCAAAATCTAAAAAAAACCCTAACAAAATGGTAGGGCTTTCAAAAATATGGAGGATTACCACTTCACAAAAACTCAACCAATGAACCACACCACCTAATATTTCCCAAGAGTAAAAGAAAAACCCTAGGACACTACATCATGAAATGATGCAATGTCCAGGGATGGTCAGTAGGATAAGCACTGGCGTGTAACTCAAGAATAGTGGTAAAATAATGCCATGTCCAAAATCTATCAAAAACACATGCAAACATTTATATATATATAAAGAGAATGTCAGGATAGGGTAAAGGGGCATGAACATGGAAGTTTAAAACCATTAACCTGGATTGTGTAGCTCTATCTGCCCAAATGGCACCCACGACCTATATGGGTTTATCTCCCTCTGTTGAAAGGGCCCCATCATATGTTAGAAGCATGACCTAGGAAATCCAAAAGAGGACCAGAGATACCAATGCTTCAGCTATCGCAAAAATATAATATATGAACAAAGTATACAATCATATAGACCCTCACACTAATAAACGTGGTTTCCAGTATTGGTTCCCCTGTCACCTCCACCTTCATAGAGAGCTACACAACCCTCTTTAAGCCTAAATTAAAACATTTATACATAATCCCAATCGTTAACCCATGAGTCATTCATTAAGGTATTTACCGACATGGTATCATATACCAATTACACTTGCACAGCTTATATAATTATACCAACCAATACAATTAACTATTAGACTCCCAAGTTCTAATTCATTTCTAAACCATGTCCACCAAGGGCATTCCAAGACTATTTTTACTATCCATTATCCTTCAATGCAATGCAATGTTCCAAAAGAAAGTTCAACTATGCAATTTTCATATTCCAAACCAATGTTATAAATGTGGGTTGAGGTTATCACCATTATCAAGCCAAAATTCATCAATTTGGGGAAACATATGTCCCTATTTCCATTCATTATAACCATGCACCCATTCAGGCCCTAAAACCATCAATTAAAGTGTAAACAACACATTTAAACCATGAGAAATACAATTCATGTAATAAACACTAAAAACCCTCAACCCAATTTCAAACCCAACAATTAAAATCACATGAACAATAATTTAATATATGTCATAATATAAAATTCATATTAGGGATGAGAGACATGCTTGAAATACCAATGAATTTGGAAGAACATTCAAAGTTTGAAGCTTGGAGGGTAAATTCCTTATGAAACCTAGTTTGTCTTGCTTTGGGAGTTTAAGATGGAGAGAGAGTAAGTTTGATTAGATTAACTAAAGGTAAAAAGTCTATTTGAGTGTTTTTAAGTCATGGGACAATGTGTGAAGAAAGAAAAAGACAAAAATAGCCTTAATTAAAATGTGTAGGAAATTTAGGGCTAGTCATTATGACTCATATAATGACTCGTGACGTCTGACCACGAGTCGTTACCTAGACTTGTTACCTAAGGGTCAAATCTATGACCCCTCACTATTATGACCACGAGTCCCTTTTAATGACTCGTGACCTAACCTTGACTCGTGATGAAGAGTTATAATCAAGGAAGACTCTTGGGTACACCTTACCATTGAGATAACGAGTTCCATCCTATGACTCGTGATGAGTGATAACAAATCATCACCTGAGTTATAGCCATGGTAGTGTTCAATTTATTTCAAAAATTCAGAGTCAAGAAACCAAGGGTATTACAAATATAAAGCAAAATGTTATATCAGTGATATAGAGCAAATTTCAAAAGTTGTTACTACAATTAGTTATTATCCAAACTATCACTATTTTTGGTAATATGACCTCAAACTATCTCTATTTTTAAAAATTTATCTACAATTTAAACATCGGCCCACCTAGAAAAAGACTCCCAAATGAAATTTTTTGATTTTTAAGGTGTAAAGTCCACCTCATACATCACATTTGGGCCAATATTATTTCATTAGGCCGACATGATGATAGGCTATCTTTTTCTCACAAGAAAAAATGGGTAACTTACACAAATCCCACAAGTTTTAAAGCTAATTATATTCTCCCATAATTTTGGCATATTACATAAAATTTCATATAATATGAGATGGTGTTACATTGTTACATATGAAAATGACAGATACACGAAAATTAACTCCATTAATATAAGATGAAAATCAAGGTATCCCTTAATATATGGCATTAATAAAGAAATATATATTTGTTTTATTAATTTCAGTTTGTTACTATTTAAAAATAATAAATTCATTAATTTTATAAATATAAAAAATAAGTATATCTTAATTAATTTTATTTTAATATTATTTAAAAATATATATTTTTTTCAATTAATTTTAAAGCTGGTTATGTAGACCATTTCATTACAAACCCAAAATATTTACACAATAATAAAAAAATTCCTTAACAAATCAATGGCCCAAAGGCCCAAGGCCTGGTAATAGACAAAGTAAGATAAAAGGCTTGATAAAATAACAATTGGAAAGTTCTAGAGTCTAAAAGCTACAAAAATCGATCTTCTTGTCTCCATCTCACAAGCTACCATTGATGCCAAATCTTGATGACTTGAGCTATGATTAGCGTCAAATCTTGATGAAGACACGATTGAAGAAGAAAGGTGATATTGAAACTCATCAAGGCTTTGATCTCCCTAATATCCATTGAAATATTTCAAGGCACCTATTGTATACCATCAAATACTTTCTTCACAGATAATAATGAGTCTTTAATACGATTGGGACCAAATTTTGCTTTATGCAGTAATTCAATCGTAGACCTAATACTCTCACTTCTACCTTCAAATTAGATATCTCCTCTAGTCTTCTACCCTTAGAATAAATAAGATTTCCTACATCATTTCTCATTTAAAAAATACTTGATCCAGGGCCAGGGTTTTTTTAGAAGCCCTATCTGAATTTCACTTATAGTATCCCCTCTTTGGGACCTTCCAATACATCACTTTACAATCAATTCTGGTTGTATAATATTCCCAAACACTCGCCAGTTCTTCCCAAGAAGAAGGAATTTTATTCAGCCAAGGGTATATGATATTGGTCATAAAAATCAAATACCTACTATCTTCTTCCTCATATTAACTTATGACATCCTTTTTCCATGTTTCAAAGCATTTTATCTCCTTCAAATTTGCCATAAAATAAACATAAAAACTACTTTAAAAATAGGCCTCAATTTTTGTGTAATATCCAACTCCACCACTTTAACACTTTATTTTTCACTTGAATGAATGGTCCATCAATCCCTACAATAGCTGCAAACTACTGCCATATAGATCTAGAAACTGGATAGTTAATAAATTATTTTCAATGGTTTCCGTACTCCATCCCTATAACAACATCAAATAACATCATCATTCATGATATTCCTGATCAATACTTCCCCAATATGTATTCTCTTTTCCCACAATTTCCACAAGAAGAAAATAACATTAAATGGAACAACTTTCACCCATATTTGTTTGAAATTTTATTTGATTTCATCTCTTGTTTGAAATTTTATTTGATTTCATCTCTTTGTCTTAAACGCTCCCAGGCAGACCCTATAATAAGCTTTTCAAAGCTATTAAACATCCAAAAAGGCTTATCCCACTCTTATAAATAAATTTTATGTTTCACTTAGTTGATAATATGATTACACACTTCCTCATTGAAAACCTAGTGCGTCAATTCTATATTCTAGTTACCATTTGAATAAAGTTGTTTTATCTCTTCCAATTGATTGTCAAAAATCATGCTCATAGGTAAATAATAGTGAAGTACTTCCAGTTGGGTCCAGTCGTCATAGCATATATTAGAATGAATACATTAAGTTTCACCACAAATCTCTTAGTCAAACATGTCCGTAGCCTTAAGCATAGTCCTCTAAATTAGTGTACTATTTTTATGCCAATTGGGGTCTCACTTTTTTACAATATTTATTCCCCGATTGATCCAAAATAATTTTTGTATTCTAAAAGTCAATCATAATTTAGAAAAAAGAGCTTTAGAAATATCAAACAAGGACCTAAAATCTAAAACCCCTTCTTCTTTAGGCTTGCAAATATCTATCCAAGCCGTCCAATGTTTGTTTCTGCCTACCTCTTTAAAATTCTATAGAAATCTTAAGAATATTATATATAAATTATAAATTACACACTTAGGAGGATAATAACAGATAACAAATAAATAAGAATAGTATTCAATACATTATTAATTAAGATCGCCTTATGACCAAATGGTAACATCTTTCCTTTCCAGGCCCTGAAGCTTATTTTGCACCTTTTTCATCAATCCTGAAAAATGAACCTTCCTTATTCTTACATGTCCTATTATGCAACCCAAATAAATGAGAGAAAATTTTCTTATATTAAACCCAGTGCATTCCTATACCACCCTAGAGTGAGCATGAACATTCTTGTGATAAATTAGAAAGGCTCTCTTCTACTTGTTAATCAACTAACCATATTGTGCCTCATAATCCCTAAAAGTGTCCATTATTAGTTGCAATGATTTTTTGTCAGTATAAATAAAGATAACAATATCATCTACATAAGCTTGGTGATTAATATTATCATTCCACTTAGATATCATATCTCTTAAATTCAATATTATTGAATAAAGAATTAAAGACTCTACAAAACACCTCAACTGGTAATAGACATAACTAGAGATAAAGGATACCCTTGGTTCACTCCCCTTGTATAATGAATGAAACTATATGCCTAACAATTAATAAGAATAGATTACCAATAATTAGCTAACTACCAGTCTTCAAATCTTATCAGTTACTTCATTGTTAAAATCTAAATTTTCCAACACTTGAATTAGAAAATTCCAATTCACCCTATCAAAACCCATTGCCATATCTAATTTAATCACTACGTTTCTAGTTTTTCCCTCATTCAGATGTTAACAATGATCTTTTGTACCAATAACATATTTTTAGTAATACTCGTATCCTTGACTGATTAATTTTTTGAAATAAGCCTAGGTAACTAATCCTTAAGCCTATCATGAAAAACTCTTGAAATGACTTTGTTCAAGAAATTACTCAAACTAATTGGCCTTACATCTACAAAGGGTAGTATCACATCCTATTTAGGCAACTTAGTATGAATGATAGATTATGTATAAGTACACCTATCAAAGAAGGCCTTCACTTTTTTATACACACCCTACCCTACAATACTCTAACAACTTTGAAAAAAATTACCAATATATCCATCATGACTACTGGAACTATCATCTTTTAGTTTAAAAACTACTTTCTTCACTTCTTCCAGAGTTGGGTTAGCATTAATAGCTAAGTTGTCATCATCAATAACCAAAGAAGAAATTTGTTGTATAAGACTCAGTTTCACATTAATAATACAGACTAAAAATTATTCCTTAAAATGAAAATAACTCCAGCAACTACTTGATCTCTACCTTCAGCTCACTGATAATCACATTTAAGAATCTTGTTAACAAATAATCTCTTCCTTCTACCATTAAATAAAATATGGAAAAATCTAGTATTTTCCCCTCCAGAGTACCATTAAATGCCTATTTTTTCCTCCATTATTCTTCTTCATAATCAATGTAGTGTTTCAATTCAGCTTGAGCTCTTGGCAATATCATTCTATTCAATGCTAAAGGAGACTATTGTAATAAATCATCCTTGAGTCTAAAAATTTCTTCCTTAATAATAAACAGCTTGAAAATATCATCAAATTTTTCTTACTCTAATTTGTTAAAGCAAACTGTCTTTTTTTATTTTTTACTTAAGGCTGATGAAAATATTAGATACTTCACTAGAAATCTAACTAGCTCTTGACACTTTCTCAAAATCATCTTTATCAGAGAGAATTTAAGAAATCAGAAAGGCATTCTAAAGATATCAGTCTGGTCTCCATAAGATAACAATAATGGGGCATGATCTGAACTAGTCCTAGCTAACTGCTCTATTTTCACAAGTCCATTCATACCCATAAAGGATTAAATCATCATTAATATATCTAATCTCTTGATAATGAACTCACTATCAACTCTTTGATTCCACAAAGTAAAAGGACTACTTTTAAAATTGATATCAAAGAGCTCACAAGAGTTTACGTGAAAAGAAAAATCCTCATATTCTTGAGGATATACCGTAAGTTCCCCAATCTTTTCTTTATCACCTAGAATGAAATTAAAGTCACCCCCACTAGCCAAGGTAGCATCATATTCAAGCTAGGACTTTAGATATTATCCCACATAATAACCCTTTCCTGAGCGTCACACTTAGCATATACCAAAGTAATGATTAAAAGTTGTCCAGATTCTTAAAAATTTAATTGTAATGACAATTGCTGCTTTAAGTTTGATAATAAACCAATGTGAACATAAGACTGAATAAAAAATCAAAATTTTCCATTCTAATTATAATTTTCATATTGCATCCCAACCTTCTCTTATATTTGTGAGTTTGACTGACACCTTGAAACGTCTCCATTAATACTATAATGGAAAAATTATAGTATCACTTGTATCTGTGAGTCCTCACAGACCTCACATTCCAAAACAAATCTTTCATCTTCATTTGGAACTTGACTTCCTTATCTTCATAGGATTTACTCTAGTACGCCTATTCTTCACCTTTTTTCTCCCCTTGTGTGTCCTTGAAATTATTTAAGGTGATAAATCAGCAACTTATAGACCCTGTATCTCCTTTCTTTGATCTTTTTCTTTCTCATTATCCTCCACTAGCTTTGTTTGTTGTGTTTTATCTACTTATTTAACTCCAACCTCCAATTGATGTGATAAAAATTCATGAAGAGTTTTAATAGGTGTTGTTTTTTTTATAGGATATTACTATTGTAGATTTCACAATTGTATCTTTGCTTGATGAGTGATATAACATGAGGTTGTTAGATATAACAACTATATATGTCCTCACTGTCTCTTTTGTTGTATGAATACATTTGAAGAATCCATCTAAAAGGTTTTTAATAAGTAGCTTGAGGTAGTACTTGCAGTATATGTTCTTTTTTTGGACTAATTTCTCTCCTCCCATCTACGTTAACTGCAAGTTACCTCTGTATATATTTTATGGGGTGGTATTGCACAGTTTGAGTAACTGCCATTCCTGCTCTTGAATCTTCTTTGGAAATAGAAGCATATGCTTCGAGTTTATATGCTTTGTAAGACCCCGCAAAATTCTAAGCTTAACTCAGTCTTTTAAAACTTGTTAAGGGTCCCAGACTTAGAAAATTTTAGCTAAGTATTCAGACTTAGTGTTATTTTAACCTTTGTAGGTTGGCGATTCTATTTCATAACCCTTATGACCTTAAAGTAATGATTTTTAGGTTGAATCGTGAACAGGAATATTAGCGGGTGTTCCCAAACAAGTTTTGGATTTTTCAAACTTTATTTGAAATATATTTGAAAGTTCAAACCAGTGAATCAATGCAATCTTAACGCGGTGCATCTCCTATCGCGTCGATGAATATTTTTCTCCAGCTCCCAGTGCAAATTCCAGTGAACTAAAGCGGACTCAATACGGTGTGTTGGCCATCACATCAATGCCAATGATGTGGCACGGTCTGCGCATCGCTAAGTCAATTTTCAGTCATTAAAAATTCGCATCCTCAGGGGTATTTGGGTCTTTTTTCCACATCTATCATCCCCAAAACACAAAATTAAACTCTTCTAAGAGAAAAAACTATTCATTCTTCACAAGTTTCTCTCAAGAACAAACCCTAGAAGATTTTAAATTCAATTCAAGGCTCAAGAACTTACCATCAATCGTTCAAAATTTAATTGTTAAGGTATGTCAAGTGTTCATCCAAGGGTCCCTTCCACCCTTGGAGTTCAAGAATCTATTTTTAAAACCTTAAGTGTAATAATTACTTGAATTTCATATTGGGTTTGATTATATTCATAATTAATTGGGTTTCTAATCTATGTGTTGTAACAAGTTTCATGTGGAGTTATTTGATATATGTATAGAATCATGTGAATGTGTGCTAAACCCTTGAAATTGTATATGGGGATTTGAGTTATGGTGCCTATATGTGGTTAGTGTCATGTGCATACATTATGTCCTCCAAGTGTTTGATAAATTGCTCATGTAAACAAAGAAATAGGGAAAAACAATCATGTCATATTAGCTTATGTTCAAGTTATAACATGCAAGTGTTTGAAAAAATATCTCTATGAATGAGTTATGATCAGGTGCATATGGTTCTACCCTTTTAAATTTATGCTATGATTTATTTTTCATGCTATTGAGTCCTGGGGGATATTTAATACCCAAAAACTTAGCTATTTACCTAGAGCTGTGGTAGTTACAGAACAGTCTCAGTAGTGTCACGAACAATAGCCATAGCAATCAACCACAATTATAGTTAAGTATTCATTTCAGACCTCAGTAAATCTGACTAGTCAACAGAACTCTGTAGTATTCCTTCAATTAATAGAATTCAGTAGTGTTTTGCCAGTTAACGAAAATCAGCCTAGTATAATTTAGAATTCAATCCAGTGTTTATTTAGTTGGGAGTAGGATTCAGCACCGAGTAAACCCAAGGACGGGGAATCACCTGCCCGTAGAAGTTGTAATACTTAGAACTAGTCCTTGTGTTCTAGAACTACATAGCTGGCATAGGTTGAGACATAAACCTACCAGTTAAGGGATAATGAGGTGTCCTACTTCCATTTGAGGGTACCACTTTTCTCATTTAGAGCACCAGCCAGATAAAGGTGACTCAGCTTGTCTTTACCCATGGCATGGTACTGACACCCTTCCAACTGAGGTTACTAGTTGGTTCCTAATTATTTTAGAAAGGGGCATGTCAGTTAGATGATTACCTCCAACAGTCTCAGTTTCAGTCTTCAAAATAGAACTCAGTTCAGTTCTACAGAAATCAGGACTGTCAGACACAGTCACTCAGTTCAGTATGGAACTCAGAATAGTTTCATAAGAATTAAGACTGTCCGATACAGTCTCTTAGTTTATAGTAGTACAATATCAATAAACCCAAATATCAGTAAATCAGTAATTCAGAACTCAGTATCTAGTGTTATTATGACCTCAGTTACAATTTACATATTTTATGTATGTACTCTCATTTTGTTATCTCATGTTATTCAGTAAGTAATGTTCCTGCATATGAACCTATTCATCTTAGCCAATCTCAGTTAGCATACTAGTACATTCAAAGTATTGATGCATACCTTTCTTTTACGTTATGATGTCTTACATCATAGGTTCAGACGCACAGGCTCTCGATCATACTTAGCAGCCCGATCCATCAGTAGCAGACTAGTGGTGAGTCCTTATTGTTCGAGGATAGATTTATTATTCCGGTATTTCAGTGCTTAGTTTACTTCAGTATCCGGAGTTAGTTGGCGACTTGTCCTATCAAATCCTTATTCAGATAGTAGAGAATTTTCAGACTAGAGTATTTGTAGACAAATGTTCAGTTTTGGTATTGATGTACCATACTCAGTATTTATTTTAGATTTGAACCTTATGGTAGATTTTGCCTAATTTCCACATTATTACAATATTATTATTCAGTTAATACAGCAGGTACCAGTCATGGGTTAGCTTGTGGTCCTTCAGGATTATGAGCATCGTATAGCTTTTGGGGTATAGATTCAGGGAATTATAAACTTGGTATCAGAGCCTAAGGTTCAACAGAGTCCTAGGAAGTCTGGAAGCCGCATCTAGTAGAGTCTTGGGCATGGGTGTGTAGCATGCCACACTTATGGATAGGAGGCTATTAGATGTTTTACAAAAAGTTTCCCTTCTTTCAGTATTTATTTTGTGCGAGTGAATATGATCTCAAGTTAAACTCTTATTCTAATCCGTTCTCTCCTTTTCATTATAGAACATACCTCCCAATAAGACTAATAAACAGAAAACCAGAAATCAGTAAGAACCTCAGCCCATTCAGGCAGATCCCCTGGACGAACATATCTCCCATGATGAATTCAAAGAGTTTTCACCACCCTAGCTCATTCCGTGGTAGCCCAGAATGAATGCCTAACTGCCATTCCGGCCAACCTAGTGGCTAATACTGTTGTAGCTAGGATTCAATACTTTACCCGAATGAACTCTCCATCTTTTACCAGGTCAAAGTCAGATGAGGACCCATAGGAATTTCTTGATGAGTTGCAGATGGTTATAGATATTATGGGGGTGATAAATATTGAGAGTGCTGAGGTAAATGCATATCAGTTGTAAGATGTGGCTCTCTCATGGTTCAAACAGTGGAAAGAAGAGAAGGCACAGATGTAGAGCCCATAGAGTAGGAGGAGTTTTCCATTACTTTTCTAGATAGGTTCTTCCCATTGAAGTTGAGGGAAGCTAAGGTTCTAGAATTTATTAACCCAAAGTAGGGCAACATGATTTTGAAAGAGTATTCTCTTAAGTTTATTCAATTATCTAGATACGCTCCTCATGTAGTAGCAGATAACAGATCTATAATGAGTAAGTTTGTGTCGAGCGTGTCTAATAGTGTGGTCAAGGAGTATAGGACTGCATGTTGATTAAGGAGATGGACATATCCAGGCTCATGGTCTATGCTCAGCAGATAGAGGAGGCTAAGAATAGGGAGAAGAAGAGGGAGAGAAAGAGAGTGAGAATAAGTCGTTTTAATTTTACTCAGCCTAAGTCAGAGGGTGGGAATCGTTGTCAGTTTTGCTCAAAATCCTCAATTCCAGTTCCGTCTTTAGCCATTGCTCCAGTCCCAAACTTCAAAGAAGGCAACAGAGATAGGGCACCAGGCCCTAAGCCTCAGGGTAGTATCAGCAGCACCCGAACCAATCCTCTTTGCCAAAAATATAGCAGAAACCACTAGAGTGTCTGCAGGGCTGGCAGTGATGTGTGTTTTAGGCGTGGCAATCTAGGTCACAGAGTCAAAGATTGTCCCCAATCAGGTTTCCAGGGTTAGGATAACTTCCCCTCAGCTCAATCCAGTCGTCTAAATCAACAGGGTGCCGCTTTCAGTGCTACCAGTGGGCAATGCCCAAACAGACACTATGCCCTTCAGTCCTGATAGGATCAGGAAAGTTCTCCTGATATGGTCACTGGTACGTTACAAGTTTATCATTTACATATTTATACTTTTCTAGATCTAGGAGATTCTTTATCATTTGTAACTCTTTATATAGATGTCGAATTCAGAGTCAGTCTCGAGATCTAGCAGAGCCTTTCTCAATCTCTACTCCAGTAAGTAAATCTATCATAGCCCTATAGATATACTGAACGTATCCGATTATGATATCTCATAAAGTCACTTCAACAGACTTAGTCAAATTAGAGATGAGCAATTTTGATTTCATTCTCGGCATAGTTGGCTTTATTACTGCTATGCCTCAGTTGAATGTAGAAACAAAATTATCCAGTTTTAGTTTCTGAATAAGCCGTCCTAGAGTAGACGGGTAGTACTTCAGCACTTAGTGGTTAGCTTATTTCCTACCTTAGGGCAAGAAAAATAATATCTAAGGGATGTTTCTACCATCTTATTTGAGTCCTGGACTCTAGATCAAAAACCCCTACTCTTGAGTCAGTATTAGTAGCATATGAATTCCCAGAGGTATTTCCTGAAGATCTTCCTAGCATTTCTCCTGAAAGGGAAATCGGCTTCAAAATAAACCTTTTTTCAAACACCCAGCCCATATCTATTCCTTTATATAAAATGGATCTAGTAGAAGTCAAAGAATTAAAAGAACAGTTGAAAGATCTCCTAGATAAGGGATTCATCAGACCCAATATGTCACCATAGGGTGCACCAGTTCTATTTATGTGTAAGAAAGATAGTTCTCTCAGAATGTGTTTAGAGTACTGCCAGCTAAATAAAGTCACAATCAAGAACAAGTATCCACTTCCCAGAATCAATGACTTGTTTGACTAACTTTAGGGTGCCAGTTACTTCTCTAAGATAGACCTCAGATCAGGCTATCATCAGCACAGAGTTAGGGAATGTAACATTCCAAAAATAGCTTTCAAAACTTGGTATGGTCACTTCAAATTCTTAGTTATGTCATTTGGTCTTACTAATGCCCCAACAGCTTTCATGAACATGATAAATCATATGTTCAATCAGTACTTTGACATGTTCATCATAGTCTTCACTGATGACATCCTTGTCTACTCCTGTAGTGAGCATGATCATGCAGACCATCTCAAAATAGTAATACGGACTCTCAGAAACCATAACCTATTTGCTAAATTTAGTAACTGCAAATTTTGGCAAAGGTCAGTATCCTTTCTCGGCCATATCATTTCTAGTAATAGCACTAGATTTGATCCCCAAAAGACCAAGACAGTGAGAAACTAGCCCAGACCTATCTCTCCATAAGTTATCCAGAGTTTCTTGGGTTTGGCTGGCTCTTATCGATGGTTTACTAAGGGATTTTCATCTATTGCATCTCCTATGTCCAGATTGACTCAAAAGAAGGTTAAATTTCAGTGGTCAGATTCTTGTGAGAAGAGTTTTTAGGAGTTGAAGACTCGACTCACTATAGCCTCAGTTTTGACTCTACTAAATGGTTCAGATGGCTTTATTGTGTATTATGATGCTTCTAGAGTTGGTTTGGGGTTTGTTTTAATGCAAAGAGGTAAGGTCATAGCTTATGCCTCTAGACAACTTAAGACCCATAAAAAGAACTATCCAACTCATGATCTTAAGTTAGCAGCAACAGTATTTGACTTAAGGATTTGGAGGCACTGTTTGTATGGATTGCACATTGATGTGTTCACTGACCATAAGAGCTCGCAGACCATAAGATCCTGTAGTATGTGTTCTCTTAGAATGACCTAAACCTCTATCAGAGAAGGTGGTTAAAGTTGTTGAAGGATTATGGCATGAGTATTCTGTATCATTTGGGCAAGGCCAATGTAGTGGCTATTCTCTTAGTAGGATCTCTATGGGTAGGATTACTCACATGGAGGATGGTAAAAAGTAGTTAGCTTAGGAGGTTCATCAACTTGCTCAACTAGGTGTTCACTTAGTCGATTTAGCAAAAGGTAGTGTATAGGTACAGAACAATTCAGAATCATCCCTGGTTTCTGAAGTGAAGAAAAAGTAGGATTGGGATCCTAATTTAGCTAAGTTGAAAGAATCAGTCAAAGATTAGAAGGTAGTAGTTTTCTCCCAAGGGAGAGATAGTATTCTACATTGTCAGGGTCACCTATGTGTACCAGGTATAGATGAACTAAGACAACGGATTCTTGTTGAAGAACATGGTGCACATTACTCTATTCATCTAGGGGCCACTAAGATGTACCATGATTTGCAAGAGATTTATTGGTGGAGTGGGATAAAGAGAGATATTTCAGAGTTTGTAACTAAGTACTCAACATATCAGCAGGTTAAGATGAAGCATCAGAAGCCTAGTGGGGCTATGCAGGAGTTTAGTATTCCCACTTGGAAGTGTGAAGAGGTGAACATAGATTTTGTAATGGGTTTTCCTCGTACTTATCGTCATCATGATTTAGTTTGTGTCATTGTAGACAGGATGACCAAATCATCCCATTTCCTACCAGTCCATACCTCTTATTCAACCGAGGACTATGCCAAGCTCTATGTTAGAGAGTTGGTCAGATTACATGAAGTTTTATTATTTATTATCTCAGATAGAGGTACGTAGTTCACTTCTCATTTCTGGAATTCCTTTCAAAAAAGTCTTGGTACCCAAGTCCACCTTAGTACAGCCTTTCACCCACAGACAGATAGTCAAGAAGTAAGGACCATTTAGACTTTAGAGGATATGCTGCGAGCATGTACGATAGACTTTGAAGGTATTTGGGATGACCACTTGAATTTAATTGAGTTCGTATATAACAACATATATCATTACAGCATTCAGATGGCTCCATTTGAGGTGCTCTATAGAAGGAGATATAGGTCTCCCATTAGTTGGTTTGAAGTGGGAGAGGCTATAGTAGTAGGGCTTGACTTGGTGTTTGACACCTTATAGAAGGTTCAGTTGACCATGGAAAGGCTTAAGACAGCTCAGAGCCGACAAAAATCATACGCAGATATACGGAGAAAGGATCTTGAGTTTGAGATTGGTGATTATGTGTGTTTGAAGATCTTTCCTATGAAAGGAATGAAGAGATTTGGCAAAAAGGGTAAAGTCAGTCCCCGATATGTCGGTCCTACCAAATTCTCAACCGTTTAAAAAAGATAGCTTACGAGCTTGAGTTTCCTTCAGATTTAGCTTTAGTTCATCCAGTGTTCCATGTTACCTAGCTAAAGAAATGCATAGGTGACCTAGCAGTTTTAGTCCCTGTAGAGAGTATAGACATTCAGAACAACCTCTCTTATGAGGAGATTCCAGTTGAAATCCTTCATTATCAGATTCGCAGACTGAGGAACAAAGAGGTCCCTCTAGTCAAAGTTCATTGGCGGAATCAGTCAGTTGAGGGAGATACTTGGGAAGCAGAAGCAAATATACGAACCAAGTATCCTTACCTCTTCTTCGCAAACTTAGACTCAGCCCAAGGTAACAGTTTTCCCTTGAACTTACTAAATTCCATGTTCAGATTTCCCTTATAGACTTGGTATCAGTTACTATTGCATTTTTTTAGTTATGTATTCATGCATCAGATATGCATATTTAGCATGAGAAACTTAGCTTACCAGCAATTCCAGTCATGCATTCATGAATTATGTTCAGCCATATACTCATGCATCAGATATGCATGTTCAGTACAAAATTTCATTATATTAGTAGTGTCAGCAATAAAATCATGTTACAGTTGTGCATGTCCTGTATCTAAATCCAGTCAATCAGTATTCTTAACTTAGTCAGCCTCATTCGAGGACAAATGTTCTCAAGAGGGAGATATTGTAAAACCCCGCAAAATCCTAAGCTTAAATCAATTTTTCAAAGATTGTTAAGGGGTGCCAGACTTAGAAAATTTTAGCTAAGTATACAGACTTAGTGTTACTTTAGCCTTCATAGGTTTTCAACTCTATTTCATGACCCTTATGACCTTAAAGTAATGATTTTTAGGTTGAATCATGATCAGAAATGTTAGTGGGTGTTCCTAAAAAAGTTTCAGATTTTTCGAACATCGTTTGAAACATATTTGAAAGCTTAAACTAATGGATCGATGCGATATTAACATGGCGCATCGCCCATCGCGTCAATGAATATTTTTCTCCATCTCCCAGTGTAAATTCCAGTGAATCGACATGGACTCAACGCGGTGCGTTGGCCATCACATCGATGCTAATGCTGCAGCGCGTCGGTCTGAGCATTACTAGGTTAATTTTTAGTTATTAAAAGGCCATATACTTAGGGGTATTTGGGTCTTTTTCCCACATCTATCAGCCCCAAAACACACAATTAAACTCTTCTAAGAGCAAAAACTATTCATTCTTCACAAGTTTCTCTCAAGAGCAAAACCTAGGAGATTTTAAATTAAATTAAAGGCTCAAGAACTTACCATCAATCTTTCAGAATTTAATTGTTAAGGCATGTCAAGTGTTCATCCAAGGGTCCCTTTCACCCTTGGAGTTCAAGAATCTATTTTTAAAACATAAAGTGTATTGATTATATGAATTTCATGTTGGGTTTGATTATATTCATGATTATAATGATTAATTAGGTTTCTAATCCATGTGTTGTTATAAGTTTCATGTGGAGTTATTTGATATATGTATAGAATCATGTGAATCCATGCTAAACCGTGAAATTGTAAATGGGAATTTGAATTATAGTGCCTATATGTGGTTAGTGTCATGTGCATGGATTATGTCCTCCAAGTGTTTGATAAATTAGTCATGTAGACAAAGAAAAAGGGAAAAAATCATGCCATGTTAGCTTATGTGCAAGTTATATCATGAAAGTATTTGATAAAATGTCTCTGTGAATAAGTTATGATCAGGTACATATGGTTCTGCCTTTTTAAATTTATGCTATGATTTAATTTTCATGGTGTTGAGTTTTGGGGGTATTTAATACCTAAAAACTTAGATGTATACCAAGAGCTCTGGTAGTTACATAACAATCTCAGTAGTGTCACAAATAGTAACCTCAGTAATTTGCTACAGTTAAAGTTTAGTATTCAGTTCAGACCTCAGTAAATGCGGCTAGTCAACAGAGCTTTGCAGTATTCTATCCATTAGCAGAATTCAGTAGTACTCCATCAGTTAATGGAACTCAGTGAACTTAGTTCAGTTCAGTTAGACAGTATGATCAATAACAGCTCAGTCCAGCCTAGTACAATTTAGAATTCAGTCAAGTGTCTATTTAGTTGGGAGCAGGATTCAGCACCAAGTGAATACAAGGATGGGGACTCACCTGCCAGTAGAGGGTGTGATCCTTAGAAGTAGTCCTTGTGTTATAGAACTACGTAGCCAACATAGGTTGAGACATAAACCTGCTAATCGAGGGTTGATGAGGTGTCCAACCTGCCAGTTGATTCTACCACTGTTCTTATTCAAAGCACCTAATGTAAGACTCCATAAAATACTTAATCTTAATTCAGTCCTTTAATCATGTTAAGGGGGTCACAGACTTAAAAAATTCTAGCTAGGTGCCCAGACTTAGTTTAATTTTGGCCTTCAAAAGTTTGAAAATTTATTTTTCCACCTTAACGTCCATTAATGGTCTATATTCTTGTTAATTCATGACCAGGAAGGTTAATAGATGTTCTCGAACAAGTTTCAGATTTTTTGGAACTCATTTCAAGTAAGTTTGGAAGTCCAAAATAGTGGACCAATGCGATCTTGGCCCGCGGTGTCGCCAATCGCATTGGTCACCAGTTGTGCAGACTTTCAGAGCCAAAACAATTGAGGCTCAACACATTTATGGTGCATCGTGTCAGGTATAGCATCAAAACCATTGATGCACTGCGTCACCTCTAGCGTCGGTGCCCAGTTATTTAGTTATTAAATATCCATAATTTTAAAGGCAAATGGATAATTCTCCCACCCCTATATAAGTCAAAAACACTGGATTAAGCCCATTTACAACAAAATATAGCCACTTCCCTCAAGATTCTCTCAAGAACACATTAGGGTTTTCAATTGGGGATCCAAGTCCAAGCAAATTTCTCCATGAATATTCCATCTAAGGTATGCATAGTGTTCATTCATGGACTCTGTTCATCCATGAAGCCCAAAAATCAAGTTTTAAATTACGAATTATGATATTTATTCTATGAACTGAATTATGTTCATGTGTTGTTGTTGTATGAATTCCAAGATGAAACCTTTATTATGTCTTTATGAAATTACACTAATATATGGACTGAAATCATGAAATTGGGTGGATTTTCAAAGCAAGGTTGTATTAAATTCATGCTCATGCTTAAGCTTTAAATCATGCAATCTAAGTGTTTGATAAAATGCCTAAGAGTATAGAAATTATGCTTGATAGTTAAACTATGACCCAAGTTATGAATGTACATGTTTCCCTATATTTAAAATGATTTCCATAAGGATTGTTGTGTAATACAATTGAGTGATGATATAATTATGATATTAAAATAATGAAGTTAAGACATGATCATGTGAATTCTAAGCTATATACAACATTATGATAACCATATGCTTCATGAAATATCCCCTACTGTCATAGTATGAATTGTTGATGTTGGCCATTTATTCAAGAAAGTCATGCTTTGTCAGTTTCCTTCTATCGAGTCCTGGGGGTACTTAAACCTAAAAAATATAGCTGTGTACCTAGAGCTAGCGTCATGTTTCACGATATCCTCAGTCAAACTGTGATCCATAGAACTCTGTCAGTCATGTGGCTCAGGAAATCTCAATTAATTTAGAAATCTCAGTAGTATTCTGTCAGTCAATGGAACCCCATGAATTTAGTCTAGTCAAGTTCAGTTAATTATGTTCAGTGTCTATTTAGATGGGATTAGGAATTAGCACCAAGAGAACCCAAGGATGGGAACTCACCTGTTATATGAGGGTATGATTCTTTGAAGCAATCCTTGTGTTCCTGAACTACATAGCCAGTGTAGGTTGAGACATCATAGCCTATTATACGAGGGTAGATGAGGTGGCTTAACCTATTATATGAGGGTTCCCACCGTTCTCACTAGATTTACCTATTATATGAGGGTTACTCACAAATTGACCTTACCAGTGGCGCGGTATTAACACCCTTCTAATTGGGGTTACAGATTGAACCCCAACTTAGCTATATTATGATTGTTTTGGGTATGTCGGTTAGATAACAACTTCCCATAATTTTAGTTACACGATCAAGACTGTCAGATATAGTCATACAGTTTCAGTAAAAGAACTCAGACAGTTCTTCAAAATTTAGGACTGTCAGATACAGTCAACTCAGAATAGTATGGAACTCAGCTAGTTCCATCAGAAACTAGACTGTCAGATACAGTCGCTCAGTATCAGTTATTTCAGTTATACAACTATCAGCATATCATGTTATCAACACTCAGGCTCAGTAATCATGTCGTCATGGTCTTAGTTACAGTTATTACGTATTCATGCATGCATTCTCACATTCATGTTATCCATCCAGTTAGTGTATTTTATGCATGTGAACCCTTTTCATTTAGCCTACCTCACATGTATACCAGTACATTTAATCGTACCAACGCATTTGCGCTGTGGTGTTTTTATACTATAGGTTCAGAAACACGAGCTCCAAAGCATCAGTAGCAGCCAGGTTTAGCAGTGAGTCCTCATCATTCATGGATGATATTATGAGTTATTTCATTGATTCATTTTTAGCTTTCAGTAAATGGAGTTAGTTGGGGATATATCTCATCAACCCCTTATTCAGACAGTCAGAGAATTTCCAGACTATCATGTTCAGATGGTTATTTCAGTTGTTTAGGTATTTCATACCCCATCCAGATGTTATGTTTTTATTAGTTATGTTCAACATTGAACCTTACAACCTATCAACCTTTATTTCTGTATTTCTATATATATATTATGCAGTGTACAGGTACATATATCAGTCATGGGTTAGCTTATGGTCCTTCGGGGTCATAGGCATCGTGTAGCATTTTGGATATTAGATTCGTGGTGTTACAAACTTGGTATAAGAGCCTAAGGTTTAATAGTGTCCTAGGAAGTCTAAAAGCCACATCTATTAGAGTCTTGTACATGGGTGTATTGTGCACCACATTTATGTACAGGAGGCTATGAGATGTTTTAGGAATAGTTTTCCTTCTTTCAGTATTCATGTTATGCGAGTGAGCATAATCATAAGTTAATCTCTCAGTCTAATCTATTTCTCCCTTTCTTCTACAGAGCATGCCTTCCAAAAGAGGAAACGGGAATCAGTCTGCCCCTCAGCCTGAAAATACTTTGGATGAACATGTTTCTTATGGAGAGTTCAGAGCTGCATTTACTACTCTTGATTAGTTAGTTGCTACTAAGAATGAATGAACAACTATCTTTCCGACCGACCCAATGGCTAGTTCAGCTACATCCAAGATTCAAGACTTCACTCGAATAAATCCTCCATCCTTTCTCGAGTCTAAGTCAGATGAGGACCCTCAGGAATTCATCGATCAGGTTCATAAGATTATAGAAATCATAGGGGTTACTTCTAGTGAGAGCACTGAGCTAGCTGCATATCAGTTGTAGGACATTGCTTACACTTGGTTTAAACAGTGAAATTCAAATGGCCAGAAGATGTCGGGCCTATTGAGTGGGAGAAGTTTGTCACTGCATTCTTAGATAGATTCTTTCCCCAAGAGCGAAGAGAAGCTAAGGTGTTAGAGTTTATCAACCTCATATAGGGTAACATGAAGGTGAAGGAGTATTTTTTAAAATTTACTCAATTTGCCAGATATGCCCCTTATGTGGTTGCAAACAATGGGGCTAAGATGAATAAGTTTATTTTGGGGGTGAATGATAGTGTGGTCAATGAGTGTAGGTCTGCAATGTTGAATAGTGACATGATTTTAGCAAGGCTTATGACTCATGCCCAACAGATAGAAGATAAAAAATATTAAAATGAGGGAGAAGTAGAATAAGAGAGCAAAGACAGGTAGTTTCAAATTTGGTCAATCCAAATCAGAAGGAGGAAACCGTTCTCAGTTTCGTCCTAATTCATCAGTTCCAGCTCCTTCTTCAGCTAGTGTTCCAGCTCCTAAATTTAGATATGGTAGCAGAGATAGAGCACCGGGCTCTATGTCTTTAGGCAGTGTTATTAGTGCCCCCACCTATCCTTTTGCCAAACTTATGGCAAGCACCATCAGGGTATTTGCAAAGCGGGCAGTGGTATTTGTTTCGGATATGGCAAGCCAAGACACCGAGTCAGAGACTTTCCTCAGGGTTAGCAGAACCGTTCCTCAGCTCAGTCCAGTCGTCCAAACCAGCAGGGTGTCACCTC
>NC_061119.1:90581626-90600926 GCF_002878395.1 Capsicum annuum | reverse complement strand
CGTTCCTCAGCTCAGTCCAGTCGTCCAAACCAGCAGGGTGTCACCTCCAGTGCTACTAGTGGGCAACACCCAAATCGACTTTATGCTTTCCAGTCCCGGCAAGATCAGGAAACTTCGCCTGATATGGTTACTGGTATGTTACAGATCTTTCATATGAATGTTTAGCTTTGCTAGATCCAGGTAATTACTTGTCTTTTGTTACTCCCTATATAGCAGTTGATTTCAAAATCAATCTCAAAATTCTAGTAGAACCCTATTCAGTATCTACCTAAGTGGGTAAAACCATCATAGCCCAGCAGGTATATAGGAACTGCCTGATTATGATATTTCAGAAAGTCACTTTAACAGACTTAGTTAAATTTGAGATGACTGATTTTGATGTCATTCTCGACATAGATTGGCTTCATTCCCGCTATGCCACAGTCGATTGCAGAAATAAAATAGTCCAATTCCAGTTTCCGAATAAACTTGTCCTAGAATAGAGGGTTAGTACTTTAGCTTTTAGAGGTCAGCTTATTTCCTACCTTTGAGCAAGAAAAATGATATCTAGAGGATGTGTCTATCATCTTGTTCATATTAAGGAAATTAGTCCCAGTCATGAATGAATATTCAGATGTCTTTCCCAAAGATCTTCCAAGAATCTCTCTCGAAAGAGAAATAGACTTCGCTATTATCTTCTTCCATATACTCAACCTATATCTATTCTACCATACAGAATGACACCAGCTAAACTCAAGGAATTGAGAGAGTAGTTGAAGGATCTCTTGGATAAGGGATTTATTAGACCCAGCATATCCCCATGGGGTGCACCAGTCTTATTCGTGCGTAAGAAAGACGGCTCTCTCAGAATGTTCATTGATTACCGCCAGCTCAATAAAGTCATGGTCAAGAACAAGTATTCTCTTCCTAGAATTGATGATTTATTTGATCAACTTTAGGGTACCAGCTATTTCTCTAAGATAGATCTTATATCTGGCTATCATCAGCTCATATTATGAGAATATGACATTCTGAAGACAGCCTTTCATACTTGATATGGTCACTTCGAATTTCTAGTCATGTCCTTTGGTCTTACCAATTCCCCAGCCGCTTTCATGGGCTTGATGAACCGGTTGTTCAAGTAGTACTTGGACATGTTTGTCATAGTCTTTATAGATGATATTCTGGTCTATTCTCGCAGTGAGCATGATCATGCAGACCACCTCAGTGTAGTACTTTAGACTCTTAGAGATCATCATCTATTCTCAAAATTCAGTAAGTGCAAGTTTTGGCTACGGTCAGTAGCATTCCTTGGTCATATCCTTTTCAATGATGGCATTATATTAGACACTCAAAAGACTGAAGTGGTAAGAAACTGGCCCAGACCTATCTCTCTATCAGACATTAGGAGTTTTTTCAGTTTGGATGGCTATTACAGATAGTTTGTTAAGAAATTTTATTCTACTGTGTCCCCTATGTCCAGACTGACTCAGAAGAAAGTTAAGTTTCAGTTGTCAGATCCTTACAAGAAGTGTTTTCGGGAGTTGAAGACTCGACTCACCTCAGCTCCAGTCTTAGCTCTTCTAGATGGTTTAGATGGGTTTGTAGTGTTTTGTTATGTTTCCAGAATAGGTTTGGGTTGTGTCCTCATGCAGCATGGTAAGGTCATAGACTATGCCTCCGGATAGCTTAAATCCCATGAAAAGAATTATCCTACTCATGATCTTGAGTAAGCTGCCATAGTGTTTGCCTTGAAAATTTAGAGGAATTATCTAAACAGAATTCATGTAGACATATTCATAAATCATAAGAGCCTTCAGTATGTCTTTTCTTAGAAAGATATCAATCTTCGTTAGAGAAGGTGGTTAGAGATCTTGAAAGATTATGACATGAGCATCTTTTATCATCCGAGCAAGGCCAACGTAGTGGATGACACTTTTAATAGACTATCTATGGGTAATGTTGCTCATGTTGAGGACTGTAGGAAAAAGTTAGATTAGGAGGTCCATCAGCTTGCTAGACTAGGCATTTACTTAGTTGATACAGAAGAGGGTGACATATGGTTTCAGAGTAGTTTAAAATCATCTCTAGTTTTTATGGTGAAAGAAAAACAAGATAGAGATACAGTCTTATCATGTTGAAAGAATTAGTCAAGGATCAAAAGGTAGAGGTTTTCTCCCAATGAGGAGATGGTGTTCTGCATTGTTAGGGTCGTCTGTGTGTTCCAGGTGTAGATGACTTAAGGTAGTGATTTCTTGCAGAAGCGCATGGTTCGCACTACTCTATTCATCCAAGGGCCACAAAGATGTACCGCAACTTGCGGGAAATGTATTGGTGGAGTGGGATGAAGCGAGATATTGCAGAGTTTGTGGCTAAGTATTCTACATGTCAACAGGTAAAGATAGAGCATCAGAAGCCTAGTGGGTCCATATAGGAGTTATGTTTTCCTACTTAGAAGTGGGAAGAAGTGAACATGGACTTTGTGATGGGTTTCCCTCATACTCGTCATTAGCATAATTCAATTTGAGTCATTGTAGACAGAATGACCAAGTCAGCTCATTTCCTTCCAGTCCATACCTCTTATTCAGCCAAGGATTATGCCAAACTCTATAGTAGAGATTTAGTCAGATTGCATGGTGTTCAATTATCTATTATCTCAGATAGAGGTACCCAGTTCACCTCTTATTTCTAGAAAGCATTCCAAAAGGGTCTTGGTACCCAAGTTTATCTCAGTACAGCCTTTTATCCTCAGATAGATGGTCAAGACAAAAGGACCATCGAGACTTTAGAAGATATGCTAAGGGCGTGTACAATTGATTTCAAGGGTAGTTGGGATGGCCACTTGCCTTTGATTGAGTTTGCATACAATAATAGCTATAATTCCAGTATTAAGATGGCTCCGTTCAAAGCTCTCTATGGTAGAAGATACAGATCTCCAGTTGGTTGGTTCAAATTTAGTGAGGCTTTAGTTATAGGGCCTGACTTAGTATTCGATACCTTAGAGAAAGTCCAATTGGTTAGAGAAAGATTCTGAGCTGATCAGAGCCGACAGAAGTCTTATACAGATGTGCGCAAAAAGGATCTCGATTTTGAAATCGGTGATTATGTCTATCTAAAGATCTCTCCCATAAAGGGAGTGAAGATATTTGGCAAGAAGGGAAAGCTCAGTCCCTGATATGTCATTCCCTTTAAGATACTCAGTCATTTCGGCAAGGTAGCTTATGAGCTCGAGTTACCTTCAGATCTAGGCTCAGTTCATCCAGTTTTCTATTTCTCTTTGCTCAAGAAGTGTATAGGTGACCCCACAATTGTAGTCCCTATTCAGAATATAGACATTCAGAATAACCTCTTTTATGAAGAGATTCCAGTTGAAGTCCTTGACTATTCCACTCATAGACTAAGAAACAAAGAAGTTCCTCTAGTGAAATTTCTATGGCGAAATCAGTCTGTTGAGGGGCCTACTTGGGAAGCAGAAGCAGATATGCGAGCCAAGATCCTCACCTCTTCCCCGCCAACTCAGGTCTAGCTCAAGGTAATAGTTCTTCTTAAGCTTTTTAGTTTCATGTTCAGACTTCAGTTACAATCTTGGTTCTGAGTTTATGCTTAGAATTCCATTATAAACTTGGTATTAAATACCACTGTACATTCTGTCATGCATTCATGTATCATTTCAGTTATATAGTCATGCATCAGGCATGCATTCTCATTGTGAGAAACCTAGTTCATCAGAACACATAGTAATGCATTCACGAATCAATTACACATGCATTAGATATGCATGATCAGTATGATATATTCAGTTATCAGTCATGTCAATTATGAAATTATGTTCCAGTCATTCATGCTCAATATGTGTTTCAGCCTCTCATTTCCCTCTTAGTCGGTCTCATTTAAGGATGAATGTTCTCAAGGGGGAGATATTGTAAGACCCCGTAAAATACTTAAGCTTAATTCAGTCCTTTAAGCTTGTCAAGGGGATCACAGACTTAGTAAATTCTAGTTAGGCGCCCAGACTTAGCTTAATTTTGGCCTTCAAAAGTTGGAAAATTCATTTCTCCACCTTAACATCCATTAATGGTCTATATTCTTGTTAATACATGATCAGGAAGGTCAATAGATGTTCCTGGACAAGTTTTGGATTTTTTGAAACTTGTTTCAACAAAGTTTGGAAGCCCAAATTAGTGGACCAACACGATCTTGGTGCGCCGCATTGCCAATCGCGTTGGTCACCAGTTGTGCATACTTCTAGAGCCAAAACAACTGAGGCTCGACGGGTTTATGGCATGCCACATTAGGTATAGTGCCAAAACACTCGATGTGCCGCATCGCTCATAGTGTCGGTGCCTATTATTTAGTCATTAAATATCCATATTTTAAAGGCAAAATGGGTAATTCTTTCACCCCTATATAAGTCAAAAACACGGGATTAAGCCCCATTTACACCAAAATATAGCTACTTCCCTCAATATCCTCTCAAGAACACATTAGGGTTTTCAATTAGGGATCCAAGTCCAAGCGAGTTTCTCCATGAATCATGAAGAATCTTCCATCGAAGGTATGCATAGTGTTCATTCATGGACTCCTTTCATCCATGAAGCCTAAGAATCAAGTTTTAAATTATGAATTATGATATTCATTCTATGAACTGAATTATGTTCATTTGTTGTTATTGTATGAATTCCAAGATGGAACCTTTATTATGTCTTTATGAAATTACACTAATATGTGGAATAAAATCATGAAATTGGGTGGATTTGCGAAGTAAGGTTGTATTAAATTCATGCTCATGCCTAAGCCTTAAATCATGCAATCTAAGTGTTTGATAAAATTCCTAGGAGAATAGAAATTATGCTTGATAGTTAAATTGTGTCCTAAGTTATGAATGTACGTGTTTCCCTATGTTTAAATTGATTTTCAAAGGATTATTGTGTAATACAATTGCATGATGATATAATTATGATATTAAAATGATGAAGTTAAGACATGATCATGTGCATTCTAAGATATATACAAGATTATGATAGCCATGTGCTTCATGAAATATCACCTACTGTCGTAGTATGAATTGTTGATATTGGCCATGTATTCAAGAAAGACATGCTTTGTCAGTTTCCTTCTATCGAGTCTTGGGGGTACTTGTACCCAAAAAATATAGCTGTGTACCTAGAGCCAGTGTCATGTTTCATGATATCTTCAGTCAAACCATGATCCATAAAACTCAGTTAGTCATGTGGCTCAGGAAATCTCAGTAGTATTCTGCCAGTCAACAGAACCCCATAAAATCAGTATAGTATAGTTCAGTTAATTATGTTCAGTGTCTATTCAGATGGTAGTAGGAATTACCACCGAGCAAAACCAAGGATGGGAGCTCACCTATTATATGATGGTGCTATTCTTAGAAGCAATTCTTGTGTTCCTGAACTACGTAGCTAGCGTAGGTTGAGACATCACAGCCTGTTATATGAGTGTAGATGATATGGCTTAACCTGTTATATAAGAGTTCCCACCATTCTCACTAGATTTACCTGTTATATGAGGGTTACTCACAGATTGTCCTTACCAGTGGCGCGGTATTGACACCCTTCTAATTGAGGTTTCATATTATACCCCAACTCAGCTATATTACGATTATTTGGGGCATGTCAGTTAGATAACTACTTCCCACATATTCAGTTACACAATCAGGACTATCTAATACAGTCATACAATTTCAGTAAAAGAACTCAGATAGTTCTTCAGAATTTAGGACTATCAAATACAGTCAACTCAGAATAGTACGAAACTCAGCTAGTTCCATCAGAAACTAGACTGTCAGATATAGTCATTCAGTATCAATTATTTTAGCTATACAACAATCAGTATATCATGTTATCAGCACTCAGGCTTAGTAATTATGTCATCACGATCTCAGTTACAGTTATTACGTATTCATGCATGCATTCTCACATTCATGTTATCTAGCCAGTTAGTATAGTTTATGCATGCGACCCCTTTGCATTTAGCATACCTCACATGTATACCAGTACATTCAATCGTACTGACATATTTGCGCTATGGTGTTTTATACCATAGGTTTAGAAGCACAAGCTCCAGAGCATCAGTAGTAGCCAAGTTTAGCAGTGAGTCCTCATCATTTGAGGATAATATTCTGAGTTATTTCATTATTGAGTTTTAGCTTTTAGTAGATGGAGTTAGTTGGGGACATATCCCATCAACTCATTATTCAGATAGTTAGAGGCTTTTCAGAATATCATGTTCAAATGGTTATTTCAGTTGTTTTAGGTATTTCATACCCCATCCAGATGTTATGTTTTTATCAGTTATGTTCAGCATTGAAGGTTATGGCCTATCAGCCTTTATTTTTTCATTTTTACACGTATATTATACAGTGTACAGGTACAAATACCAGTCATGGGTTGGCTTGTGGTCCTTCGGGGTCATGGGAACCTTGTAGCATTTTGGGTATCAGATTTAGGGAATTACACTTGCAAGATAAGGGTGACTCTACTTGTCTTTACCCATGGCACGGTACTGACACCCTTCCAACTAGGGTTACAGGTTAGACGGACCCCTATTCATTCGTAATGAGGCATGTTGATTAGATGATTACCTTCCATAGTCTCAGTATTAGTCTTCAAAATAGGACTTAGTTCAGTTGTACAGAAATCAGGACTGTCAGACACAGTTACTCAGTTCAACATAAAACTTAAAATAGTTCCACAAAAATCATGACTGTCAGATACAGTCACCCAGTTAACAGTAATACAGTATCAGTAAACTCAGATGTCAATAAATTAGTAATTCAGAACTCAATATCCAGTGTTATCATGACGTCAATTACAGTTTATGTATTTTATGCATGTACTCTCATTCAGTTATACTCATGTTATTAGTCAGTAATGTTCATGCATATGAAACCATGCATCTTAGCCTGCCTCAATTAGTATACCAGTACAGTCAAAGTACTGACGTATACCTTTCTTTTACGCTATGATATCTTATATCATAGGTTCAGATGCATGGGCTGCTAACATACTTAGCAGCCTGATCTATTTGCATTAGACTAGTGGTGAGTCCTTATTGTTTGAGGACAGATTTATTATTCTAGTATTTCAATACTTAATTTACTTCAGTAGTCGGAGTTAGTTGGGGACTTGTCCTATCAACTCATTGTTCAAATAGTAGAGGCTTTTTAGACTACATTATTTGTATACAGATGTTCAATTTTGGTATTAATGTACCGTACTTAGTATTTATTTCAGATTTGAACCTTATGGCAGATTTTCGCCTAATTTTGGCATAATTACAGTATTGTTATTTAGTTAATGTAGCAGGTACCAGTCATGGGTTAGCTTGTGGTCCTTTGAGATTATGAGAACTGTGTAGCGTCCGGGGTACAGACTCGGGGCGTTACCTACTTTTATGGAAATACTTATGTTGTTACTGCTATTGTTTCTTACTGCTTCCTTTTTTCCTTTTCCTTTTTCCTTTGGGCCTTGTTAATATCATATGTTATATCTATTATTGGATCATTCTTATAAGAGGGCAGCAGTGATTATCTTTGATAAACTTCATTCCTTTGGATTATCAACTACTTTACACTTTACTAAATTTCTATTTTTGAAATTTCCTAATACTCCAATTTGTATGTTCTCTTTGTGTCTCCATGCTACCAGAATACTTGTCTGCTTCTCCATATTCTTATGCATCCTCTTGTAACACTACAAAAGAATTTATTATGTTTACTCCTTTTCTGCCTTCTTTTTTGTTAAGATTTACTACCATTTTTATATCAGTATTAAATTTATTTGGGCCTTATCAATCTTGAACCTTCTATTAGTAGGATTCCACTTGGTAAAAACTACCTTGCTATTGATATATCTTCTTTGAACATATGTTGAATCTTGGTACTCCTTTTTATTTAGCTCTCCTTTTTGCTTCTCATCTTCTCTAGGTAGTCTTAATTCAGGATGTAAGATCCAACATTCAACCTCCTCATGACCTTTGAGATTACTTGTATGACAATATTTAGGCATCTGATCATATTGAATCTTCACCTTTTGAACTCTTGTTTTCTTATTTTTGCTATTAAATGTCTCTAACTCCACATAATCAGAAAGTTTGGTAGCCAAGTTCATGTGGACTTTTACTCTTGCACAACTAAGTTAGGTTTTGTTAATTGTAGCCATATCTAGATGAATAGATTTTCCAATTTCATATGCCAATTAAAATAGAGATTCTTTCATAAAAAATATAGACAATAGATTAGGAAAAGATATCCATGCCATTGCTTGAGTAGTCTTTTCATTAGGTTTATGCCTGACATTGTATATAAGAAGTATCATTTGATATGCCACCCCATCTTTTATTATTATATGATATACATTTTTATACATTATGCTCATAAAATTTTCCATCAAGTTAAACCTCATTAAAATGTGACTATGCCTGAGTAAACAAATTTTGCAATCTCCTTTACCTCACATTATTTTGGTATTTAAATTCTTAGGTCCTCCAACTCTAACCATCCATATGAGAATTTTTCAATCATTTTAACTTATAAATCCTTGAGTACAATAATATTTTGGACTTCTTCCTCTGTCCACATAACTCTTGGCAACCTATTCTTGTACTCAACAAGTTTCTTCATAATAGAATCTTATACCATCTTTTTTCCTGTTGTGCATTATTGACTGGTTTAATAATGTCCACATACTTCATCTTAGTTTGGTTCACATATTCTTTAAAAGATTCTCTATTTAAAATGCAAGCCTCATTAGGAAAAGATACTCACTCACTAGGAAATTTAGGGTTCTGGAGGAATTTGGATGATATAGTTCAAGGAAAATTCATAGAGGAGGTGAGAGAAGTGAGAGAAGTTATCTAGCCAGCCCTATTTGACTGACCAGTGTCCAGATTGACCATCCCAATAGTAATGGTAAGTAAGGGTTAGGGATGTTGGCGATTTAGGCTAAAGAGTGTTATATTCCAGTAATTCCCCTTAGTAAATTAATTAATTGGATGTATCCAACAAACTAAAGATTTAGATACAAACATACATATGTGAGTTCATTATCAACTTATTAAACAAGCATGGGAAAATGCTCTTGGATCAGCTTAAGTAATGTCTGCTAATTTGTGCCTAGATATAATGATAAGACTGTGAAAGAAAAGAGCACGACTCCAGCATTACCGATGCTTCAGGTGATAGTTACTAACAGACACCATGGATGAACGATTACACCTGACTCTGGTATACCCCATACACTTGCTCCATAAAAACTAGGTTGCTAGTTACTAGGTAAGGAAAAGATCAAAACAGTAGTACTAATACATAAGAATGAGAATCTACTGAATCAACCGAATGATGAAACTAAAAGCTCTACTACAGTGCAAAAATTAAGCTTTGCTATGCCATCTCCAGATGAAGTTGTGAGGCCTATTAAAATGGTAGATAAAGTTGAAGGTAACTGCCAAATTCAAAATAAACTAAAGCTTTATTAAATACCTCTGATACAGAAGGAGGGTAGCAAAGTAGTTGTCACGACCTGAGGCTACCCCATAGTAATGGAAATGGTGCTTACAGTCCCAAAAGACCACAAGCTAACCCATGAACTGGTATTTGCTGTGAGCACTAAATAATATGGTAATAAGATACACATATGCAAAAGTAGCGGGATGATACCACAGGTTTAAAATAGGGAAAATATTACAGTATCGTAAGTCTAAATATATGAAATAATACTAAGAAGACTAACAAAACACTAATAAACTGACTAACTGTCTGAAGTCTGAAAGCCTCTAACTAACTGAAAAAATTTGATGGTACAGGCCCCAACTAACTCCAACTGTCTAACTGAAATGAAAAGATGAACTACTAAAATAACTAAAATAAATAACCATGTCCTCGATAGATGAGGACATCGCGACTACTTCTACTGATAGGCTAATCTATCTAAGCACAGTCAGGAAACTAAGTATCCAAACTATGATATAAGACATCATAGCGCAAAGAAAATGTATGCAATCAGTATATTAATATTCTGGAATGCGAGATGAGGTTTGGCTAAAATACATAGGTTTATGTACATGAGATAATGATCGAATGAATAGTATGAGAGAACTGAGTTTAAATGCATGATAGCTAAAAAATCTTAGAATACATGACCAAGAATATAACAAGATTCTAAAATAGTCTGTAAACTGAAATACTGATAATTGAAAAACTGATAATTGTATGCTATGGTAAAGAAAACCTGAAACTGAATTCCATACTGAATACTGGACTAAGACTTTGGGAGGTATCATTTAATCGACATGCCCCGATCTGAGCTAATTGGGGTCCAACCTGTGACCCCAATTAGAAGGGTGTCAGTACCGTGCCACGAGTACCAACAATGGTTGTGTGGATCAACTAAAGTAAAGTCCCAAAGGACTAAAGAGTCACTATCAATTGGCAGGTGCCCTGGTGAGATATGTGTTAACCTTCAGATGGCAGGTTATCATCTCAAACCTATGCTGGCTATGTAGTTTTGGAATGAAGGGATTTCTACCAAGAGTCACACCCTCAACTGGTAGGACATGCGAATAATCATTATTCAATTGTGTCAAGAGATAGTTGCAACGAAAACACATGGTAAACATAATTCGAAATCAAAGTTCATATGAGCTTCATAGATATAATTCATAATAACATGTAAAAACCATAGTTTAAAACTTAAAATTAGATTCTTGGACTTCATGGGTGAAAGGGGCACATGGATGAACATCAAACATACCTTAAATCTTTAATCTTGAAAGAGAAATAGCTTTTCTTGAACGTTCATGGATTGGGAAGCACAGTTTCTTGGTTTGTTTGAAGGAAGGGCTTGAATCTTGTTCTTGGGGATGATCTTTAGTAGAAACCCTAATTTTGTTGTTAAGAGTGTATAAGAGGATTTTGAGATTTTTAACTAATTAAAATAGGGGAAAAGTAATGCCCTTTGATGGTTATAAGTCGTGGGCTGAGAGTTATAAGGGGAGAAAAGACTAAAAAGCCCTTACATACTGGACATGTATAATTGAAATCATGATTACATGAATGAGTCTGAAATATGATGCATGAATGAACTAATTTCATGAATGCATGAAATGACATGAGAATGATTATAGAACTAGAATTGAGAATAGAAAGGAGACAATCTAAGGAAAGTTGTTACCTTAAGCTGAGTCTGAGTTTGCGGGAAAAAGATGAGGGTACTTGGTATGCTATCTGCTTTAGCTTCCCAAGTGACTCCCTCAATGGATTGATTCCTCTAAAGAACTTTGACCAAGGGAACTTCTTTGTTCCTTAGTCTGCAAATCTGACGATGAAGGATTTTGACTGGGATTTCTTCATAGGAAAGGCTGTCCTGAACATTCGTACTTTTGAAAGAAACTACTACAGTTGGGTCTCCAATACATTTATTTAACAAAGATACATGTAATGCTGGATGCACTGATGCCAAATCTGTAGGCAACTCAAGCTCATAAGCTACCTTCATAAAATGACTCAGGATTTCATAAGGGCCAATATATCGAGGACTGAGCTTCCCCTTCTTTCCAAATCTCTTCACTCCCTTCATAGGCGAGATTTTCCAATATAACAAATCCCAAACTTTAAACTCAAGATCTCTTCTCTTCACATCCGAATAAGATTTCTAACGGCTTTGGGTTGTCTTAAGCCTCTCCTTGATTAATTGGACCTTTTCATTGCACCAAATATAGAATCAGGCCCTATCAATGTAGTCTCACCTACCTCAAAACAATCTCATCCCATATAGAGCCTCAAATGGATCCATCTAAATATTAGAGTGATAACTGTTATTGTAGGCAACCTCAATCAAAGGCAAGTGGTCATTCTAACTTCCTTTAAAGTCCATAACACACGCTCTCAACATGTCCTCTAGGGGCATGAATGGTCCTCTCTACCTGATCATCTGTCTAAGGGTGAAATTCTATACTGAGACAGACTAGGGTACCAAGAACCGTCTAAAAAGATTTCCAAGAGTGAGAGGTAAACTAAGTACCTCTATCTAAGATGATAGACAATGGTACTCCATGCAAACTAACCAACTCTCTGAGATAGATCTTGGCATAATCCTCGGCTAAATAGGAAGTATGAACTTGCAAGAAATGAGTTGATTTGGTAACTCTGTCTATAATAACCCAAATCAAGTCATGCTGACGACGCGAATGGGGTAACCCTTTCACAAAATCCATGTTCAATACTTCCTACTTCCAAGTAGGGATTCTGAACTCCTGTATAGTGTCACTACGCCTTTGGTGCTCAACCTTAACCTGCTGACAACTAGAGTACTTAGCTACAGACTCTGTAATATCCCTCTTCATACTAATACACTAATAGATTTCCCATAAATATCGATACATCATAGTGGCCCCTGGGTGAATAGAATATCGCAAACCATGTGCTTCTGCAAGAATTCACTGTCTCAATCCATCAAAGCACGACACACACAGCTTACCCTGACATCATAACACACCAGGGAGAAAACCTCTACTTTCTGATCTTTGACTAACTCCTTCAACTTAGCCCCCATCTTTTTTCTCTTTCACTTAGACAACCAAAGAAGATTACAAACTATTTTGAACCCATACACTGCCCTCACCTGTATCAACCAATTGCACACCTAATCTAGCAAGTTGGTGAACCTCCCTAACAAACTTTTTCTTATTATCCTCAACATGAGCAACACTATCCATAGATAATCTACTAAGGGAATCACCACTACATTGGCCTTGACCGAATGATATAATACACTCATATCATAATCTTGTAATGACTCTAACTACCTTTTCTAACGAAGATTTAAATCTTTCTGTGAAAACTCATACTACAAACTTTCATGGTCTGTGAACACATCAACATATACCCCATAAAGATAATGCCTTCAAATTTTCAAGGCAAAAATAACCGGCGCTAACTCAAGATCATAGGCAGGATAATTCTTTTCGTGGGGTTTAAGCTGTCTAGAGGCATAGGCTATGACCTTACCTTTATGAATCAAAACACAACCCAGTCTAACTCTGGAAGCATCACAGTAAATAAAAAACTCATCCAAATTATCTGGTAGCATCAAAACATGGCTGAGGTGAGTCGAGTCTTTAACTCTTGGAAACTTTTCTCATAAGAATATAACCACTATAACTTGACTTTCTTCTAAGTCAATCTAGACACGGGGGACACAATAGATGAAAAACCTTCAACAAACCATCTGTAATAGCCAGCCAAACATAAGAAACTGCTGATATGATAAATGACTGAACTGAGAATGCTTATACATATATAAAAACCATTATGAAAATATTGAGACTAAGTAAACAACTAAATTTTGGGTATTCATGACCCCCAGCACTCAATAGAAGTATCAATAAGAACATATAGAGTTTTACAACCATAATAGAGATCATTGTTCAAAATTCATCTCTTAGGCATTTCATCAAACATATGAGGGTCATAAGTTAAAGCATGGAAATAGCTAAAACATGTGATAATAGCATAATTGCAATATTAAAATCATGATTTAAGGATTTAACATGCGAATAATCATCATACAAACGTGTCAAGGGATAGTTGCAATGAAAACACATGGTCAACATGATTCAAAATCAAAGTTCATATGAGCTTCATGGATATATTTCATAATAACATGTAAAAACCATAATTTGAAACTTTAAAATAGATTATTGGACTCCATGGGTGAAAAGTGCCCATGGATGAACATCAAACATACCATAAAGCTTTAATCTTGAAAGAGAAATAGCTTTTCTTGAACGTTCTTGGATTGGGAAGCACAATTTCTTGGTTTTCCTGAAGGAATGGCTTGAATCTTGTTTTTGAGAGATGATCATTAGTGGAAACCCTAATATTGTTGTTGAGAGTGTAGAGAGGATTTTGAGATGTTTAAATGATGAAAATAGGGGAAAAGTAATGCCCTTTGAGGGTTATAAGTCGCGGGCTGGGAGTTATAAGGGGAGAAAATACTAAAATCCCTTAAAATAAACTTCATAGACAAGTCTCGGCAGTCCTTATGGGTTTACCATATGAATCATATGGTCTAGGTAAAAGTTAGACTTGGCAACCCATATGCTGGACAGTGTGTGATACAACTTGACAGTGCTTCAGTATTTCAGCCATAACATTTCACTCCGATGTCGGATTAAGGCAAAATTGGTATCGTTGGAAAGATAATTCAATTACCTATATTTTGGTGGGTATTTCTCTCAAAATTTATTAGTAAAAAAGTGATGATCGTTTGAATATTCCTATAGTTATGTACGTCCCGATAATTCATTCACTAAGGATGGTTTTGACTTGTTCATAAGCTTAGAGCTAATTGAGGACTTAATATATGTCTAAATAACTTATAAATATATCAAAAACTTGAGGCTTGGTTCTTGGATTGTCTACTGGTCAGGGTACGGGTCATATCTTACGACTCGTACCTTATCATGCAACTAGTATCCATGACTCATATCTTGGACAGAACCTTAAGAAGTCTACACTGATGTCCTTATGACGAGTTCATACAACTCATACCTCTCTATACAATTCTTAGGGGTCAAGTATGTAACACTCCAAAAATATGTCTCGAGATATCACACGGTGGTCGAGACTACGAGTAGTCTCAAGCTAACCCTGTAAGCCTTTTACTAAATCTGGATACTCATCATAAAGAAATATAGATATATAGTTAAAGGTAAAATGTGGAACTCTATCTATTCTAATTTGTAATTATCTAAGAATAATATCTAAAAGTATTTGTCTCAAAAGTCTAGATAATCAATACTGAAAATTTGAATTAAATCTAGCAGTCTCACAAGCCTCTACTTCTAATAAGTAGCGAGCCACTGGGAAAGTTCCCCAGTTGACTTAAACTGGTTGAAAATACTAAATCAACAACTCTAATAAGCTAAAAAAACTGAGTAACTAGGTCCCAGAACTATGAGCACTCACCAACTATTGGGATGTAGATAAATATGCTTGCAATCACTCACGTTACTGAAACTGAGCACCTGAACCAACATTATGAGACAATGTAGAACATAGATGTATTTGTGGATCAGTACTTATGGAATGTATTAAGTACACGGGGGTGAATACACAAGTAAAATAATGTCTCAACATTAATGTAAATTTGTAAAAGAATGCATGCTAAGTGTAGATGACTCACAATAACTTGAATAACTAAAAACTGAGAATCATGATCATGAGTGATAAAGCATATGTATAAATCTTGTAAGTCATAACACTTAATTCTAAAAGCTGTGCCTGTATTCTATCTTGAAATCATAATGTCAAAGTATAGAAAGGACTCTCTTTTATATCTGTAAACTGAAATCTGATTGTCAATGTCTTATATAAAGCAATATCTGAATAAAACTATGACCTTTACACTTAGTTTCTAGAAGCTGTTTTATTATTCTTTTATGTAGTCTTTTCTATTAGGCTGTAGGGAGGTTCTTCTAACCGACATAAACTATGTGAGCAATCATAGTGTCCAACGTCTAGTTCCTTTATGGGAAAACCTCATGTTGGGGAGATGTATTATACTCTTGCCAAGGAGTATAACCTAATCTAAGTGATCACATCTATAACTATCATCCATATAGAAATGGGAATAATCTAATAGTCTAAACCTATGTTGGCTCATAGTTCTGGGGCATGAAAACATACCTAACTCGGTGCTAAATACTACTCCCTTTAATTTGTATGCTCATTATGTGGAAATCCACTTTTAAAACTAGCATAAGGGTTTATAATGAAAACCAATTATGCATCTATCTATTTCAAACTGTAAGCAAAGATAGTTTTGTTTTCTGTAAACTGTAATAAAAGTATAAAGTGGATCCCATATCTTATTGAAAGATCAAATCTTTATAAAAATCTGAAAATAACCAATCATAGGATGCTTAAAGATTGTCATTCTTGAAATATCAATGTTCAACTAGGGCATAACGATCCATGTATCAAATTCATGTCAAATTATCATAAAATTCATGCTTGATAATGAAAATATTGGTAATTCAATTTTAAATCTGAAAATTACTGCAATACGCATAACTTATGAAAGTAAACATGCAATTCAACATCTAAATCTCTCAAAATCTCAAAATCTTCAAATAGTAATAAGTGGGTATAAACCCTAAACTGAAATTCATTTAATTTCATATAAAATTCAACTTTAAAACTAATTTTGGGCACAAGGATGAAAGAATTATCCTTATTGAAAATCCCTACATACCTTAATTAATAATAATTGAAGAAGCTTGAACTTTGAGTTCCCATTTGTGCTCTTGAGGATGATTTCTTGAATATCTTGATTGGGAATCTTGAATTTTGAGTTATCTTTGAAAAAGAATGGTGGAATTTGGATTTCTTGGGGTTTAACTTTTGAGGTCTTAGGGTTTCTTGGAGAGTAATTTGATGAAAAGTGAGCATATAATTCTTAGAATAGGTTAAATCTTGTGTTTTACATGATTTGGGGGCTTGAGAAATGACTAGGTTGCCCTTTGTAAAATTTAGTTCGGAACTGGAAATCCTAATTTTGGGCCTCAGCATGACGCGCCACAATCGCGGTGGCTTACTGGAAAAAGGATGAGTGCCATTTTGGCCTCTGACACAATGTGGCGTAATCGCGTTGCATCACTAGAAAAGGACAAGTGCCATTTTGCACTCCACCGCGACGCGGTGTCTATTGTTTTGATGCGATACAGGCAAATCACGTTGAGCTAGTGGAAAAGGATAAGTGGGAATTTGGACTTCACTGCATCACGGGCTAATCACGGTGCTTCATTGGAATTGGGAATATTGTTATTTTACAGCTCACTGCGATGCGGTGCTATCGCAGTGCTCTACTATTTTTCGCTAAAATCGCCATAACTTCTCAACCGAGTATCGAATTAATGAAAAATTGGTATCGTTGAAAAACTGGTAAAGTATCTACAACTTGGTGGGTCTATAATTGGAAAATTCTACTCGTATCAAGAGTTTTTTATTTTTAAAGTTAACCCTTGGCATTCTAGGAGCTAAATGGGACTTAGAAAAGTACAAGGTATTACAAAGTCATACCTAGAATAGAATGTCAACTCAAACACATTATCTTGGATATGACTACCACATTCGACTCATGAGAGTCTTTACGACTTTAAAGAATGAGTCGTAAGCAGTCAAAAAACCAAGAGAAATATGTGGTATTACAGTAGTTCAAATCAGTGCTAGAAAGGTTAAATATGAATGGAGAAAATGAAAAAAATACCCTAATTGGTCACGTCTTAGGAGGTAAGCCAAGCATCAAAGATATGCTAAAATTCATTTATAGTGGTTGGAACTATGTTGAAGCAGCAAGGGTCTACTTACACGATAAGGGTTATTTCATATTCCTATTTGCTACAACACTGATAAATCTCATCAAATACTGCATAATGAACCTTATATGTACAACAACAGACCTATGATTTTATTAAATTGGGAGAAGACCTTCAAATTTACACCTGAAATACTGAAATTGTTCATCTATGGATTGCATTCTTAGGGCTTCCGATCTGTTATACATTAGAGAATAATTAAGTAGAATTGTGATTACAATTGAGAAACCCATTTATGCTGATCATTTGACGGCTGAAGTAGAACATATCTATCTTGCTAGACTCCTTATAGAGGCGAATGTGACACAGGTTTTACCAAACTAGTTATATATTAAAGAGGAAGGGTCAATTTTGACTCGGACAGTAGAGTATGACTGGCAACCTATAGCATGTCCTAATTGTAAGTGACTTGATCATGAACAAGTAGACTGTAAAATGGAGAAGAAGGAACTAGGGCAAAGACCAGAGTTATAGCAGAATGCTTCTAGAATGAGAAGCTTTGTACCTATGTGGTTTACTTAAAATCCTAAACCAGACGAGCCTGAGCTTAGTGTGCAAGATGAGAAGGGAAGTCACACTACTACTAGTATGAATCCTAAAGATATTTTATCGAGTATTAATAAGAAAGGTGCACTAGGAAGATCAAGGGTAGTACTGAATGATGTAATAGGGGAGGTAGTAAAAGCACTAAATAGGGCTAAAGCACCTAATTTAGGTGCTATTAAATGATAACTGAACATTAGAGCGCTTAATAAGACCTTTAAGTAGAAGGAATTAAAAGCCTTCTTCTAAAAAAATAAGGTGGATATTATAGGATGTTTAGAAACTAAAATATAGGCTCACAATTTTGATAGAATCAAGAAATAGTTTAACAAAGACTGAACTATTTTAACTGATTATCCTATTACTGTTAATGGTAGAGTTTGGGTTTTGTGGAAGGGAACTAAGGCTAAGGTCACTGTATTAGATACTGTAGCACAAATAGTTCACTATAGAGTTGAAGATATGGAAACCAATTTTAAGAGCAATGTGACATTTGTCTGTGGATTTAACTCCACTTTAGAAAAAATAAGTTTGTGGAGTCATCTAAAGTCTCTCTGGAAAGGCAATGTACTGATTCCTGGATACTTCGTGGGGATTTCAATGATGTGTTATCACATACTGATAGGGTGAATAGAGATCCTATCACCCTTCAAGTAATTATAGATTTTTAGGAATGCATAGATAATATTGAGGCTAGTCAAGTTCTGAGAATGAGAGGGTTGCGACTTGATATAATAAAAAGTGATGGATATGTAAGAGTATACTCATGTATTCATTGGGTTTAGGTGATAGAGCATGGATTTAGCAGTACCATTACATTATAGATGAATATCTAGCACCTGGGTGCTCTGATCACCAAGACCAATCCATCCAACTTAAAATGACCTTTTAAACCCCTAATTATTGTTCTATGGTAGGAGAATTTTAAAGAAATGGTGCTAAATGTATGGAGTATGCAAATACAAGTACACGTGATGTATAAACTATTGAGGAAATTATAGATATCGGCTCAAAAGGGAAGACAATGAACAAAGAGTTCTTTATCATTGAATTTAGACTGAACATGCTAAGAAATCAACTATATGATGTACAAGAGGATATGGAAACTAACTTGTTGAACCAGTGCTAATTACTTTGGAGAAGGCTATACATCAGCGCCTAGAGAAATGGGAAGGAAATAATGAGAAAGTACCAAGGGAAAAATCAATAGCCAAATAGATCAAGAATGGTGATAAAAACTCAGTATTTCTTTGCTCATCTGAAAAAAAGAGAAACAAGGAATATTATCTCTTTAATTTACACCAATCAAGGGTTAAATTGATAGAACCTGTGCAGGTTTAACAAGAATTTTTTATAGTTCTTTTATAATCTA
>NC_061119.1:90499403-90578626 GCF_002878395.1 Capsicum annuum | reverse complement strand
TGCAGGTACAAGCAAAGGAGTTAATCGACCAAGATACCAGAATATAAGTATGAATAAAATATTTGAAAAACCATTTACACCAAAAACACAAAAAGACCATTTATTCATACCCCCACAAGTTAACACATACCAAGATAGCCTAAACCAAGACAAAAAAGTTTACAACTACACCGCCCAGAAATATATAGAAAATATATACAGAGTACAAACTTTTCTAAACCATAACCCCAGAGCTACAAACATCAAAGAATCAAATACCAACTATATAACCCAAAAATTACAGGGATATAACAAACTAATTGCACTACCCAAAACTAACCCAAGCCTAGTTAAAACCTGTTTTGACTATGGACTACTAAATACCATATATACCCAAGACGGAGAAGAATTAACAGCTATGGAAGAATTATACAAGATATTCACCACCTACAAAAGAATAACAAAAGGAAATTTATTTCATATAAAGTGTTATACTGCACCAACAGAGATATTATATGATGAAATAAAACCAGTTATACAAGTTGTAAAGATAGGACTAACTAGAGATATGATCTAGGTATAGATGCTTTTAACGCTGAACTTTTTAAAGCTTTCAGGCTTATTATAGGAGAGGTGACTACAGGGGTGATATAGTGTTTTGAGAACGGTGAAATGCTGAAAAGGGTTAATACTACTACTATCACCCTTGCTCCAAAAGTTGCTAATCCCTCTTATGTCAAAGAGTATAGGCCTTGCATGTTGTACTACATTATTTAAGTTTTTGCTAATATAGTGACTACTAGGCTTAAAATAGTAGTTGATACTTTAGTAAGCCCTGCTCAGTCAGATTTCATAGAAGGAAGGACTATACTTGATAATGTGGTGATTGGACATGAATTAGTGAAAGGGTATACACAAAAGGTTTTATTATCCAAGTGCACTATCAATTTAGATATTAGAAAACCTATGACTCAGTAGAGTGGTCATTTTCCAAATAAGTGTTACTGGAGTTTGGGTTGCCTACTAAACTGGTTGATCTAATCATGGAATGTAGCACTACAGTATAATAAAGTTTACTGATTAATGGTATGTTGACTTCACAGTTCAAAGCTAAAAAGGGACTTAGGAAAGGGGATCCAATTGCCCCTTGCTTATTTGTCCTAGTATGGAATACCTCCATAGAAATTTGCAGTAGTTGAGACATAATACATAATGTAATTATCATCAAAAGAAAAAGTTGGGTATTATCCATATTTGTTTTACTGTATATGTTAATGAGTTGCAGGGCTGATGAGATCTAAATTAACTTGTTATTGAACACTTTTTAACAATTTTCTAGAGTGTAAGGTATACATGCTAATTTAGAAAAAAAAATTCTTTATACATTGCATCAGTAGAGCCTGATGTTAGAGACTAAATATTGGCTAACTGGGGACTGGCCTTGGGTACATAGCCATTTAAGTATCTAAGAGTACCTCTCTCAAGCTATTGTGGAAAAAGTGATTTTTAAGAGTCAAGTGCTGGTCCTCAAATCTTTTATCCTATAATTATGGACTCCATCAACTACTCAGTGGCCCTGAAGGTTTTAGCATGAAACAAAGTTATCTGAATATGTTTCCTCAATATCCTCTAATTGATTCGGGCAATCTAATTATGGTGACTCGTATCATCTTCAGACTTCATCTTGTACAAGTTTTTTTTCTTCCAGTTTCATCCCAAAATGCTTAGTGACCTGTTTCACTTGCAACAAGCACAAAACCACATCATATCTCCTAAAACAACCTAAGTATAAACAAAAATTCATTGTTTTAAGGATTAAAAGTGTCGAGTTTCCATAGTGCATCAACACCCTATACTTAGAAATTTGCGTGTCCTCAGGCAAAACAAAAATAAAAAACTATAACACAACAAAAATGATGCTTAAATAGGAAGATCCTAAGATATCTATGGCAGTGACTTTTCAATTAAAGTTTCAACCATGTTATTCCCTTCCTAATTTTAACTTTTCAAGACTCAAACTGTGTATAACAATTTAGCACACGGAGAAATACAAGGAAATCAAATGATGGCATTACATTAGTAATAGGCAACTAAGCATATACAACTAACATTGACCGATCAACCTAACAACCTAACAATATAGCCCATGTGCGCTCACAATCAATTAAATCCCATTTACTCAATATGGATCAATCAATTTTTTTTCCAGGGTTATAGCAAAGGACGCTCTCACTCACAAAGAAGTACCGCTGGTGTATACAAAATAACATAGGCCTACCCATATGCTCTCTTTCTAAGTTTTCGAACAATCAAGGTCGGATCACTAAAGAACTTTATTCGGCTTGTAACACCGGTTAGGCTGGTATAGAATCTTTTTTGTATTTTTAGTGACTATGCCTCCATGATGCTACCCCTTATTTGGCGTCCACTTATTTTTCACTTTTTCTTTGTTCTATTTCCTCCCTTATGTCTCCCTTTTTATTTCAAGCGCATTTCATGGTCCAGGTGCAATTTTTCTTTCACACTTTTTTTCTTTTTTTTTTCTTGCAATATTTATTTTTCTTTTGTTTTCTTTTATTTCAACCTCTCCTATCCTTTTCCATTTTTTTTAAACTTTTTTCGTCATACTCATTTTTCCGTATGCATCCATATAATAGCCACCCTAAAATTAAGAGATTTGCTTGAGTTGAGGTGCACAGTGTCCAAGGTAGACTAGGGCCAATACATGTTCATTGTAGAAACGGAAAGGTGAAATCGATGTAAACAAAAAAAAACTTAGTCAATTTAGGCTAAAAAATTTAGATCAAAGGGATTCATAATTTATTTGGTTGAGCATTTAGGGTTGAGTGGACTTAAAATAACAATGGCCTATGATCATTTCCTACTCAACTATCCTGTACCTTGGTAAAAGCAATTGAGCAAGTTCTAGATTCTGATACACCGAGAGCTCAGTAACACGTCACACACACTCGCATAAGGTTATACTGCTAAGTACTACTTATATAAGTTGTGCAAATGTTTGCCCTAATTTTTCTACTCCTAATCCTAATGCTATTATAGATTCACAATCATCTCACACACATACATATATCCTAGAGTTAACAAAAAAATTTAGGAGGGGCATCAATATTTCAGTACAAAGTTTGTCAAATAAAAAAGTTTTCAAGTATAATCATTCAAAACAAATCAACAGCCACAAATAAAAATTCTCATCCTATTTTTAGCTATTTCCAGCAAAAAATATGCAAAAACAATAAAAACACAAACACAACATGCTAATTCTTTATTTATTTTTTTAGATTGTGGTTATAGGCTTTGAAACATGGCAAGTATATCCTGTGGCAACCTCGATACATCCCCACCCCAAGCTAAAATCTTATACACTATCCCCAGTGCATCTAAAAAATAAAGTTCAAGGGATCGGGAACATACCTAGGTGCTTAAGGCGCCAGCCCAAATGACATTATCTCGTGGACCCTCAAGTAGGGTCCCACCATCAACATCTTGAGTCCCATCAGCTATTGGGACTATGTCAGCAACAGTGGCACTAGCTATAGCCAATGATCTCAGTGGTACATTACTCAATGGGTCTACATCACCTCCTCTCTTAATATCAATAAACATCGATCTCGAGCTATTGGCTCCAACTTGAATCTCCTAGACCTTCACTACTCGGTCCTGCTCACTATGTAGGCTATCTTCCTTAGCCTTCTTTATTTCTTCCTTTTATGCATGTTTTCTTTTTTTTTTCTCTCTCTTATTTCTTGTCGGGTCTGGAATAACCCAAATATTATCAACATAGACTTTGTGTACAACCTATGTAATCATGGGATCTGGGATGGCTGGTCTCATATAACACAAAAACCATATTTTTTATTTTAGCCACCTCATTTTTCACCTTCGAAACATCCAGAGTTTGGATGCTTCCCAACTATCACATCATTCGCTGCTCAAATGCATCCAACCGTCCCTGTACCCATCTATATTGGGTCTCCAATTTTGAATCAACCCAATCTTCCATGTTCTTAACCTTAGCCTCCAATGTACCCAGCCTCGTCATAGACTCAGCCCATATAGCTTGTGAGATCATGATAAATCTAGCTGGCATACCTCTCGTGTGAGGTGGTACAGACTATATAGAAGAAGAGGAAATAGGTGTACCCACTGTATCTGAAGTATGTGTGGTCTTAGTCTTTCTACCTATCTCAACAACCTCAATAGTCTCGGTTTGCTTACTCTATTAGAACATCTCAGTAAGTATATCTGCTCCTTGCATCGCCTGCTTGGCCAATAGCTTAGCTGTATCTTTGATTAGCCCTCAATCTATGGTGTTTATGGCCTCGATCATCTCATTTATACATGGGAGTTTCTGCACCCTCGCATCCAAACACATCTGCATAATCATGCATGGGTACGCCAATAATAACTTTTTACCACCCATAACTCAGTCTCTCATATCTCGGGCTAAGAAATCCCCCACTTCAAAATCATAATCTTCCATGAACCAGACTTTTAAGGCAACCCAAAATGGGCTAAGTATGTTGTACCTAATAGTGGGACATAACCTGTGTCAGGCCAGTGTCCACCACGCCCTGGCCTCAAAATTCAGCATGTTCTTCTCTATTTTTTGTCCCCAATGATTAGTCCTGCACACTGAACAAAAATATTAACCTATAAATAAATTAGTACAAAACATAGGTTGCCTCTTACGTAATGTTTGATTTAACGTTGAGGCATGACGTGGCTAAGTTGGCTACTAAGATATCACCAACTAGCCTCATGGGTTGCCTCCCATACAACACTTGATTTAATATCGTGGCATGACATAAGTGCCTTGGTTACTAAGGCTTCACCAAGGTCTATTGCAAAAAGTGAAGAGCTTTTATACGCCCGAAGTCAGAATTCATCCAACTCATTCGTGTTGTTTATCCTTGCCTTTGCTGTATCATGCCACTTAAAGTTCAGCTTTTTCAAAGCCCATAGTGCTTTGTGTTCAAGTTCAACAGGAAAGTGACATGTCTTGATGTACACCAACAGATAAGGAAAAGCACCAATAGGGTTTTTGAAAGCTGTTTGTTAAGACCATAATGCATCATCTAGATTACGTGACCAATCAGTCCTATTGGTATTTACTATCTTTTCCAACATGGACTTGATTTCTCTGTTGGAAACCTCAACCTATCCACTAGTCTGTGGATGATAAGGTGTTGCCACCTTATGTTTCACTCTTACTTCTCAAGCAGACTTTTGAATAGATGATTATAAATATGTGAACCACCATCACTAATGATAGCACATGGTATGCTAAATTAAGAAAATATATGATTTTTCAAGAATGCAGTAACAATATATGCTTCATTATCGGGGAGCAAAACTACTTCCACCCATTTTCATACATAGTATATAGCCACAAGTATATACTTCATGCCAAACAAACTCACAAAAGGCCCATAAAATTTGGGGTAACAATCTCAATTCTAAAATAAGAGTCATAGAAAGTTCATGGTGTCTATAAATGTAGCCTTGGCATTGACATTGATCACAAGTTGAAGAAAAATCATAAGCATTCTTGAGATTATTTGTAACGCCCCAAATCTGGTACCCAAAATACTACATGGTGCTCATGACCCCGAAGGACCATAAGCTAACCCATGACTAATATCTATACTTGTATACTGCATAATATACTATATAATACGGAAATATGAATTGAAAGGACATAAGGTTCAACATTGAGATATAATATCTAATAAAAAATATAACATCTGGGTGGGGTATGAAATACCCAAAACAACTAAAATAAACTGTTTGAACATACTGTAGTCTAGAAAGCCTCTAAATCATGACTGAACTGTTTGATAAGGAGTTGATGGGATATGTCCCTAACTAACTCCAACTAATAAATCAATTAATGGGGTAATAAAGTAATGATCATGTCCTCAAAATATGAGGGCTCACTACTAACTCTAACTGCTGAGATTAGAATCTACTGATGCTCTGGAGCTCGTGTCTCTGAACCTATGGTATAAGACACCATAGCACAAATGCGTCAGTAATTTGAATGTATTGGTATGCATGTGAGGTAGGCTGAATACATGGGGTTCATATGCATGAACAATACTGACTAACTAACTAATATGAATATGAGAATGCATGCATAAATAGATAGTAACTACAACTGAGATCGTGATAAAATAAATTTACTGATAGCTAACATGACTGGTAACTGAGTTCTGATGACTGATAATTGATAACATGAGTGACTATATCTGATAGTCCTAAATATGATAGAACTAGCTGAGTTTTGTACTATTCTGAGTTGACTATATCTGATAGTCTTAAATTCTGTAGAACTATCTAAGTTCTATTACTGAGACTGAATGGCTATATCTGGCAGTCCTGATTTCTATAGATGAAACTGTGAGAAGTAGTTATCTAACCGACATGCCCTAAATAATGCATTATAACTTAGTTGGGGTTCAATCTGTAACCCCAATTGGAAGGGTGTAAATACCACGCCACTGGTAAAGACAAGCTGTGAGTCACCCTCATCTGAAGTGTCCCCAAAAGAGAATGGTGGGCCCCTCATCTAACAGTGCTTATCCATCTCATCAATCCTCATCTGACAATGTTGATGTCTCAACCTATGCTGGCTATATAGTTCTAGAATGGAAGGATGACTTCTAAGAATCACACCCTCATCTGACAGTGTGTGTTCCCATCCTTGGGTTCACTCGGTTCTAATTTCTACTCCCATTTGAATAGACACTATTCATGAATTACTAAACTGAGCTGGACTGAGTTAACTGAGTTCCGTTGACTAACAAAATATTATTGAGATTTTTGTATTACTGAGCTTTCTGAGATTACTGGGATTTCTAAGTTTTACTGAGTTTCCTGAGTCACATGACTAACCAAATTCTACTGAACATGGCTTGACTGAGGAAATCGTTAAAACATTACACTGGCTCTAGGCATACAGCTAAATTGTCGGGTACAAGTACCCCTAGGACTCGATGGAAAGAAACTGACAAAGCATGACTTTCTTGAATACATGGACAACATCACAATCCATAATTCATTTATTGAGTCATTTCATCAGACATGTGATATGCATAAACTTGTACATACATAAGGATTGCATAATATCATACTAGTTGGGCACTTTTCCTTCACATAGGCTTTTAATCAAACACATGGTAAGCATAGTATATGTAGACAACATTATACAATAAATAAACATCATGATTCAACTCTAATTTCATCATCCAAGGGTTCAATCATAGGTTCACATAAATCTACACCTATACTAATCAATTCCACATAAAATTGATCACCAAAAATGTATTAGAATTTAATTGGTCATTATCAACATTAACAAAAGCAAACCAACATGAAATTCATAAGGAAATCCATACACTTGAACTTTGAAAAGAGATTCTTGGGCTTCATGAATGAAAGGAGTCCATGAATAAACACTATGCATACCTGGTAGTGAGCTTCTTAAAGTTCTTGCACTTGAAGAATTTGAATATCTTAGTTCTTGAAGAAGATTTGGATTTTGTTGCTTAAGGATTGCTCTTAGGGAGAAAACCCTATTCTGATGTTGCGAACAAATAATGAACTTATGATTAAAACGGGTGGAAAAAGACCCAAATACTCTTTAAAAATGACTTAAAATTTGCTGAATAGGACCTGCGATGGCTTGTGCAATGGTCCATCACTGGCTCGACGGTCTGTCGTTTTGACCACCGTATGTGGACCCAAAAAAGGATTCACTGCCTAAGTAGCAACGACTTGGGAGACAGTCCGTCGCAAGTTAGACAGTCTGTCAACCTATCCACTGCACCTTATCCAGAAGGTTGCCTCACTACCTTGGCTGCGATGGTCAAGGAGACGGTCCTTCACTAGATCGATGGTCCGTCAACCTGGCCATCGCACCTCGGTGATTCTGACAACTCTTGATAAAACATCCATAACTTTTCACTCCGATACCAAATTTAGATGAAATTGGTATCATTGGAAAGCTAATTTAATTTCCCACATGATAAAAATTGAAAATCTTAAAGAATCCAGGTTTACAAAAGTGGATTTATCTTTCAAAAAAGTGTCTAACATTCCTGGGACAATTTCAAGCTAGGAAAAAGTACGGGGTATTACATTATTGGCCAAGAGTATCCATATTGCAAGATTGTATGGGCTGTGTGGATTTCTCCATGATGATCCCCAACTGGTGAAGAGTGAAAATCCTCAAGTATGCTCATCATCTCCATCTCAGGTATGCATCTACGAATAATCCTGTTCATAAAAATTCTGAATAAATATGGCTCACCCCAGAAAAATTTCCTTACGTCATGCATAAATTTCTTTCTCTGCTAAAAGAAAATATCTTTTGGGATTAGATCACTTGCTAGATAATTTGCATAGTCAGTAAAACATGGAATTAGATCTTGGGAAGCTTCTAATATCTGCTAATATCTTTTCATCTAGAAAACTGTCACCAATCTTGAGTTCATCTTCTACATTCTTCCTAGCTTTCTCCTCAAGTCTAGATAAATGATCTGCAACTTGATTCTTAGTACCTTTTCTGTTCTTGACCTCAAAATCAAATTCTTGCAGCAATAGCACCAACCTTATCAGTCTAGGCTTTGCATCCTTTTTATTTCATTAAGTACCATAATGTTGCATGATCAGTGTGCACAATCACCAGTCTCAATTAAATAAAACCTAAACTTCTCAAAGGCAAAAACCATTGCCAACAACTCTTGTTCCGTCATGGTTTAGTTATTTTTAGAATGATTTAATGCCTTGTTATCATAGTAGATGTCATGAAGGGTATTTTCTCTTCGTTAGCCTAGTATATCCCCTAAAGCCAATCTACTTGCATCACACATAACCTCAAATTGCAAGGACTAATCTGGGGATATGATGATAGGATCAATTATCAATTTCTCTTTTAGACATTCAAAAGCCTTCAATCATGCCTCAGTAAAATCAAATTTCACCTCTTTCTTAAGAAGCATTCATAAAGGATTGGCAATCTTTGAGAAATCCTTGATGAATCGCCTATAAAACCTAGCATGTCCCAAAAAGTTACGTACACCTTTTATTGATATTAGTGGAGGTAATTTCTCAATCACATTAATCTTCACTCTATCTACCTCAATATCCGTCTTCAAAATCTTGTGTCCAAGCACAATACCTTCTTTGACCATAAAATGGCACTTTTCCCAATTAAGTACCAAGTTGAATTCTTCACACCTTCTAAAAGCATTTGCCAAGTGAACTAGGTAGTCATAAGAAGAATCACGAATGACTGAGAAATCATCCATAAGTAATTTGATGGATTCTTCTACCATGTTAGAGAAGATTGACATCATACATTTTTTAAATATGGCTGGAGCTTTACATAACCTGAATGGCATAAATCTGAATACGAAGGTCCCATAAGGACAAGTGAAGGTTGTCTTCTCTTGGTCTTTGGGTGTAATAGTTATTTACTTGTCACTTGAATACAGATAAAAAACAATAACATTATCTGCCTGCAAGTCTATCCAATATCTGGTCCATGAAGGGCATAGGAAAGTTGTCCTTCTGAGTCCATTCAATCAATTTTCTGTAATCCTTACACACTCTCTATCCTGTGAATGGCTTTATCAACACCAAATCATTCTTCTTATTAGACACAATAGTAATGCTTCCTTACTTCAGAACACATTATACTGGAGTAACCCACTTACTATATGGGATACACTACACAAACATCCAACTACTTGATTATTTATTTCTACCACCTTCTGCATCGGAGGATTTAGTCATTAATGATGCTCTATACTTGGAATACAATCTAGCTCAAGTTGAATCTTATGAGTACAAAGACCAGGCGGGATACCCATAATATCTGCAATGAACCAACCTATGGCCCTCTATAATCTCTATAGCACTGATAAAAAAAGCTTCTACTTTTGTCTCACCTAAGTCAGCTGCAATAATTACTGACAAAGTGTTGTTGGCCCCTAAAAATATGTATAGCAAATGAGAAAAGAGGGCCTTCAATACTAAGATGAGTATCTCCTTAATAGATAGATGAGCAGGTAGAGTGGTTCTATTCTCGGATCCAAATCAAGCTTCATTAGTGCATAAGTGTAAGAACCACTACCATAGAGTGCACATACCATCTTATCATAGTCATCAATACCATCACGATCAATATTCATGATCATAGCTGCTAGAGCTTCAATACCCAACCTCTTTTCAACAAAAATAGTATCAAAAGTATCTTCCCAAGTTGTAACTACATCAAAATCATGGAAAGAGTCTATCTCTTAATCAAACACAATAATCATAGATATAACTCTCAACTCATCAGGCTATTTCATGGATTTGTATTCATTGAGTATAACCTGTTCATCATTGTGTCTCATCATTAGATGTCCTAGCTCCAAATCAATCAACATACTTCCAGTAGCCAAGAATGGTCTTCCAAAAATAATTGGGACTTAAAAGTCCACTTCACAATCCAATATCAAAAATTCAATAGGAAAGATAAAAAAAACCACCTTCACCAGTACATCATATAGAATAACAACTGGCTTTTTTACTGTCCTATCTGCCATCACTAGTCTCATATAAAATTTAAGAGGGGGGTGAATTAAAATTTTCTTTTGTAAGTTGACTACTGACTCATTATAGTTGACTCGCTTTTAGATTAAAACACTTTACAAATAAATTAAACGTAAACAGTTAAGCACATAAATAATAAAGCATAAAGTAAACAACACAAAGATTTATCCTGGTTCAACATACCAATCCAGTGTCTACGTCCAGTCCCTTGGGTTTTAAGTTTCCCTTAGATCGTTGAAGGTTTGGTTAAAGTACAATGATAAAAAACAAGTTTTGAAGACTTATTTTGCTCTTCAGATCTTGTGACATAGCTTTAGTTGATGTTACAAAGATGACTTGATCCTACTCTTTATAAAACAATTGTAAACTAATGTTACATAGCTTTGTGAGACTAAGAATGAGACAATTTGAATTTTCTCCTTAAAGTTGCATGAAAATGTCTGTCTTTGGTCTTCTCCTTTTATAGTATTCAGTTTCTACCCTTCATAAGGAAACCAAAGGGATTTCATCTCAATCAAGAATATGAATTGATTCCTTGATTGAGGGATGTAGCCATGTATAATGTCTATATCAGATATGTCCATATACTACCTTTAATCACATCCATATTAGATATATCCGTGATCTATATTTGCTTTTTGATTTTGATGCCTTACCGATATACTTGTGATATCTTCTTTTTTGGATTGATTTGTTTTTTCTTGAATCTGGGGATTGCAACCATGATTGTGGAAGGGTTAATCCTTCTTCTATATTTGTGATGCTTGATTGATCTTCTTGCTATGTCGAGGTCCTCCATATCATTGTGTCATGATTTTTCATAATATTTTGGACTATGATGATCCTTTCATTTATCTTCTCATGATTGATTTTACTTGGATGCTACTTGGATACGGTAGATGACTTTGCATTCTTTATTTTCTTCTATTTTAGAAGCTATCTACCTTTATCTTTCCATTATTACTAGTTGTAGAGATACACTTGTGAGTTTTTCATTATTAAAATATAAACTTGAGAGGTCAACAATCTCTCCCTTTTTGATAATAACAATAAGGTTAAACATCAGTTAACTTCCCTATTTGTTAGCTTGCTCCCCTAACTTGTGTAAATATTATCTTACATTTAAGCTTGTTCTGCTTCCCCTGACTAGTAGGCTACTCTGATGTTTCTATCCTTCTCTCCCTTTGACATAATAAGAAAAAATATATAGGTAATACGTAGATAGTGAAATGAACAGATAAAAGGTTTCTAAGTGTCATGAATGCTAATTATACCAAGCCTTTTTCGTAGAAAGAAAAATATTTCTTATAGTAGAGGATTTGTAAAGATATCTGCTTGTTGATTTTCAAATTCAACAAAGTTTAGGCAAAAGTCACCATTTTCAACATGATCTCAAATAAAATTATGCTTGATATCAATATATTTGGCCCTAGAGTGATGCACAATGTACTTAGATAGGCTGATGGCACCTGTGTTATCACACATAATAGGAACAAATTTAAAAGCTAAGTCAAAGTTAAGAAGCTAAAGCATAATCCAAAGAATTTGAGTGCCACAGCTTCCGACAGCTATGTATTCAGCTTCTGTGTTTGAGAGAGTGACAAAAGTCTATTTCTTATTGTGCCAAGAGATAAGAGCATCACCAAGAATTGGATATGTTCCACTGGTGCTCTTTTTGTCACTTTTGTCTCCTATAAAATTAGTATCTGAATATCTGATTAAATCAAAATAAGAAGAGCAGGGATACTATAGACCGAGGTTTTATGTTCCTATTAAATATCGAATAACTCATTTGACATTGGTGAGATGAGATTCCTTAGGAGTCTACTAGAACCTAGTACATTTACAGATGCTGAACATAATATCTGGTCGACTTACAGTTAAGTAGAGTAGAGATCCGATCATCCCACAGTACATTTTTTATCAATGTCTTTTTTGGCCAAATCTGAATCAATTCTTATGGATGGACTTATGGGTGTTTTCTAGGCGTTTCCCTTCTCCATGCCAAACTTTTTGATGAGTTCTTTCGTGTACTTAGATTGACTGATGAAGGTGCCCTTGGGAGTTTGCTTGATTTTTAGTCCTAGAAAGAATGTGAGCTTGCCCATAAGACTCATTTCGAATTCTCTTTTCATCAAATTTGCAAAATTCTTGCACATAGAGAGGTTAGAACTACCAAATATGATATCATCAATGTAAACTTGCATAATAAAGAGATTTGATTTAAAATTTTGAATGAACAAATTTGTGTTAATTTTACCTCTTTGGAAATTATTATTTTGTAGAAAAGTACTCAGTATCTCATACCAAGCTTTTGGGGCTTGTTTGAGGATGTAGAGTGCTTGTGATAACTTGATAACATGATTTAGAATTGAAGGATCTTCAAATCCAGGGGGTTATTTAGCAAAAACTTCCTTATGAATAAAGCTATTTAAGAAGGCACTTTTTACATCCATTTGATATAATATAAAACATTTGAATGCAACAAAATCTAGTGAAATTTGTATTGACTCTAACATAGACACAGGGGCAAAGGTTTCATCATAATCAATACCTTCCTGCTGAGAGTATCCTTGAGCTATGAGCCTGGATTATTTCTGATAACTTTACCTTCTTCATTTACCTTAATTCTGTAGACCCATCTGGTTTCGATTAGTGAGTAGTTTCTTGGACTTTCAACTAGAATCCAAACTTAATTTCGTTCAAATTATCCTAGTTCTTCCTTCATAGCTTCAACCCATGATTCATCATTGAGAGCTTCATCAGTTTTCTTTGGTTCAATTTGAGACACAAGGACAATGAATACTTATCTCCTTAATGATGCTCTAGTTTGCACTTTGTATTCTTGATTTCTTATGATGACTTTATTTGAATTGCTTTTATCTAGCTTTAACTCTTTTGGAATGTTTGGCCTCCCTATTTCTGTGGTAGGAGTTGACTCTGTTGAGGGTGTAGTGACTTATCTTGAGAGGGCTTTAGAGTTTTGCTAAAATCTTTTCCAGTCTGTACATTACTTACCTGTTTTTCATCAATACTTATACTCGTAGTGTGGTGGTTAGATTCATCAAAGATAATGTGCATAGATTTCTCAACAAACAAAATTCTTTTACTAAAATCCCTGTATACTTAACTAGTGGGAGAGTACCCAAGAAAAATACCTTTGTCTCTTTGTGGATTGAACTTTCCTAGGGTATTCTTACCATTGTTGTGAATAAAGTATTTTCAACCAAAGGGATAGAAGTAGTCGATGTTGGGATTCTTTCTTCTCTAGAGTTCATAAGGTGTTTTCTTTAAAATACGTCTAATCAGACACCTATTGATAATATGACATACCGTGCTAACTGTTTCTTCCCAAAAGTGATCTGGGAGATTATGTTCTAAAAACATTGTTCTGGTGGTTTCCTATAGGGACCGGTTATTTCATTCCACTACACCTTTATTAGGCAGATCGTGATAAATAGAAGTTCTGAGATTATCCATTTTGAGAACAATATTCTTCAAATGCCTTATTTTTAAATTCTACTCAATGATCACTGTGAATGTAAATGATGAGGTGCCCGACTTCTCTCTATATTTTTCTACAAAAAATCTTAAAATTCATAAAAGCTTTATTTTATATGCAAGAAACATAACCTAGATAAATTGTGAGTAATCATCAACTATGAGCAAAACATATCTTTTTCCATCAATAGTTATGGTTTTGGTGGGACCAAGCAGATCCATGTAGATTATTTGGAGAGGCCTGGTAGTAGAGACAATGCACTTGGCTTTGAAAGTTGTTCTAGTCTGTTTACCTAATTGGCAGACATTACAGATGTGTTCCTTTTCAAACCTGAGTTTTGGAAAACATTTCACCAAATCAAGCCTAAATAGTTTCTCAATAATGTGTACACTGGCATGCCTGAGCTTCCTGTGCCACAACCAAGTTTTATTGGCTTGCACAGTGAGGCAGGTCAGGTTGGCAAAGTCATGACTATTTAAAACATAAATGTTATCAATGCGTTCACTGATAAGGAAGATATTTCCTTTGTCATGTTTAATTGAGCAACTTTCAGCTTTGAAGAGCACTCCAAACCCAACGTCACATAGTTGACTGATACTGAGTAGGTTGTGTTTGATTCCATCTACTAGGTATACTTTGGTGAATTTTTATGATGAGCTAAGTCTAACTGAGCTGACTCCAATGATGTTGCCTTTGGCATTGTCACTGAATCTGACTTACCCCCCCATCTATTCTTTTAGGAAAGAAAAGTTCTCTTTTTTTTAGTCATATATCTGGATATCCGCTGTCAATGACCCACATTTCTTTTTTGTAGCTCTTGTGGATCTGTTCCTGCAAAATAAGAAGATTAATTTTATTTAGGTACCCAAGTGATCTTGGGTGCTTCCTAGTTAGATGTGCTTTCCTTGGGCTTCTAAACCCACACACTTTTAGGCATATGCCTACAATTGTAGGATTTATGCCCTCTCTGTCCACAAGTAAATTAGATGGGTCCTCGCTAAGAAAAAGAGGTCTTAGCTAATTTAAGTGACCCTGAGAAGAAACTCAAAATTCCATTTTAAGGAGTTTGTTCCTATGAAACTGTTCCTTGGGGACCTTCTAAGATAGTTTAATTTTTTTTTCACTAGCAAGCTCTTCATGAAGAAAGTCATTTTCAACTTGACATGCCTCAATTTTTATTAGCCAGTTTCATCGTTCTTCTAGGATTTCTTGTTTAAAACAAACTTTAGAATTCTTCTTTTCTTGAGCAAGCTTATTATATATTCATCTGTGATTTTTTGAAGTTCATCGGTTAGTATATCCAGATTACATTCAAAAGTATTATAGTTGTGACGGTTTGTGGCCTTACCTCACAAAGTTCACCTGTTTCCATAAAGCACATATTTGCAGCCTTTATTTTTTCTTCAGTTGTATCTTCATCACTCCAGGCCTTAAAATTTTGATTCATTCTATACGATCATTGTCTCAATTTTCGACAGTTTTGTTTAAAGTGTCCAAGTCTTCCACAGTAGTAACAATCATCATTGTTTCTGGTGGAGTCATTATTTTTGCCTTCCTGGGATCTTTGTTGTCTCTGTCTTACGATATGACTTACCCCATGGTTGATGAGGGCTATTCCTTTTCTATCATCATTTTCCAGAATGTCCTCTTCGGTTGGAGTAGCATTGAAGGCTACTATTTTCTTTCTTCTATCCTTTTTAAACCTATTGATATAATTTTTCTTATATGGAACAAGGTTACCTCGCAGTTCATTATATGTCATGTTATGAAGGTCTCCGTCTTCCAAAATGGCAGCCTTGGTTTCCCAAGTCTTTGGGAGACTTCAGACCAAGTTCTGGAGTTGCAAGATATGAGGATAGATCATCTCTAGTGACTTTAGTTCACACATGATTTTGCTAAATTTGGCAAACATTGTTTCAATATCCCTTTCCTCTTTATTTTGAATAATTCATATTCATTCACAAGAGCATCAATTTTTGACTTCTTGACTTTAGTGGTTCCTTCATAGGTTACCTCCAGTTTGTCCCATATTTTTTCTTCCGTCTCACATGTTGAGATCTTTTCATATTCTACTCCGCTAACTGCATACAAAAGTAAGCTTATAAAATATGCGTTAGTCATATGGTCGAAGATGTTGATATGCAGGAATCACCGGAGTTCTACCTCTTTGAACTCTTCCTTGTTGTGCAGACACTTGTCTTGGACTGGCTAGCATTGCTTGCTGGGATAGCTTAGCCTCTTCAGCTAACCATGCTTCCTCAGCCACTCTAGCTTCTTCACCTACTGCTGCTAATAATCGTTTAGTCTGTCTATTAGCAACATTCTATAGATTATTAGGTTGGGGAGGAGGAACATTATGAGGGTCTTAAATCCCAGTAGAAACACCATCATGAACTTGTTCTACCATCCTTCACAGTGTTTAAAGGATTCTTTCTGGCTCTGGATAAAAAAAGAGTAAGGGATTACGTTTTTCCTAATGTTTGACATACACCAACATATGCAAAATCAAGAACTGAAAATAAACCCGCAAACTTTATCAAATTTAATCAACAAATCACACTATCTTCCCCGAAAATGATACCAAAATTTAATGTCACCAAAAACTAACCTCCAAAGAAGTATGTTTCCTCAAACTAACCTCCAAAGAAGTAACTAAACTAGGTTAGGGTCGAACCCACTGGGAAAACGTTGAACAATTGCTTAAATTGGACAACATTCATGAGTAGTATGGAAAAGTAAATAGGGATTTTGGAAGTTGTAAGTAAATCATAACCAAAATTGATTGCTTTGAGTTGTAAGCAATAGAACACGAACACTAGGACTGTGATACCCCTGACTTCTTAACTCTGTAAGTTTCTCGTGTTCAACCCACCTATTCTGCTGCTCTACAAGTAAAGTTGACAAGCTATGTATTATCAACAGTTTTATGAACGTGTTTATAAATCTCACCCTTTACCTTGTGAGTCTCAGGGCATCACCTTATTGCTCCTTGTCTACGACTTCAGTTCAACTCTCACCTTTTGAGTCTTGAGTTAAGTTGATGAGATAGCGAAATAATAAAATAGAAGTATATCTTAAATTACTGTCTTAATTTTCTTTTCCCAATCTCAAACTCCCTCCTGAGAACGTTTTCGAATACAAGCAATCCTTAAGATTCTGCAGTAGCTCTGAGGTCTATTATTTTAAAGTAGATTAAGATCTATGTAGCTACTTTAGAATAGATATATATCCTACTTTCCTTACGTGGTTAATCCACTAAGGTTTTCACAACCCTAGTCAGGGAAGTTAGATGCTTATGTTTATATAAGAACCCATGATAATCAATAAAGAAAGCATGAAATTACTTGCACAATAATGAGAAGAATAAAATTCAAACTCTACTATTGAATAATAACCCAAAATCTTAAGAACAATGCAATAGTATGTAATAAAGTATAATAGAACATACAAAAATGTCAAAGAATGCAACCTAATAAAAGATAAACCCTAGGATATTTATTGTATCTAAAAATAACCTAAAAATCCTCATAAAAATGAAAAAGAAAAAGTTATGTCGGCACATGGTATGATTTGTTTGTCCACTCATAAGTTCTTCTTATGATTCGTACTGTGCCTCTTGTATCCACTCCAGTGTCTGATCTTCTAGTCTTCAACTTTATATTTGTCTTATGACTTATGCTCACTAGTCGTACCTTGACCATATGACTTGTGGCCTTCACCCGTATCCACCTGGGATTTCTTTCTTTCACTTTTTTAAATACTTTTCTGCTTATGGTTTGTCCATATGAGTCGTACTCATACTTTTGACTCATATAACCAGTCGTATCTCCTTATCACTTATTTTTTTGTTGACTTTGATTTTTGTTGTACTTATGAGTCAACCTATAAGCCATATGATGTATTGATGACTCATATGGTGACTCATATCATCTTCAGACTTCATCTTGTACAGGTCTTTTTCTTCCAGTTTTATTCCAAAATGATTAGTGACCTATTTCACCTACAACAAGCACAAAACCACATCATATCTCCTAAAAAAACCTAAGTACAAGCATAAATTCATTATTTTAAGCATCAAAATTGTCATATTTCCATGGCGCATCAGAAACTAGGCTAAAGATAGTGCTCAAAGACTTAAAGAAATCGTACTACAACTTTACATTGCAGGACAACAATATCCTAAATGGGGGCCAAGGCTATAATAATTGAATATGTATCAAAGTTTGCTAGCTTAGAGCTTCTTTTTGTATGTTATGTTATGTAACTTAGAACCTTGTAAGTAGTATTGACTACACAAGGTTATATGAAAGAGAAACTAAAGTGGCATGTCTGAGTCCAAATTGATTGGTAGCTATGTATTGTTGATATTTCTGGTTGAATGAAAAAGTTCTCGTTTGACCAAAAAAGATTTAAATACATGTGTATACAATTGCACACATATACATTTATATGTATCATGAACATGTACTAACCTCTGAAATACATACAAAATCAATGGATTTTGATACAAGATAGATACAAAAAAATTCATATGTTTCATAAATACATACTAACCTCTTAGATACATATATGAACTATGATACATGTGCACATAGATACATTTGTTTGTATCTAGAACAATACAATTGCACACACATATTTATATGTATCAGGAACATGTACTAACCTACTAGTTACATATAAAATATATAGATTTTGATACGTGAGCATGCAGATGCATTCAGATGTATCATGAAAAAAAATTATATTCATTTTGAACTATGATACATACGCATAGAGATACATTTGTATGTACCATGAACAAACACTAAGCTTCATATTATATATGAATTAGTAGACTATGATATATAACATGCAAGTATATTCATATGTATCATGAATAACAAAATTATATTCTTTTTAATGATGATACATGTGTACAGAGATAAATTTGTATATATCATAAATTAAGATATGGGATAATGAGTAGTATCAATAAAGATGTTTGGGGGATTATGTAACTTACCTAACAAAAATGGTATGGCCATTGCATCTATTTCAACTTTTTAGGTGATGATCTATTTGGTTGCCTCGTTTTATTACTGTATTAGAAAAGACCTACCTTCAACATGTGTGATTGTTGTCAATTCAATTTAGTTTTAGGGTATTTTTGTCTTTTCACTAAAGCTCACTAGGTGTTACATTTTACTGCTATATTCAATACTAAAGCTCACCCCATGTTACATTCCTACTATATTCATTATTAGGGCCCTTTGACGTGTTCAATAGCCAAAAACCCTAGTTGTTTCCTCTTCTTCATCAAGAGTGAAGGTGAAAGTTCAAACACTTTCTTCTTACTCTACATACGAAGATTATAATCTTTAGCTTCCACATGCTATTTCTTCCATCTTCTTTCTCCGTTCTTTAGCTTTCTCCTCTTCAAACTATAGGTATGTGTTTCTTTTTTGTTCGTCTCTTTTTTCTTGGGAATCCTTCATATCAAATTTGGTGGTGTTGTTCAATTTTGGTTTTGCTTTGGATAACCCAATAGCTTTATTGCAACTCTAATTTTTATTTTGTTATTTTCTGTTTTTTCTATTTGATTTTGGATTTTTAGGATGCTATTTGTTGGGCTTTCCTGATTTCAAGTTTTGAAATATATTTTTCATCCATGCTTATTTGAAAGCTTTTGGGTCACTTACAATAATTAATTGATTCTTCCTTTTTATAATTCTTTTGAATTTTCTCTGTTCATATGTGTTTTTTGGTGTAATTAATAGAATAGAATTTTACCTTTTTGATCTTCTAAAATCGTATAAAGAATATAAAAAATTTATTTTAAGTGAATCAAGTTTTTGGATTTGTAAATTGTTGTCACGACTCAAACAATCATGATTAGCACCCTTCCTCATTTATGGTAGGAGAACCATACTACTCTTACCTTTACTCACTGAAGTTTTATTCTCACATTTATAATAAATATTACCTCATGCTTTTAACAAGTACTAAAATGGTCTCATTCAATAACTAATAATCATCAGATGGCTTTATCAACCATAAAACAAATAGAGTGCAACACATGTATTAATTATAATCCTTAAGACCTAAAGTCACCAGGCAAGAATATCTAAAAGTAACTAAGTCTAAAATTAGATACAATATTCCAAACATAGAAAAGGAAATCATCTTGGTCCCGAAGCAAGGGATATCAACATCATAAGAGGATTTGAAGGTTACCAAAAGTCCTCACCCTCAAAATTGAGTCTGAACTGCTAACTAGGGTCGAGGTTGCATGTCAATAACATAAAGATATTCTGCACTCAACAAAAAAAGAGTGCATGTAGAATATGCATATCAACAAGTAATAGTACGCATCATAGGTCGACCATTTTAACAATGTAATAATAAGCAAGTCAAACAAGTATAAAAAAAATCATAATAGATTTCATAACCAATGATATCATTTAGTTAAACACAATATGCATCATCACATCATTACAACTTACAAGTTTACTTTCATAGTCTTTCACACTAAGGCAGTTTCATCAATATTTTATCATCATGTAAATTCATAATAAGGCACTTAATGCATAAGTATGAGTGCATTTTTCCAATATATTCACATCATCTCTTACCCTTCTCAATCTTACCATTAGTATTACATCATAATGGTATGGTACCCAACCCATTATAATAATATATCATATTTGTACCATTGTGGTACCCGACCCATAATCACAGCATATCATGTTCATATTGGCGTAGTACCCAATCCATTGTCACATCATATCATATTTGTATCAGGGAAGTAGCTAACCCATTATCTCGACATATCATCACAATGCAATTATTAAGCTATAAATCATGTTAGAAGGCAATCATAGGTATCAAGTTCACTGATAAACACATAGTCAAGAAAGTCTAAGTGCTACAACAAAACTATAGCCTACTTGAATTCCTTAATGAAAGTCACTTTTAAGCCACACTTTTGTCCTTTCATTCTCACCAACTCGTTCTTGATCTATACAACACTAGAATATATACCTATTTCAATAATTCATTCTCTTTTAATCATTAGAGATCATAAATCATTAATATAGGTTAGTCACTTACCAAAATTTATCTTATTAGGGTTTTCTTATCATTTAAGATTCATGAATCCTAACTTGAATTAGCATTACAACTGTAAATCTAGTCCCATTAGTGTTTTCTAATACCCTAAGATCATTGCATAGTAAATTTTAAAACAATCCTATCATTTCCCTCAACTTCCATAATAGTGTTAAACCCTCAAAACCCACCATTAATATATTTCTATTGATTTTCTAAAATTAAATAAAATAAATTCAAGTCTAGAATGTAATTACTTACCTCGAAAGATGAAAAACTCCACAAACCCTTTGAAAATTGCCTTCCCTAAAGCTCAATGTACTTTTCAAAAAAGTGGGGAATGAAAATGTCCTTTTATTTTTAAAACAACTTCAATTATAATTATCGTTCTACCGATTAATGTTCCACTACATCAGTGCATACTCCTTTTCACGAAGGCTGCCGTGGTTGTTGTAATACCTAACAAACTTCTAGCCAAGATTGTAATAGTTCATTATATGTTTAAAGGACCAAAAATGATTATTTTTAATTATAGATAAGTTTCATGATCATTTACCTAGTATGTAAAGTGCTTTTGATACAAATCATGGCCATCATAAGAATTTAGAGCAAAGTTAAGTTGAGAGAATTGTTATCAATTGAGTTTCTGTATTCGATCCTACAAGGGTCAGCTTTAAACATGTATAAATTTTGGAATATATTTATTATGGGGTCTCAAGACCCATCAAATGAAAGGTAATTGATTTATCTTTTGAACTCATCTAATTTTGCCTTAATCCGATACCCGAGAAAAGTATTATGAGTATTTTTGTGAGAAAACCAATAAGGGTTAGTGATAAAAGTGTGGCACGCCCTGTGTTCTCCCCAATTAGACCATGGCATGTCCTGTTTGCTTTTGATACAGGAGTTCCATGACCATAACCCCAGAGATGCTAAAACTTATGTTTTCTTTAGTTTTTTAAGGGCAAATAAGTTATTTATGACCTAAATCATCCTATAACTAATACTAATATGTTTTCCCTCATCCCATAACACAAATACACAATTCCTCTTCCAAACCCTCAAAAATATCAGATAAGGGTTTTCTCCAAAATTCAAGCTTCCAAGGGTCATATTCAAGTTTTCTTTAAGAGAATTCATCAAGTTCATGTATGTGGGGTTTCAAAAAGGATAACATTTCATCCTTGTACCCAAAAGTTGAATTTTTAGATAAGTTTTACAATTTGATGGCTAGGGTTCATACCTATTTTTCATATTTTCAAAATTATGTCATTACCATGTGAGTTAAAGTTCAGTAAGCACAAAAGTTTGCCTTTACTCATGTTTATTGTTACATGATTGATATTATGAGATGAATTTTAGTATTTTAACATGAATTTCTATGAGTTGATAAATATACATGATTTTCAACATGATTCAATCAATTTATAAATAAGAGTATGATTTAACATAATTTTCTCATTTTACAAGAAGTTCAGACTTATTAATATAGTTTTTAGATTTATACAGTATGATTTAAATTTTAGTTTTGATCTTATAATCCCAGATATGATATGAAATTCACACAGTCATTCATGAGTTAATTTATTAACAAAAGCATAATCAATTTTTTGATATATAAACCCATTTGCTTAATTTAAGTTGAACTTTCATATATTATGAGCACCAATATATATTTTAGTAGTAGTATTTAGCACCGAGCATGAAATATAGACTCATCACATCCAATTTCCTAGAACCTATATGCCCTCATAGGTTTAAGAGGCTTCACTACAGAGTGTCTCCTTGCCCCAAGGGAATCAATTTAGTGATCAATATATTTTAGTTTAGGTTCTATACCGATGTCAAGAGTAGAAAAACTCTCCTTAATGTGGATCAGAGGTTGGACTCAATGCTAGCTCACATGGTTTATATCAGTTATAAGAATTTCCCACAAAAAAGACAATTTTAGAAACTAAGTATAGTGACTCACCCATTATTAGATTATGCTTTGTTATTCATGTTTTATGATATTTTAGTTTTCATTTTATTTCAATATCTTGGTGAGTCTATTTACACTCAACATGCATGTTTTCAGTTATGACATGTACTAGTTTTACTTATTGCATTCACCCTCACATACTCAGTATATTCTAGAAGTATTAACCACATATACATCTGTTTGGCTGCATTATTTCATAATATAGGTGCCAGTTTTAGCCTACAACATCATGATCAGGCAGTTAACAATTTCCATCCAGCAGGTGATGAGTTCTATTTTTTGAAAGGCTCAAGTTAGTTTGTAGATTCAGTATTTTATTTTTATTTAGTCATATTGATTCAGGATAGCTGAGGGTCATGTCTCAGCTACTATTAGTCAGTATTAGCTGATACTTCATAGACAGTCAACCATGGTTGATATATTTATTTTAGTTTCTATTTGTATAATCTAGTGATGGAAATATTTTTAAATAGTACTGTATTGAACAAGCTAATGACATCTCTTCTACTTATTATTTCCAATTTTATGTAATTTATTTAGTTGCTCACGAATTATATCAGTATCATGGGTTAGCTTGGGATCACTTGTGGTTCTAAGCACCATGTAACGTCCAGAGGTATTCTTGGGGCATTACAAATGTATTATCAGAGCATAAAATTTTAGTGTCCTATGATGTCTATGAAGCCGTGTCTAGTATAGTCTTGCAGAATGGTACGAAGACATTTATACCTTTCTTTGAGAGGCTATTGGGCATTTAAGAAATATTTCCCTTGTTTCATACTCTAGATCGTGCAGTTAAGTTGTCCTCTTAGAAACTTACATTGATTCGTGTTTCTCTCCAAATCATTCCAACTATGGCTCATCCTTGATATAACATAAGTATTGAATTCCAATTACTCCTAATATGATACTCTCAGATTTACTATCATTACTTTAGAAACCACAAAAGCATCCGCTCTCATTCTTATAAGTCATGCTTTTAACCTAAGGTATGATGTGCTCTCAGATCCAATGTTACAAGTTTGAGTATAAAAGTGTACAATTTATAGAGTGGTTTGAAGATTGGTAGATTTAGATAGTTTTATATGAATAAATGGGTGTATAGTGTATTATGTGAATTTGGAAAAAATATGTGTGTACACTAAAGTTAGATAAGAGGCTTGGTTTAAGTTGTTATGCATTATTAAGAATTTTAGTGGATCAGTGATTCCTTAATTCCTTTCTAGTAGTTCAAGGATAGTATAATGTATGAGATGTTTAGTGCCAAGAAAGGTGGGGATTACAATTAGTTAAAATTATATAGATGTATATGTGTATGCTATTCAGATATGATTAAGGTGATATGTCTTTGGGTGTTAGATAAGGGTTAGTGAGTGTGGTGTAGAGTTTTGGTAGAAGGTAGAGAAGGAGTAATTAGTAAGGTGATTTATGGTATCCTTGAAGTAGAAAGTAGTTTTTGATAGTGTTTCATTGTGATAGAAAAGCATAGGTCATTAATGAAAGTATTAGGTTGTTAAGTATTCTTAATATGGGCCTCTCTTTGTGATTGCAAAAAGAAAAGGCTTGATACTTATAGAGTTATGAATTTAATTTAGAAGTATGGATGGATAAGTAATAATGATATGTGAAAGGAGTTATGCTAATGGATTATAATAAGATAGACATAAGATTATGATCAATTATTATTATTATGAGGTTCTTGTTGACTATTATTTCTTGATGCTTTGTTTTATATATGTCAAGCAAGAATAGTATATGAAGTTTTGTTGTTAATTATATCTAGTACTAGACACTAAGTTAGAACAGTGGATGATCATCAAGGTAAAAACAGTGATTGATTGGGATAGGGATGATAGTTGTAGGGAAGGTGAGATAGCAGTCTTGAAATAATGTATGCAAGACTATAAGTTCATTCATTCATAACTAATTATGATGATGTAGGTATGATGAAGAGGTGTACCCAAGCTGACATGGGGCTGCATTATTTTCTAAGATTATTAAGTGTCATGTGTGCTTAAATATTACCCTTGAGTTGCTAAGTGTGAATAAGGCTTGTTATATAGTTTATAGTGTTCTTAATAGCTATGTTATGAGATATAGGTTAGTGATATTGGTCTTTTAGGGTAATAATAATTCTCATGGTTTAGGTAAAAATACAATTATCAAACTATGAAGAAAAAGGGGCAAATTATGTGTTTTATGAGACAAGTATTTTTACTAATAAGAATGTAAGTATATGATGATGATTATTGGAGCTAGAGAGAGTTAAGGGTGATATATATGAAAGGAGTGTCTAAAAATGAAGTTCGTATGTTCAAAATATTATTTATCCAGGTGACTTTGTCATTCAAGTATAGACCCATTAAAATAAAGAAATTATGGCTCAGTCTTAAGGATATGGAATAGGTCCATAGCCTTAGAATGTTGGCTTTGATCTTAGGGGGAGATGATAGAGTGAAGAACCAAGTCATGTTTTGACAATTATATTATGATGCATGTCAATAAAAGTTGTGAGGAGATAGTGATCAATTCCTACTCTAGCATATTCCTTGCATTTTAGTCATTATGGCAACCTATCCATGTCTTGCATGACAGAGACAAGCCTTTGACCAATGCTTGTAAGCTTCATGCAAATTAGTTAATTCTTAACCCCTAGTAAAAGAAGTAACAAATTCACTCCATGATCCTAGTCATCCCTAAGAATCTATGAATTCCAGTCTTATGTTAAGTAACTTATGATAAGTATGAACCCAAGTTTCAGAGTATGCTCAGTTACTAGAACTCGTGGTACATTCTTAATGAATAATGAAATTCATATTATGTCATGTATGTCCTCAGTTTAGATTTCTTTAATGAATTCATTCCTTTAATATTCTATTCCTCAGGCCTCAGTTATCTTTTCAGCTTAGCTATATCCTTTATTAGCAGACATAATGGCCTAGTATCAGTATTTGATAACCCCTAACAATTATTCAACTAGAGTAATAGATTTCTCTCCTAGCATTGCGCTCTGCTAATCTCATGTCTACCTTATTCCATATGATTCCTATGTATGTGTTCCTGTTCTATATGCATCAACTGAGTCTGTAACGACCTGAGACTATTACCTAGTCTTGCATGATGCTTACGATCCCAAAGGACCACAAGCTAAACCATGAGCTGGTACCTTCTATGAGCACTGAGAAATAATACTGAAATTAATGCGAAAAAATAGCCTGAAATGTCATAAGGTTCAAAACATCTAAAATACTGATAAAATATAACATTTGTAAAACTGAATACTATCTGAAAATCTAATCTGAAAAGCCTCTAACTTAATCAGTCTGGAAGTGGAGTTGATGGGACAATACTAAAATACTACTAAACTAAAGTACTAAAATGAAAGCATATCCTCAATAGATGAGGACTCACAGCTAAATCTGCTACTGCTGGCTAGCTCTGGCTAAGCGCGGTCAGGAACCTAAGCGTCTGAACCTATGATATGAAACATCATAGCACAGAAAAGTATGTGTTAGTACGTGGGAATGTACTGGTATGATAGATAAGGTAAGGCTGAATGTAAGGGTTCATATGCATGAACGATAATTAACTAAATGATATATAGTAACTGGATATAAGAGTACACATATATTATAACTAAACTTTTCTGAAGCTAAGTACTGAGTTTTGAATACTGTATAACTGACATCTAAAATTACTGATTACTGAATTACTGATACTGATTGACTGTGTCTGACAGTCCTGATTATGTAGAGCTGAACTGAGTTTTAAACTATAGAATAAAACTAAAACTATGGGAGGTAATCATCTAACCGACATGACCCAAATAAGAGAAGATAACTGAGATGGGGTCCAATCTGTAACCCCAATTGGAAGGGTGTTAGTTCATGCCACGGGTAAAGACAACTATTGTGGAGTCAGTCCTAACTAACGGGTGACCCCTGAGATCAGTCCTAATCTAGTAGGTGATCCCTGAGTATGTCAGTCCTATCTAACGGGTGACATCTCATAACCTACGCTGGATACGTAGTCCCGGAGCTTAGGGATTTCTTATAGGGACCTAATCCTAACCAATGGGTGTGTCCAAATCCCTAGGCTTACTCAGTACTGATTCCTACTGCCAACTGAAAGACACTGAACTGAGTATACTGAACTAGGCTGGACTAATAATGAGATTACTAAATTTTTCTAAGTTTTGTAACTGGCTAAATTCTACTGAGTTCTGTAATGGACTAAGAATAGTACTAATCATGACATGACTGATACTATTCTGTAACTGACACTGGCTCTAAGTAAACAACTAAAGTATTAATTACCCCCAAGACTCGATAGCACGGACAATATAAAGCATAACAATTTTTGGAATAACATGACAATAGTCTATCATTCATAATACAATCAATGAGGCATTTCTTCAAACACTTAGAATGGATTAACTTGTACATAAATGAGGATCTCATGTTGACATGATATAATAGCACTAATTCATTCACATAGGCATTTTATCAAACATATGGGGGACATGCTTTGGTTATACAACAATTACTACATCTAAGTATCATGGCTACATCAATAAACTTGCAACTTGAAGGGTTTATCATGAACAATATGCAAATCATCACATACTAGGATCAAATCTTGGAACTTGAAATCTTAAACATGAATCAACACCTAACAACAACACAGACATGAACTACACTTCAAGTAAATCATGAAAAATCATAAATACACAATCTTGTTCTTTGAAAAGAGATTCTTGAACTTCGTGGATGGAATGGACCCATGAATAAACATCTAACATACCTGAGAAGAAGAGTTCTTGAAGATTCTTGGAGAGATTCTTGAAAATTGACCTTGATTCTTAAAATAGGGTTTTCGCCTCTTGAGAGAGAATGATTTAATTTGGGGAAAAACTGAATGAATAATGGTGTAACTAGGTTTATTAGGGTTTATTTTCATGTTAAAGGCTGACTAGGGCCGTGGAAAAAGACTTAAATACCCCTGGAATCATTTAAAAGTTCAAAATTTAAAACTGAAAAATAACTAAAAAATCCCGATCTAGGCTCCTAGCTTAAGTGGTGCTATCGTGCCATGTCACTAGAAAAAGGACAATTCGGAAATTGCTTGGTGGCGCGACGCAGTGGTATCGTGTTGCCACTTTGTTTGCGAACTGGAAGTGCACTGCGACACGGTAAAATCGTGTTGGTACAATGGGAATTGACATTTGTGAATTAGGTCTATAGTATGACGCACCAATATCGCGGAGCAACACTAAAAATTGACAATTGCTATTTTGACACACTTCGCGATACTCTACTGGCCTAAATGACGATATTTAATGACTGATACTTAAAATCACCATAACTTCTTACCCGATTGTTGAATTTAGGTAAATTTTATATCTTTGAAAATCTTATTCAATTTCCCACACAATATAAATTCAAAAAATTGAAGATTACACATATATAAAAGTGTATTCATCTTTAAAGCAAGTTTTTGACATTTTTGGGTTAAATTTAAGCTAGGTAAAAGTACGGGGTGTTACAAAGTCATACCCTGTTAAGAGGTGATTCTAGTTATGAGAAATGATCAATTTTATAAATTTAGTTTCAAGATAGTAACTACATTCTTTTCATTTGAATATCAGTTTTCATTCGAGGGTGAATGATCCCAATGGGGAGATAATGTAATACCCCAAAAACTCCTAACTAAGTTTCTAACCATTTGTCATATGTTTAAAGGACCAAAATCAATTAGTTTTGATCATAAATGTGTCATGATCATTTACCTAGTGTGTGAAGTTCTTTCAATGTGAATAATGGTCATAGAAAGCAATTAGATCAAAGTTGAGTTGAGAACATTGTTATCGATTGTGTTTTGGTCTTTGATCCTATAGGGGTCAAATTTAAACATTTATAAATTATGAAATATATTGATTTTTGGATCTCAATACCCTCCAAATGAAAGGTAATTGAGTCCCTTTTTCAGCATATCCAATTTCGCCTTAATCCGATATCCAAACTAAAAGTTATGAGTATTTTTGTGAGCAAACTAGTAAGGGTCCGCGATAAGCATGTGGTACACCCCGTGTGCTCCGTATTAAGGGAGTGCCACGCCCATGGTCCCAGAGATGCTAAAAATCATGTTTTTCTTTTGTTTTTTGAGGGCAAACAAGTCATTTATGTCCTAAATCATGTCATAACTAATATTAATGTATTTTCCATTATCCCATAACCCAAATACATGATTCCTCATCTCCTAGACCCTCAAAAACACAAAATAAGGTTTTTCTCTAAAATTCAAGCTTCCAAGACTCAAATTCAAGATTCCTTCAAACAGAATTCATCAAGTTCAGTTATTTGGGGTTTGAACAAGGACAACATTCCACCCTTGTATCCAAAAGTTGAGTTCTTACATGGATTTTAATAATGTGATGGCTAGGGTTCTACCTAATTTTTATATTTTCAAAACTATGACATTATCATGTGATTTAAAATTCAGTAAGCACAAGAATTTATCTTTACTCATGTTTCTACTTACATAATTTCTATTATGAGACAAATTTTAGTATTTTTACCTGAATTTTCATGAATCGATAAATATACATGATTTTTAGCATAATTCAGTCAGTTTAAAAATAAGAGTATACGATTTAGCATGATTCTCTTAGCTTACACGAATTTCATACTTACTAATTCAGTTTTCCAATTACTATAGTATGATCTAGATTTTAGTTTTTCTCTAATGATCTCAGAGATGATGCGAAATTCACACAGTTATTTATGAGTTTATTTATTAATAGAAAAATGATTTGTTTTCATATTTATAAACTCATATGCTTAATTTAAGGTGAATTTCATATAATATGAGCACCGGTATATATTTTGGGAGTAGTATTTAGCAACGAGAAGGGAATATGGGTTTAACGCATCATATTTCTCAGAAATCATGTGCCACCGTAGGTTTAAGAAGTCTTACAAGAGAGTGTCTCCTTTCCCCTAGGGGCTTAGTTTAGTGATCACTCAAGTTCAGTTTAGGTTCTATACCGATGGCAAGGGTAGGACAACCCTCCTCAACATGGGTTAGATGTTGGACTCCATGCTAAAAAACATGATTTATGTTAGTTATAAGAATTTCCCACAAAAAAGACAATTTTGGAATATAAGTGTAGTGACTCACCTAGTTAATCAAATTATGCTTTGTTATTTATGTTTTATGATATTTTAGTTTTTAGTTTATTTTAGTATCTTGGTGAGTCTATTTACACTCAAAATGCATGTTTTTAGTTATGGCATATATAAGTTTTTCTCATTGCATTCACCCCCACATACTCAGTACATATAGTAGTATTAACCACATATATGTCTATGTGGCTACATTGTTTCATAATGTAGGTGCCAGTTGTAGCCCACAACATCATAATATGGTAATTCACAACTTCTAGCCTATAAGTGATTAGTTCTCTTTATTAATGGACTCAAGTCAGTTTGTAGATTCAGTATTTTATTTTACTCAATCTTTTTGATTGGGATAGATGGGGGTCATGTCCTATCTACCAGTAGTCAGCATTAGTTGAGGCTTCATAGACAGTTAGCCAAAGTTGATGTATTTAATTCAGCTTTTTTGATTAATCTTGTGATGTAAATGTTTTTATACAGTATTGTATTGAATAAATATAGCTAATGACATCTCTTTCGCTTGTTATTTCTAGTTTTATGTAATTTATTCAGTTGCTCAGGATTTATGAAAACATTAAGGGTTAGCTTGCAATCACTTGTGGTTGTAAGCACCGTGTGATATTTAGGGATTAGTCTCGAGACATTACAAACTTGGTATCGGCTTACCATCTTCACGGGTTTCCAGCTTAGTGAATTTGCTACCAATTTGGCTTTACCTGGGAGATACAGGATTGATATGTCATGGTATTTAATCAACTCCATCCATCTCCTCTGTCTCAAATTTTATTCTTTCTGGGTGAACACCTATTGTAAGAAGATATGTTTTGTGAACACCTCACACTTCACCCCATAGAGATAATGTCTTTAAAGTTTTAAACTGAACACCATGATTGCCAACTCCAAGTATTCCACGGGGTATTTTTTCTCACAGTACTTTGGTTGTCTCAAAGCATAAGCAATTACATTTTGATCCTGCATTAACATAACACCTAAATCCAAATATGAGGCATTACAAAATATAATAAAATCTGTACCCTTGATAGGCAAGGTTAGTACTGGAGCCAAAGTCAACAAAGTTGTAATCTTTTGAAAACTTTTCTCACACTTGTCATCTCATTAAAATGGATTTTATTTCTTAGTAAAATCATGTCATATCCAAAGCAATGGCAGCAAACTACAAACCCTTTAACAAATTGGTGGTAGTAACTAACCAACCTCAAAAAATTACAAATTTTTGTCATGTTCGTTGGTCTAGCCTAATTCTTAATGACCTCAATCTTTTATGGGTCCACCATAACCCTTTCTTCAGAAACCATGTGCCCCAAAAAGGACACCACACAAAGCTAGAATTTGCATATAGAGTACTTAGCATGCCACTATTTCTCCTTCAAAAACTTCAACACACTACATAAATGAGCTATATTTTCTTCTTCACTCCTAGAATAGAAAAGTATATCATCAATAAACACAATAAAAAACAAATCAAACAAGGACTTAAGTATTCTATTCATTAAGATCATAAAAGCAGTTGGGGCATTGGTCAAGCCAAAATACATAATAAAAAACTCATAGTACCTAAAACAAGTTCGATAAAAGTAGTCTTAGGGATTTCCTCCTACCTAAATTTTAGTTGATGATATCCCAAACTCAAATTAATCTTAAAGAACACTGTAGCTCCTTGAAATTGGTCAAATAAATTATCTTTTTAGGGAGGGGATATTTGTTACGAACGTTTACCTTATTTAACTGGCGATAATCTATGTATATTCTCACACTACTATCTTTGTTCTTCACAAATAACACTTGTGTACCCCAAGGAGAGAACTTGGGTGAATAAAACCCTTTTGTAACAATTTTTGCAATAGGGATTTCAACTCTCTCAACTCTTTAAGTGCCATATGGCATAGAGGAATAGAAATGGGTTTAGTCTCTGGCTCTTTCTTTATACAAAAAAAAACTCCTCAATCTGGAGGAATACCTAAAAGATTTTGTAGAAACACTTTTAGGAATTCACATGACACTGGAACTGACCTTATCAAAGGGATTACATATTTATCTTTCAAAAGTTTGGTTAAAAATGCCCTACACCCCTTCATGACTAATTTGTAGGCACGAATTGCGGGCACAAACCTCATCAGATTAGGCTTAAATATACCCTTCCACTATAATATTTTCCCCAAGCATGGCTCCTTTGATGTTTTTGGCATAATAATCAAGTACATCTTGGTAAGGGGAAAACCAACTCATTCCTAGAATAACATAAAATTTGTTCCTGTCTAAAGTAGCTAAGTCTGCTGGGGTCTTAAACCCTATAAGCATCACAGAACATGTACAACAAACCTGATCAATAGACACAGAGATAGACACCCTAACCTGTGTTGACATATACATAGAAGTATCCTTATATTCACAATCTAAGTCTCTAACCCAAGGAAAATTTCATAGAAACATAAGAAAAGGTGGAACAAATCAAACATATAGAAGGCTTATGATCATAGACAAGAATAGTACATGTTATCATTGAATCAAAAGCTTTCACCTCAGGATGAGCCAGAACTATATAAAGATGTGCCTTATCACCAACCTGACCGCCCCTTCTACCACCCAAAGCTAAATTTTCACCAATTTTTCCTCTACCTTAGTTGGCCTTATTTCCAACTAAAGCTTGGCCACCATACCTATCTTATGGACGACCCCTACTATTTCTTCTGCCATTATGGCCTGTCGAAACTAGAGCAACAACATATGGTTTAACTGATATTCATACAAAATGTTAGGGAAATATCTTTTGATATGTACCAAACCCCACACTCAAAGCATTTATGTATCAAAGTAGACCTATGAAATAAAAAGGATGAAGGCTTATAACTACTGAATTAGGAAGGCTAATAAATGACCCCAGATGGCCCCCAACAAAATACTGATATAGCTGAATGATAAGGCTTAGAATAACCACAACCTTCAGAGAAAATAAGTTGGCCCAAGGTTTGAGCCCTTTTTTCTTCTTCCTTTACCTCTCCCTATTTCTTAAGTCCTTCAACCTTCTTGGAAAATTCAATAACATCCTAGAAAGACTTAAAAAACACTGCCATAGATAAAGTAGCCAATCGAATCCCCAAATTCAATAGTTTTAAAAGACATGAAAGTTGTCCTCATAGACCACCACAGATATGTTAACCTACTCTAACCATAGAAACTTATTCATTTTCTGGTCAAAAAAAGCGCAGGGAATATATTTCTCAAAGAATACCTTCTAAAATTCAACCCAAGTAAGTGGAGTTAAGGTAGTTCTGAACTCTACAAAAAACCTCCACCATTTCTAGGCTTTATTCTATAGTTGAAAGGAAGTAAACTTCAACTCATACTTTACAAAAAATACTCATTTTATATAGACATCGATGATAATCTATTAAGAATGTAAAAGCATCTTTAGACATTGTACCTTAGAATACTGAGGTTTCGACTTCATAAACTTAAAAAATATCTCATGCTCATCTATAATGACCCAAAATATCATCCCTAGATGTCACATGATGATTAAGGCTACAAGTAGGCCCAAACTAACCTTTTGAGCCTACTACTAAGTTTAGAACTTACTCTAACAACAAACAGAGCAAAACAAAGGTACTATCATATCATATTTCAATTGAAATAACAAAGGAATATTGTCTAAATAGCACAATACTGAAATGTCTAAAACACCACTAATTGTCTAGTTTGACAAAGCCTCTACTACTCAAACTACAGAGCTATTGGGACAGACCCGAACTGACTAAAATTGATCTAAAAGTAATACTCAAAACACTATGAAAAGGGAAAAAGTTGTAGATATAGGTCCTCGAACCATGAGGAATCACCAAGGATAAAAATATAGATAAGATGCTCGGAGATCACTGTCGCTGCTGAGATTGAGCACCTGAACCTACATCATAAGACAATGTAGCACACAGACGTATATGTGGATTAGTACTTTGAGAATGTATTGAGTATATGGGGGTGTATTCAATAAATAAAAACAACAATATCATCAATCTTTTATATAAATCATGCATGCTGATATAACTGATTCACATAGCTTGAATAACTCAAAAATGTAAATCTCATAAATTATGAATAATGGAACGTATAGTATAAATCTCATGAGTCAATACACTTGGTTCTGAAAATCTATATTTCTAGTATCTTCTCAAAACATTTAGAATAAGTAGTAAAGGGCTCACCTTTGTATCTGAAAGCTAAGACTGTAACTTGTAAATTGAAATCTCAAGTCAAACAATATTTGAATAAGCTTGTGAGCCTTTACACTTATTATCTTGAAATCATTACTAACTAGGATATCTTTCAAAAATTTAGGGAAAATACTCAAAAGCTATTTAATTACTTTTACTAGCAGGGAAAATTACTTTCTTTAAGGGAAGATATACTTTAAGAAGCTACTCTGAAAATCTTACTATTAGGGAGGATCTCTTAACCGACATACACTATACGAGCTATATGGAGTCCAACATTTCGTCATCCTAAGGAAGAAACCTAATGTTGTGGAGAGGCATCATACTCTTTACAAGGAGTATAACCTCAAATTAGTGATCACTATCTCATCCTCGGGCCTATAAATCTCAATCCTGTGGTGGCACGTAGTTCTGGGGTATGAAACTGTAGTAACTTACCCAACTTGGTGCTAAATACTACTGCTTTTAATTAGATATGCTTATCTCATAGGAAATCCACTTTTAAAATAATCTCAGGTTTTATAATGAAACCAACTACAAAATCTATAATTTCATTCAGTGAAGTGGATTTCAAAGCTATTATGACCATCAAGGTCAAACTTTCTCAATAATCTCAAAATAATCAATTCATGGGTGCTTATAGCATAAAAGTTCTTAAAATTATAATCTCAAATAGGGATTAATGACCCATATATCAATCTCACTTAAGATGTATCAAAATTCATACTCGATATCACAAAGATTCATAAGTCATATAGAAATCTGGAAATTTTCAGCAATATGCATTATAATCTCAACATACTCATGTACTTCACTTTCTAAAACCAAGAAACCATCATAATCTTAAGAAATACAACATAGGGTATAACCCATACTTTAATTTCATAAGAAAACATGTAAAACCATATATGTTTATAATTAAAATAACTTTTGGGTACAAGGACGAAAGGAGTATCCTTGTTCAAACCCCACATACCTTAGGTTATGAATTTAGATTAACAAGCTTGCTTGAGACTCGTTTTTGTACTATTAAGTGAAGGTTCTTGAAGTTTTTGACTTGGGAACCTTGAATCTTACATTAATTTGCAACAACTATGGTAAAATCTTGGAGAAGGAATTGGGTCCTGCTCTTGAGGGTTAGTCTTAAGAGAAAAATCCTAGTTTTTGATACTTTGGATGAATCTGAAGTTCTATGCTTCATTTTGATATATTTAGGTGATAAAAAGTGTATAAAAAGACCAAAAAGACCTTTAAAAATGGCTTTAAAATGCTGAACGGGATCTGCGATGGCTCGTGCAATGGTCCGTTGCTGGCTCAGCAATTCGGCAGTCTGACTATCATACCTAGGCCTGAATAGTGACTTACTACCTTAGTTGCGATGACTTGGTAATGGTCTGTCACTAAATCAATGGTCTGTCGGCCTGACTGTTGCACTTGAACCAGTAAAAGGGTTTATTGCTTTAGTTGAGATGGCCAGAGCAATGGTCCATCTCTAGCTCGATGGTCCGTCGGCCTGACCGTCGCTCCTGGGCAGTTTAGATGTTTCTCTGTAAAACGTCCATATCTTTCTACTCCAACATCAAATTTTGGTAAAATGGGTATTATTAGAAAGCTAATTCAATTTCCCACACGATAAAAATTCAAAATTAAGGAAATTTTACATTGTTTAAACATTACTCTCTCAGGATATCATCCCTTAATATTTTGGAGACTAAATTAGACTTAAAGAAAGTTTGGAATATTATATCATCACTAGTCATCACTGGTATAAGTACGCATTTAGGATACACACCTATTTCAGTGCCTTCATCAATCCTTGGTCCTATAGTAGCATATTGCAAAGCTATGGGCAGAACAATCAGAACCACTTAGTGTTGCTAGTGCCAACCATGCTACCCAAGAACCCCAACACTTGTTGAATTACCTTTACAGACAAGGGAACCTAAGTTGAACCTTTTGAGTTATCACTGCATTCTATAGACCTATCAACTCCTTTTCTTTAACCACCTCATCTTTATCTTAAGCACAGCCTGGAGCATCCGTTAGTAGGGAAGGGGATGGTGATATCTATTTTATTGGTCTCCCAACTAACTATTCTTTACTCTTAATAGGAAATACTCTCCATCTTCCTACTTTTTCTCTGTCTCTAACATAAGGCCTTTCTTGGACTACAACTCAGGCGACCGATGCCTGTGCCTGTGCTGCTATAGGTGGTTCCATAGGTGTTGTTGCTGTTGCTTTAGTAGAATGAGTATTCAATATCTACGAATAAGAGTGAAAGTATTAGATACAAATTTAGATCTCCAAATACTAATTGGAACCAAGTAATAGACCAAATGGAAGAAAGAAATAGGAATTCATTCCTGAAGCCCTATATACTATCGAATAAAAGTACAAATGTCTCCATACAGTTCCACAGTACTCTACTACACTTGTTTTTGTACAATGAGATCTAAAAACTCAATGCTTTGATACCATCTTTGTGATGACTCAAACGGTCATGATTGGAACCTGCCCAAACCTATGGTAGGAGAATTACACTATGCTTACTTTTATTTACCTAAGCTTTATTCCCACACTCATAATAATATCAACTCTTGATTTTAGACAAGTACTAAAATTGTCTCATTCTATAATCACTAGAATGGCATTATCATCAATAAAATAAAGAGTATGGAAACCTCTAACCATAACAACCCCGATGTGAAATTACCAGACAACAACAACTAAATACAGCTAAGTCTAAGAATATATAGAATATCCAAAACATAAGCAAGGAAATTGTTTAAGTCCTAAAACAAAAGATGTCAGCATCATAAAAGGATTTAAAGGTTTCCCAAACATTATTCTAACCCTAAAAATTAAGTTTGAATCACTATCTAGAATTGAGGTCATGTGTCAACTGCTGAAAGGTGTTCTACACTCAATAAAAAAGAAAAGTACAGGTTGAATTAGTAAATCAATAAGTATTGGTAAGCATCATAGGTTGACTAACTCAATAATTAGAAGTAAGCAAGCCAAACACATATGAATATGATCATAGAAAAACTCATACCAATGCTATTGCTTAACTCAACACATCATATGTTATCACATAATTATAAATCACAAGCTTACTTTTACATGATTTCACATTTAATCATTTTTATCAACAACTCATCATCATGTATGATCTTTAATAGGCGCCCAATGTATATGTATGAGTACATGTATGAAAGATGTGTGTATTCTTTCTTACCCTTCTCATCCTCATCATTTATATAACATCATACCGGTGTCGTATCCAACACATTAACATATTTATACTAGTGTGGTATCTTACCTATTATCACATTCATAAAGGTGTGGTACCCAACCCATCATTACATCACATCAACACAATGTAAATAAAATGTAATGCAATCTTTAAATCACAATTCATGATAGAAGATAGTCATATATGTCATGTTCACAAACAAGCACAAAGAAAGAAAGTCCAAATGCTATAACAAAACCATAGACTACCTCAATTCCTTGCTGAAAGTCACTTTTACCACACTTTATTCCTTTTTTTCTTATTCAATTCATCCTTGATCTATCCGACATAAGATTAGATATATCCATTTCAATAATTCATTCTCTGATGGTTGGGGATCATAATCTATTAATTTTGTCCATTAATTTATCCTATTTCATAATCTTAGGTTTTTTATCATTTAACCTTCATGAACCGTATCGAATTAGCTTGAATAACCATAATTCTAGTCCTATTAGTTTTTCCTAACACCCTAGGATCATCTTCTACTGAATTTATACATATATCCATCACTTTTTATCAATCCCCATAAACTAAAATTTAACCCCAATTTAGGCCATTAATCTATTTCTAGTGATTTTCTACGGTTAAGAAAGTGAATTCAAGTCTAGAATGTAGTTACTTACCTTCAAAGATGAACAACTCCAAAAACCCTTTGAAAACTGCCCACCTAGAGCTCTTTTGTATTTTGTTCAAAAAATTAGGTTCTATATGTAGTTTTGATAATGAGAAGCTAACTGTAAGGGACCAGGTCCCTGGATGTTCATGGTACAGTACAGATGGCACGCGTGTCTACACAATTTTGTCCTTTTATGTAAAAAACTTGTAGGTGCTTCTTGTTCTAATTAGGAAACCCAGTCCAATGAGATTTGAGCCCTAATTATCACCCAACTATAAAAGAGAAAAAGGCTTCTTAATTAAAAAGTTTTTCCATAAATCTATAGAGTGAAGTAAGATAGCAAAAACTCTATTACAAGATTGCTCAAGAATTGCTCATGTCCTTTTCTTTGTAATATGCTTAAAGAGTGCGTGAGTGTTCTTGAGTGCTGATTTATAATGAAATTACTCATGCTATAAGAGTAGTGTTTTCTTTTATTGAGAGAAGTGCTTAGGCAGAACTGCCTAAGCTTGTTTCTAGTTAGTGTTAACTAGTTTTTTAGGGTCCTTGGTAGAGTTGCCAAGATAAGCTTGTAGTAGAGTTATTTTACGTAAAAATAACCTAGAGTAAGGTTCAATGAAGGCTGTAATCAAGAATTTGATTATAGTGGATTTAGAGGGCTTGTGAGGGAAAACAGTGGTTTTTCCATTCCTTGAGCATGGGGGCTTTCCACGTTAAAATATTTTTTTCTCTTATTGTATTGTCTTTTGATTCCTAGTTACTTTACTGTATTTTGCTTATGATTGACTTTGAGGGACCTGGTGCCTTACAGTATAGTGCAGCCCTCAAGGTTTCAAAAATTGTTATCAAAGAGAGGTCACTATAAAAGGTTCACAGCTAGAGTGTCTTGGCTAGCATGACTTCTCCATGTAATCTAGAAGATGGGAAATCTACCACTAGACCACCCAAATTCAATGGGGGCAGTATTATGGGTTGTGGAAAACTAGATGATTGACTATATTATGGTTGAGGATAGTTAGTTGATGGACATAATTCTTGATGGCCCTCATGTGCCTATTAAGGAAGTAATAAAAAGAGAGGTTACATGGATGGTTATTAAAAAAGGGAGAGAGTATAATGATGTATACATGAAAAAAATTGAAAAGAATTACAAGGCTGGCATAGGTCCTGATGAATACAATAGGATATTGGCTTATAAAAATGCAAAAAAAATCTGGGATTGCTTGAGGACTACTCATAAAGGCACCACTGATGTGATAGATTCAAAAGTGGACATGCCCACTACTCAGTATGAAACCTTCACTATGAAAGAAGGAGAAATAATCCAAGAAATGCACATACGATTCTCTTCTATCACAAATGAGCTTCACTGCTTAGGTGAAGTGATTCCCTTATACGAACAAGTGAGAAAAATTCTTGGTGTTCTCCCTAAGTCCTGGAAAAGCAAAGTGGATTTCATAACTAAAGAAAGGAACCTAAAGACCCTCACTATAGATGAACTCATTAGAAATCTATGGACTCATGAGATTAAGAGGCTATAAGGGTTGGAGAAGAAGGAAGCACAAAGAGAAAAATCCCAGAATTGAAGGCTTCTAAATATGATCCAGTTGATGATGGAGACACTGATTTGCCTATATGTCAAATAGGATTGTTTAATCCATGAAAAAGAGTGGTTAGTTTCAAAGAAGATAAAGAAGTGTTGAAGTATGTCATGATTGTAAAAGTCCTGAGTATTTCATCAAGTACTGTCCCATGCACAAAATGGATCATCAGGATTACCTCAAGGATATTGGTTCCAAAGTAAATATCAGGGACCAGGTCCATGACAATTCAACATGGAAGGCTGCAGTCAATTATGCACTAAAGCAAGCTCTCGCAGCATGGGGAGATTCCTCTTGTGAATCAGATGAGGATAAGAAGTCTGGATATGTATCTATGCTAGCAGTGTAAGATAGTCCATTTATCTATGATTCCTTATTTGCTTTTATGGAAAATGTCGATGATGAAGAAGAATATGAGGTAACTCTTTCTAATATTAAAGAAAATCTAGATAACTATTTTGCTAGAATGTTAAAGAAGCTTGCTAGTGTGCTGATTGATTCTGTATGTGAATTAAATACTAAGAAAATTGCTCTAGAGATGAAAGTAGAGAATCAAGATCTTGAATTAACTTCCTTAATCCTCCAAATATCTGAAATTGAAAAATATGGTCAGTAAATTAAAATCTAAAAATCTAGGGTCTACTTCCCAACTAGAGAAGGTGCGCGACTTAGATAGCAAGGGAAAGAGAGAAGATTCAGAGCTTCAAATTGATCTTGAAGAGAAATTGAAGGATTCACAAAAACATCCTATGTCTGCACTTCACAAAAATGAATAGTTGGAAAGGGACCTGGTATGTCTAAGAAAAAAATTTAATAAATCTTTTAAATGGACTGTATCTTCACAGATCTTTTCTAATCTAACTACTCAAGGTTCAAATAATGGTAAGGGGCTTGGTTATTAAGGAGAATCACAACTTCTTGGGTCAAAAGGAAAAGCTAACCATGGTACTAAAAATAGGAGTCATAAGCCTCTGTGTACTCATTGTGGAAGATATGGACATTTGAAGGAAAGATGTCAGTATTATCTCAAAGCTAAAATAAGCAGTACTAAATACATTCAGTAGGAAAATTCCTATTTGAAGGGTTTCAAACCCTTATAAAATATGTAGAAAAACTTTCTACCTAGATTGTCCAAGAAGGATTTCATTACACCACTGTCTTCCTATTGGGAGATCAAACTCAAATGGGTTCCTAAATCCAACACGTGATCATAATTCTAGGTATAAGATAGGGAATTGAAGTCAGAGATGGTTCTGGGACAATGTATGAGTAAGGCTCAATACAGGGAGGTTTGACTATGTTCTCTCTCTCAAGACACTTTAGGTGAAGGTGTTTTATTATGAAATATTGATTTGAAGGACCTGGTCGTTGGCTTATCCAAGAGATAATGGTCTAATTAATAAACAAAAAAAGGGATGAATTCTTTGGATTGAAGAAATAAGGGTATGCAGAGGTAAAAGGCTGAAGAAAGAAATGATCAAATTTTTCTAACCTATCATTTGAATTACTTTCTCTTTCCAATATTAGCTATGTTTAGGAGATAGGTATCCTTGATAAGGTAGGTCCAGTTTGGTCTAACTCAGTATCAAACCCTTGTAGATATATACCCATGGGGGAAACTTTAGGGAAAATGAGTTAAAGTAAACATTAGTTGAGAATTCATTCAAGAAAGAGAGGGACCTGGTACTATCTCTAAAGTTAGTACCATTATTGGATACTTCAACAATGTTAAAATACTATCTGAAAGGCCATGTGTTTTCTTATCTCTATGTATAATCAGTAAACTCCCTTGGAAAATAAAGAGTCATAATTATTAGGACCAGACAAGTCATTACAGAAGGAACATCTTTCGGTAATGGTCTCTTCTCTAAACTTAAAAAATCATACTCTTCTACATTCTTTTTCAACTAATTTATTTCATCATTCAAAACTGATCAATTACAGTAAACCAAACTGGTCCCTTACCCTCACTCTTTTTTTTATAAAATAAAAATGGCTGATATTCCTACTCCTATAATCTGAGATACATACTTCAAAGTAGATAAAAGTCCAGATGAAAACATAAACATTCTATAATTGAATACTCTGATCCATCATTAACCAAAGTAAGCACTTTCTTGAGCCTCTAACAAGAAACTAAGCTAACTTTTTCTTCCTCAAAAAATTAATAACTTTAAATATGTCAATCCCCATAGAATTTTATACTTCTTTAGAAATTTTTTGTCAGCCATTCATGGTAGAGAATTCAAGTCAAAGTCTTAGCTCTCACATTGACCAAAAATCTTCTCAAACCAAAATTTCCTCTTTCTTAGAAGCCCCAAAACCACCTGTAGAATCTCAAAACCCTAGTTTGACCGATGAACCCAATAAAGATGAATTTTCTAAAATCCCAAAAGTTCCTGATTCTCATACTTTCTCAGACTTAAACCTAATTTTTGTTCAATTATTTGGTGAAGAAATACAAATTAAAAGGTTTGATCTTTCTTGCAATAAGAATTGGGTGACTTAGAACTTATCTCTACTTGAATATGACACCTTAGTTAGTGGATAAGAATAGATAACAGGAGAAACAAATGAAGTAGATAAAAGAAATGAAATGTTATTACCTCTAAGTGAGGAGGATGAGGAGATTGAGGATAAGCTGCTCTTAAGATGGACTATAAAGAAATAGAGGGGAAGTAGAGGCAAGAAAAATATGGTGAACTCCGAGGTAAAAGTGAAAAGATTGTGGTTTACCACTAAACAAAGAAGGCCCAGGAAAGCTTCTTCAGTTGAGAAGAAAGAAAATATTTAAGTGTTTGAGGTTAGAGAAGAAAAAGATATTGTTGCAAATGTTTTTGAAAAAATTAAACAAAGAAATTTGAAAGTTATATTGATGGAAGGACTAGGTCCTTCTATTCAAAATTAGATAGCATTGATGAGATGAGGCAAAAGCATGTAGCAGTAAAAAGAAAGGATATTTCTGAGGGACCTGTTCCCAAGATAAAAGGAACTTCTTTTGGAAAAGTGAGTATTAGTCCAAAGAGAAGAAAAAAGGAGAGAAGAGAAAAGAATTTGGATAGAACACAAAGAAATAAAATACTAAGAATATAGAGATTCCTATCAGAAAGAATGGTTGATCCAAAAAGGCTTGAGAAAATTGGGATGATTAAATTGGTTGAATATGTTAAGAATCAAGGCTTGTTACACTTTTATAAGGAATCAATTACCATGGTCTTTGAGAATGAGTTCAAAGAATTTTAATACACCATGGAATTCTCAGAAGATGGGCTAAGCTTGTCTACCCAGGTTCAAGGAAAGTCTATCTATTTGGATGAAGAAGCACTTCAAAAAATCTTGGATGTACTAGTTATTGGAGTTAGAACTGGTGTATAGAAACAACCCATAATTGAGTTTGTGATCAATGCCTCTAAGGTGGGTGGAATATCTATAGCAGCTGTGAAAAGGAAATTCCTGACATATGAGCTTCAGCTGGTATTCGAATTCATCAACAAAGTCCTACTACCAAGATTAGGGAAGACTACCATTACATCGGGGGCTGATCTATTCTTGATAGAGTGCCTGAGTAATTTTAAATTGATCAGCCTGCCTGTTCTTATGATTGACCATATAAAAAAAATAATTCTTGAGAAAGTAGAAAGACATGGGATGCCCTATGGGTACTTACAGAGTAGAGTTTTTGATCATTTTGGAGTATTTAGGAAAAGAGGAATTCTTGGAATAGCCAAACAAAAGTTCACTCTAACCACTTTGGTAGAAAATGAGTGCATAGAAAGAAAAATGGGAACTGTGTCCCAAGTATCTAAATTTTTGGGTTCTCAAGAAGGATTAGACAAGGAATTGGAGGAATTAAGGATCAAGTTAGATGCAAAACATGCGGAGATAATGTACTTAAGGTAGAAAAATCAATAGCTAGCTTCTGAGGGATCAGATGCTTCTGAAGAACTAATATCAGAAAATGCAAAACCTTATGTAAAAGTGAAAAAATGGACTGGTAATGTTAATTAATTAAATAAATATGTATGTAAACTCACTAAGCAGTTACTATATGCCTATGCTGCAAAAAATTCTAGAATAGAAATGTTAATTAAGTCCCTTTGCTCTAAGCCTCCTTCCTCCTGAGTCTTACTATCCCTATACTCTTACTAAATCCAATGTTATTTCCACTCTTTTTTATCATATGGCTTTAATCGACAATTATTTTGTTGATTTCTTTAGTACACTGAATTGTTATTTAACTGCTTAATAATGAATGAATTCTAATTTGTATGCTTAATTGGTCTTCTCCTCTAAAATTGTTCTTCATGTTAGTATTAACCCAGTGGCCATGAATTAATTAACCTGTACTTACTTTACTCTTGGTTTACTGTTAATCCCTTTCAATGATTCCAAAAGGGGGAATGCTGACTTCATGTGTAAGGACCAGGTGTGATGAGTGAGATGCGCAGGGACCAGGTACCATGTAATGAGCTCAGAAGTATATGTGCTCATGTGGTGCATGCAGATAGGGGGAATTAAGGTAAGGAAAAGTGACAGGAGGAAGAAAACATATGGTCAGAGTTCTTACTTTAAAAGACAACAAAGAAGCATACTCTTTTGTTACATGATGGCAGAAGCATGATCATAGAAGGAATATTCATCTTCACAGTGGTAATCACACTAATGAAATATTATTGATGTGTTAAAAGATGTATGGTTGTTTTGTCATCATCAAAAGGGGGAAAATTTCTATATGTTGTTTTTTATGATGAGCAGTTAACTTCAAGGGACCAAGTCTCTCAGTACAGCTGGAACGCATGTCTGCACAGTTTTGTCCTCTTGTGTAATAAACTTGTAGGTGATTCTTGTACAGATTAGGATACCTGGTCCAATAAGATTTAAATCCTAATCATTACCCAACTGTAAAAATAAAAAGATCTTTCTTCATTAATTTTTTTTACATAAATCTAAAGAGTGAAGTGAGGCAGCAAAAACTCCATTTCACGATTGCTCAAGCATTGCTCATGTTCTTATCTTTGTAATATGCTTAAAGAGTGAGTGAATGTTCTTGAGTGCTGGGTCTTAATATAACTACTCATGCTATAAGAGTAGTGTTTTTTTTTTGCTGAGAGAAGTTCTTAGGCAGAGCTGCCTAAGACTATTGCTGGTTAGAGTTAACTAGTTTTTGAGGGTCCTTGGTAGAGTTGCCAAGATGATCTTGTAGTAGAGTTATTACAATTGAAATAAAACTAGAGTTAGGTTTAGTAAAGGCTCTAATCCAGAGTTTGATTATAATGGATTTTGATGTGCTTGTGAGGGCAAGCCGTGGTTTTTCCCTTCCTTGAGCAAGCGGGGTTTCCACATTAAAATCTTGTGTTTTTTTCTCTTCCTGCACTATCTTTTGATTCCTGGTTACTTCATTGTATTTTTCTGATATTGAATTTGAGGGTCTTGGTCCCTCACTTTGTGATGCAACCCTCGGGTCTTCAGCATAAGGGAATGAAACATTTTTGGTTTTAGAAACTGTAATTTTTACTGTGTGGCACTATTACAGCGGTTAAAGTTCTATTGTAGCGGTTTGCACCCCTTTTTATGTAGTCGACACTATGATTTTATTTCTATTGTAGTAGTTACTTATTTTATATTGTGGAACAAAGAAAAAACTTGATACCTCTCTATAGATTTCCTTATTTTACAGTAGATTCCATGGATTTTTACATCGTCAATTATGTTGGGTGTATTTATGCATTATAGTGTCCCTATTCTAGCCTTTTTTGCCTTGTTTTGAGGATGATTCAATTCTATAATGGTGGATAATGATATAAATGTGCATCAAAGTGTTGAATAATGTGTTTATGATGTTAAGAGTGAGTTTCAAACAAGTTTGTACCTAAAAGATTCATTTACAGTTCAACCCGGAAACTACTCGTTCTAGCGTAAGCTAGGTGCTTGTCAAGCCTCTCTTGTTGGATTCTATTGCGTTATATGGTTTCCTTATGGTTTTAAATGTGTTATTACATGTGTAAATAAGTTTTATGAGTGTACAAGGGTCAAGTGGATCAAGACAAGAGTCAAAACAACAAGTTAAAGATCAAAGTGAAATTGGCCTATGCTTAGCTCTTGTTTATATTCCGTCGTGTTGGATATTATATTGTTTTGAGCTCTAAATTGTTGTGTTTAATGCTATATGATTATTTTTCAATGGATAATAATGATACATTAAGGATATAAAAGCTTCAAATCAAGCGGAAACAACTCAAAAAGTCTTGGAATAGATCATAGAAGCACAAAACACTGCTTGATGCCAATTTGGACACCTGAAAAGTATTGGGAGAGTGTGAGCGCGTATATAGGAGTATCAGCGCATGTGACACATAAAAAGACTCAGAATTAAACCAAAACAGTGTGTACATGCGATATGTATGCGTCTCAAGCTCCATTCTGGCACAATATTGTGTGCGCCACATGCTTTACTTCTGGGCTCCAAATGCCTTGGAGAAAATTAAGAAGCCAACTTCCAGTGAGTGCATGCGAATAGCATGCAGCACATGCTCCACTCCACGCCTGGTATTTTCACTCCAATTCAAGTCCAACATGGACTTGGCTTACCCTTATGCTATATATACATGTTGTATCATGTTTTTACATACTTTTGGACGTATTTTGGAGATCAAGGGGCTGCTACAACATCATAATTGGTTTTTTATTAATTTCTTTTAGTTCATACATGTTTTTAGTCATTAATTATAACCTTTTGATTACGATTATGATTATGCGTGGCTAAATGCCCTCTTTCTGGGGTTGAAGCCAAGAACATGAGTATTATTACTATGGATTAAGTTTGTTTTCTTTGCTTATCACTATAGGTTGTTTGTTTATTCTTTTTTAATTATTTTGAGGATTGATCACCCTTAGAATACATTAATTGTCAACCTTGTGAACTCGGGAGAGGGAATAGGGAGATAGCTTATGGGAATAAGCAGAGTATGGTTTGTATTTCTTTATGAAATAAGGAATTCAAGTTAGTATCTTGGACAAGGATGTACTTAGATATCGTACTAGAATCACACGTAAGATGATATTTGTAAAGAATTTAAGTGAACTGTTACATCCCCTCTCAACAAAGTAGGTGTAAGTTTCATCTTAGGTAAAAGATTAGAGGTTGAAAAACCATAATCATTCAAGAAACCCTACGAATTAACAACCAAGATAAGCAAGTTAGCTAATGAAATCCAAAAGCATAATATGATTGTCCAGAGTTCTTTAACCCTCGGTTTTATCCTACTGATATTCCCAAGACCTTTACTTTCCATATTGTTTGGTTTTATTTTATAACTTCCAAACTCTCTTTGGTTACTTTTCCATCAATTGAATCTAAATTGTGAACGAAAATCAAATTGTTGCCAAATCTAGTCTCTGTGGGATTGATAACTCAGATTTCTTAAGAGCCACTATTTTTCTTGGTAGACCACGTACACTTGTGTGTACGCTTGAGTTGGAACAAGTTTTTGGCGCCATTTTCAGGGACTTGTTTGTAGACAATTGTCTATTTTAGTTTTACTTTTAGGTTTATCGGTCTGAAGCAAATTTACCATCAACGCAGGAGATAAACAATCCTTCTCCCTATAATTCCTCAAATCCAAGAAGGCCAAGAGAATATTGTTCCTATGTTTGAACAACAAGCAGTCGGTAGGAAGGTTAGGGAACTGGCAGTACCACTTCCAATGAACTTGACTTTCCCATTTCAAAGACCGACAACTAGGGGGAATTTTGAGTTGAAATGTAATATGGTGCAACTTCTTATTAGCAGTGGATAGTTTGCACGGCTTTTATACGAGGATCCACAAGTCCCCTTGCAGGCCTTCATTGAGCTTATTGATATATTTATTCCAACTAGGGTGACTCCAGATTATGTGAGGCTGACACTGTTTCCCCATTCACTTTTGGGGAAGCTAAAAGGTGGTTGAATACGGAACCAGTTAATTCAATCACATCATAAGATGACTTAGCTAGAAAGTTCCTCATCAAATTCTTTCCATCAAGAAAGACTCCCAGACTTTGTAGTGAGATAGTGAGATTTAAATAGAAGCCTGATAAAAACCTCTATCATGCTTAGAAACACTTCAAGGCTCTTCTTTGGGAGTGTCCACACCTCCAACAATCGAATGAGGTACTTACTCATACTTTTGTAAAGGCTCTTGATCACAATATGAAGATTTTTCTAGATTCAGCCGCAGTTGGTCAAGCGCTGGAATTGGCTTATGATAACCTGTACACATTGCTAAACAACAAAGCACAAGGAAATACAGATTGGCATTTAGATTCTAGAAGTGTCATAAAAAAAATTACGGGTGTATTATAGGTGGACTAATTCACAGCCTTATCAGTGCAGGTTTCTGCACTACAAAATTTGATCAATACATCATTCAGCAGCATGAAGTTGAAAGCAACACAATATGTAGCAATAGTTAATATCATCCAACAAGCCATAAGTTGGTGTGAGGTATGCGGAAATAATGGCCATTCAGTGGCCATATGTGCTTCAAATACAGAATCTGTGATGTATGTAGGCAACGATCAAAGTCCAAATTATGGTAATGTCTACAACATAAAGTGATAGACTCAGCTAATAAATCAACAATGGAATGCCCCACGACCACAGGCCCAATCAAGTTAGTCAACTAGCAATACAGAAGAGATATTAAAGTAGATCCTAGCTAATCAGATGCAGTTTGCTGTAGACCAAAAAAATTTGCTAGCGGCTACTAGAAGTTTATAGTTGCAAGTAGGGTAGAATAAGAAAACATTAAATACTAGGCCACAAGGTGGTTTTCCAGCTAACACAAAAACTTCAAAGCAGGTTATGGCAATCACTTAAAGAAGTGGTAAGGAGCTTAAAGGAGAACCTCCCAAGGCAACAAAGGAGGTAGATGCTGATGTGGGGACCCAAAAGGTAAATGACAGAGTTACTAAAAATTCAAGAAAGTCTAAGTCCTTGAAGGAAAAAGTGGTTGTATAAGAAGTGAAAAAGAGGTTGCCACTACCCTTCCCTCAGAGGCAAATAAAAGAGAAGGAGGATGCAATGTTCAAAAAGTTCTTTGACACATTCAGAGAGCTTCATATTAATTTATCTCTTTTAGATGTTTTGAAGAGTATGCCCAAGTATGAAAAGTACTTGAGGGATGTGGTAGAAAGGAAGGTGAAATTGTTATATGGGGGAGCAATCACATTAACTAAAGAGTGTAGTGCTGTGATAATTCAGAAAATTTCTAAGAAATTAAAAGAACAAGGGAAGTTTACTATTCCCATACATATTGGGGGAAAGAAAGTCCATGCACTAAGTGACTTGGGGGCAAGCATAAATTTGATGCCTCTATCATTATTTAAAAAAATAGGCTTAGGAGAGCCTAGAGATACACGAGTGGTTATGCAGCTTGCAGACAGATCCATAGCATATTTGAAGCGAATCATTGAGTATGTCCTTGTAAAGGTTGGTAAATTTGTTATTCCTGCTGATTTCTTTGTTCTTGATTTTATGGAAGACGAACAGGTACCTATTATGTTGGGGCACCCATACTTAGCAGCCAGAGGGGCTTTAATTAACGTTAGAGAAGGACCACTCAAGATGAGGGTAGATGATGAAGAAGTGGTATTTGATGGTTATAAGGCCCCATTGAAAATCCCTATATGAAGATTTATGCATGATTAATTTGTTTGAAAGGGATGGGTGTGGGGTGCCTAAGCCACTATAGACCTTTTTTGAATACTTGATTGTGCGGCCTAAGATAAAACCACCATTTCCCAATATGTTAAAAGGTAAAAGAGGTATGAAAAGAATTAAAAATAGCTCCCAAAAGAGAGTAAATGGGTGAAGGAATATGGTTGAGTTGAGTTGGGTCGTTCCGCGATACTAAATCAGACGCTACATTAGAGGCAACCCAAGTTAAACTAGGTATGTTTTATTTTCCTTTTTATTTTTTATTTTATGAAGTTTTTTTTGTTTTTGGTTGAGTCACACGTTAATGGGAAGTCTGAGTACCATAAACTTGATCTTGAAGCATGGAAAAGATTGAGTGTGGGGTTCCATGTATCTTTTTTACTTGTACAGATGCTACTAGCTAGGCCTAGAGGCCTCAGAGAGTATTTCTATCTCTTATCTTTAAATTCACTTTAGGGACAAAGTAGATTTTTAAGTGTGGGGTGGGGAAATTCCTAAATTTGGGATCAATATTTTTTTTTGTTTAAGATATTCTTGTTGGTGCTATTTTTGATAGCATAATGCAAGTGGGTTTATGTTAAAAAGCATATTGATTGAATGAATTACTATTTTTGAGACTGCTAGGCTCATGTTTATGACTCTAGTAATTGTTGGCTTAATTTTGAATTTGTGCTATTATTTGGTTGGGAGTCTATGATGATTCTATGTGATTTGAGCATGTGTCATATGCGTGTGAGGTATTTTGTATATTCCTTATTCCATGTGATGTCTAGAACTTTCCCGGTGTATGTGTGAACCAAAATAAAGAATGTTGATTAAGGAGATGATTTAGACATTTCTTTGATAGCCTAAATTTATACCTTCTTTTTGACCTACCTTTGTTCAGAAACCTAGTTAAACCCCATTGAGCCTTTAGCGTTTTCTTTGGAAACATCATAAGTAGCCTAATACCTTTATTTGATAAACCATAATTTGATCCAACAGGCTCCTAAGTGCTTTAATTGAAAGAAAAAAATTAATTTATTAAGGAGTTTGAGAAATTGAAGAAGAAAAAGGTGAAATTGATTCCCTAAGGTAATGGTTATTAGTGTATAATTGATGTGTGGTGGATGATTGTGATATAATTTATGCTAAAAATATTTCCATGATTGTGAAAAAAGTGAAAAATTGATTCTTATGGTAGTGAACTATATATCCACCAAATGTTTGTGAAAATGCCTAAAAGAGATGGGGAAAAAACAAATGATATAGGTAGACAAAAATGGTGTAATTTGGTTGTTGGAGAGCGGTTTTAAATGTTTAATGTAGTGTATTAAAGCACTTAGAGAGGTTAGTCACTATTCCAAAATAGTTCCTACCCATCCCTTAGCCTATATTACAATCCGAAAATGTCCTAATTGATCCTAATCTTTACATTCGGCTATTAGTAGTGCATCACACTAAGGGAAAGCTTATGGTTCATTGTGTGTAACTTCTGAATTCTTTTTTAGAGTGAGCGTAATTTGATTCTTGTACCCATCATGTTCTAAATTGCTTAATTGTGTGTGATTATGGGTAACTCTTTTATTGTGAGGGCACATGTTGAATGAATATGGCTAATTTTTATGATGTCTTTGGTTGAGAAATATGCATGAGTTTTTCACTAGGTGAGTCAACTCTTGAGGCTATTATGTTTTAGAGTAGTGATCTTGAGCTTTCAATTGTGCAAATAACATGCTTAGTATGGTAACTTGCATTCCGTGTAGTCATGAGAGTACTACGTTGAGTTTCTTTCATTAAGTAGAAGTGTAGAGCCTCCTTAGATGTTGAGGATTATAGTTTAGAGTTGTTCGAGGATGAACAAGGCTTTAAGTGTGGGGTGGTGATGTTGGGTGTATTTATGCATTCTAGTGCCCTTATTCGAGCCTTATTTGAGGATTATTCTATTCAATAATGGTGGATAATGATATAAATGTGTATCAAAGTGTTAAATCATGTGTTTATGATGTTAAGAGTGAGTTTCAAACAAGTTTGTACCTAAAAGATTCATTTAGAGTTCAACCCAGAAAACCAGTTGTTCTAATGGAAGCTAGGTGCTTGTCTAACCTCTCTTGTTTGATTCTATTACATTCTATGTGTTATTTATGGTTTTAAATGTTTTATTATATGTGTAACTATGTTTTATGAGTGTACAAGGGTCAAGTGGATCAAGACAAGAGTCGAAACAACAAATTAAAGATTAAAGTGAAATTTGCCTATGCTTAGCTCTTGTTTCTATTTCGTCGTGTTGGATGTTGTGTTGTTTTAAGTTCAAAATTGTTGTGTTTATAGATACATGATTCTTTATTAATGGATAATTATGATATATTAAGGATATAAATCTTCAAATCAAGTGGAAACAACTCAAAAAGGCTTGGAATGGATCACGGAAGCACAAAACACCGTTTGACGCCAATTTGGACACCTGAAAAGTATTGGGAGAGTGTCGGCACGTGGAAAGGGGTATGGGAATATGAGACACATTAATAGAATCATAAGGGACCCAAACAGTGTGTAATTTAGATATGTGTGCATCTCAGGCTCCATTCCGGCGCAATACAGCGTGCGCCGCATGCTTTACTTATGGGGTCCAATGCCTTGGAGAAAATTAAGAAACCAATTTATAGTGAGTGCATGCGAATAGCATGAGTGGGGTCCAATGCCTTAGATAAAATTAATAAACCAATTTCTATTGAGTGCATGCGAATAGCATGCGACACATGCTCCACTCCAAACCTAGGCGTTTCACTCCAATTCGACTCCAACATGGACTTGGCTTACCTTTATGCTATATATACATGTTGTATCACGTTTTTACATACTTTTGGATGTATTTTGGAGATCAAGAGGCTGCTACAACTTCATAATTAGGGTTTTATTAATTTCATTTAGTTCATACATGTTTTTAGTCATTAATTACAACCTTGTGATTGCTATTATGACTATGAGTGGCTAAACGTCCTCTTTCCAGGGTTGAAGCCAAGAACATGAGTATTATTGTTATGGAAGTTTGTTTTCTTTTCTTATCACTATTGGTTGTTTGTTAATTCCTTTTTTAATTATTTTGAGGATTAATCACCCTTAGAATACATCAATTGTCAACCTTGTGAACTCGGGAGAGGGAATAGGGAGATAAAACATAGGAATAAGTAGAGTATGGTTTGTATTTCTTTATGAAATAAGGAATTCAAATTAGTATCTAGGACAAGGATGTACTTAGATATCATACTTGATTTACATGTAGGATGATATTTTTAAAGAATTTAAGTAAACTATTACATCCCCACTGAATGATGTAGGAGTAAGGTTCAACTTAGGTAAAAGATTAGAGGTTGGGAAACCGTAATCATACAAAAAACCTTGCAAATCAACAACCAAGATAAGCAAGTTAGCGAATGAAATCCAAAAGCATAATATGATTGTTCAGAGTGCTTCAACCCTGGATTTTCTCTTACTGATTGTCTCAATACCTTTAGTTTCCGCATTGTTTAGTTTTTATTTGCAACATCCAAACTCTCTTTGGTTACTTTCGCATCAATTGAATCTAAAATATGAACTAGAATCAAATTGTTGCCAAACCTCATCTTTGTGGGATAGATAATTCCGCTTTCTTGAAGGCCACTATATTACTTGGTAGACTACGTACATATGCATGTGCGCTTGAGTCGCAACATCGAACTAACCCCTCCATGATAAATGCTATAATCAGAGTTTTATCACTTTATTTTAAGTTTCGAAAGATGATATGACCTTCTATACTTATGGATATCTAATTATCACATCAAATCCAGCCTTTACAACCTACATTAGTTCCAAATTTTGCTCAATTATCACACCCTAAAAAATAAGCCAATTTTAGACTAGCCACCGTATTCTCAATAATTAAACCAAGGAGGTCTGGGTACAAATTTTACCCAATACCTCAATAAATGCAACAAAGAACAAATCCACAAATCACTTAAACAATCCATTCATTATTCTTATGAAAGCGGTTGTTGCATTAGTCAAACAAAAAGACATAACTAGAAACTCATAGTGCCCATAACGAGTTTGGAAAGAGGTCTTGGGAATGTCCACTACCCTATATATAGCTAGAGATAATTCGACCTTCAATCAATCTTAGAGAACATTGCAGCTCCTTGTTACTTGTCAAAAAAATTATTTATTCTTGGCAAAGGGTAATTGTTATGAATGGTCACCTTATTTAATTAGCAGTAATCTATGCACATCTTCATACTACCATTGTTACAAACAACACCTTTGCACCCCAAGGAGAGACACTTGTCCGAATAAAGCCCTTTTCTAATAATTCTTGCAATTGGAATTTCAATTATCTCAACTCCACAGGTGTCATACGATATGGAAAGAGAAATAGCTGTAGTCCCCGACTTTAGGTCTATACAAAAGTCAACTTCTCAATCTAGAGAGATACTTGAGAGGTCATTTGAAAACACTTTTGGGAAATTATATACCACTGGAATAGATGTTATAGGAGGAATTATAGATTTATCTTCCTAAATATATGAGAAAAATTTCCTACACCCTTTTCTATTTATCAAATACATAGAAATTTACCCTATCATGAAATGTAAACTCGGTATATGACAAGTATACCAAACTGCACTACTCTACCTAGGGTTCCACTGGTCCCTACTACTCCTCTTCAAGCGTCCCAAGATAGTATTGCTTACACTTATTCTCCTCTAAGAGATGTCTTGCATGATGAGTTCTGCTAATCCATTTACATCCTTGCTCAAATTATGGTATCGTAGTCTTGTTGGTTTGATTATGTTGGTTCTGTTACTAGTTCGTTTGAGCTCACTCAAGTTGGTCAGTTTATGAGTCTGCATCCCTCGACTTTCATGGGATTTAAGGTTGAGGAGGATCCTCAAGGATTTATTGATGAGATGGAAAAGATCTTCAGAGTTATGAATACTATTGATATGGAAGGGGTAGAGTTTCTAGCTTACCAATTAAAAGAGGTGGCTTACCATATAACCATATTCCCTAATATTACCATCATTAGACATATACCGTCCATACCCATTAGCCAATATTTACTAGCCAAACAAGGATTGTTAGCTAGCCCATTAGATTTCTAGCCATCATATAATTATAGTCATCGATTAGGCAACTATTCTCCACATAGTAATTTTAATAGCCAATACTCCTTAACTAACCATTATTTATCACTAACATTACTCATTAAGTTAAACCTCATTTTACAATTAGTGTCCCCCTTACCAACTAATCTTGATTAATCAATTAAATAATATCCATCATGAATCCTGACTTCTCACTTATCGTTAAATATACCACTCTATATGCATTTAAAACTAGTGGTATACTACCAATATTCTGATGACACATTACACCCAAATTACAAACATGGAGCTATACATACGCATACAAAAGCATAAAATTTCCATACATAGGGCTAGCCAGAATCGAATCGGTAGATGTATATGTGGGCACATAAAATAATTATCCTCCATCCTTTATAGGTATATCATTATCGTCACAATATCCTCCGGCCTTGCCAGGTATTAATACAATCATCATAAAATCCTCTAGCCTTGCCGGGTATCAATATCGTCATCATAATTTCCTCTGCCCTTGCTGGGACTCAACATCATCACAATAGGAAATTTAATGTTGATAATAAAGAATATGTTCCCTAAGGGCCAAAGTAAATGACAAGCCCCATGAGGGCTAAAGTAAATGACAAGCCCCACGAGGGATAAAGTAATTGAACATAAAGGAGAAGTTAAGAAGATCATACCTCCAATACTCATCATTCTTCTTCAATGTAAATTTATCAATAGAAATATATATATATATATGTAACATGAGTATTACAATTATCATCAGGTTTCAACAATAATTAGCAACATAACTTCCCATGTAGTCAATAAGCATGTCTTCTAGAATCATAAGTATCATGACTCACAATATTAGTAATATGAAACTTTCTAGCATGGTTACTAGTTTGGTTACTAAAATAGATTACAACATGAGTAATAGTATAGCCCAAAGCCCAAAACAATAACTTAATCAATGGCTCATATAATAACATAAACATGGACTTAATTGATAACATAAACCATATTTACTGATAACATTAATAGTAATTTAGTTAAAAAAATAATATACATCACTCTAATGTCATCATCATTAATCTAATTACTCAATGTCTCCAACATGCGTCCAAGGGAGAATTTATAGGCATTTAGTATCCGTCTAAGGTCTTCAAGAGAACTACATCAATCCATGCTTAAGGTGGGTTAAGAACCCCCTTCTAATTCCCCAAATACATTTTAAGTCCAACTTCAACCCGAGACTAGACTAAGACACCTAATCAATTCTTAGATGCATAGCAAGCCACCATAGTCCTAATGTAAAGGTCTTCCCTAAACATTACACATAATTCAACCATAGTATCTAAGGTACTTCCATTAAGTTAAGAAGTATGGTCAACTTACCCTCAACATGAGTGACAGGGTTCACTCTCATCCAACTAGAGTAACTAAGGCGTCCTCATACTAAACATGAGGCATGAAGTCCAATTTCCCCAAGGTTAAAGCCCACAAGTCAAGCAATTCAATCTATGAGTTCAAGTGACCTAAAAGATGAAACTAATCCCAAGCCTTACCATTCATCAATCCAACACCTAAAACCCCTCCCAAATCTAACAAGATATCACAATAATAATATAACATAACTCAATCTAACAAGGAATAAGCCTAACCTACCTCAACTCCAAAGAAAGCTCACAAATATCTAAACCTTTACTTAGCCCTTCCAAGAAGCTTATTCAAGGTGCCAATCTATCGAAAACACAATATACACATTATAACGAGAACATTGATACCCATATTGCACCATTGAGATATGGGTCCATAAATGGCATAAAAAACCACAAGTGGATCCCACTTAGGGGAAATATGTTTTCGAGGTCAACCCAATGTTCATACATCATCAAGTAATCATAACCCTCAAGAAATAGGTAAAGAATAAGCTTATTTGGGGCTAAGTCAAGCCTCCAAGCTATTTGGGGTTTTGGTCAAGAATTTAAGAAATTCAAGCATGTAATGGAAGGATTCATACCTCAAATTTGTTGTTAATCACAAAAATATCTGTTAACTACATTCCCAATACACTCCTAAGACTCAATTTGAGTTTAGCATACCATTCTAGGGTTTCTTGTTCTAAAAAAGAGTGAAAAGTGCCCAAAATGCGGCCTAAAAGACATTTAAATATACCTTTCCTAGGCAAAGAGATGTCTCTATCTCTGTCCAGGGACCATGATCGCGGTAAGGAGATCGCAAAACATATAGGTCCGATTGTGACATCTTTACCTTGCACCAACAATAGCTAAAACTTTGAAGAAATTCCAAGTTTTTACCAATGCTTCAGGATTTATTCGGAATCCAATATCGGCAGATGAACTATGTAACCATACTAAATTTGACGTCCTAGACCCGTTGGCGAACCTGAATTTTCTATTCGAGGTTATTTTGACCAAATGTAGGTCCCTCGCCTAAATTTCTATTTTTTAAATTTTCTGAACAATTGGTCGAAATGACTTCTGGTGTATTGGGACACAAACCAAAGGTCTACCTAGCCTAAAGTCTATATTCCAGAGCTGCTGACGCAGATGGAATTTACTAAAATTTTCATCTCATGGCTATTTGGAATCAACAAGGACTTCTAAATAAGGAATTTACTCTATAACCCAAACGAACTATCTAGTAACTGAGCTATCAGTTCCAATAAGTCATAAATGACTTAGGGAAACTATGGAAAAGCTCTAATGGAAAAAATGAGAAAAAATATAGAAAATGACCTGAAGGGTCATTACAGACAATCCCCCTATAGATGCTAGCATAGCTGAAAAATAAGGCTTAGAAGAATCGCACCCCTTTGAGAAAGTACCATTGAATTTTCTTGAGGTTCGAGACTTCTTCTTTTCTGCCTTCATCTACCCCTGTTTCTTATGTACTTCAACCTCTTGGAAAATTCAACAACATCATGGATAGACTTACAAGACACCGCCCCAAATAAAGTAGACTACTGAATTCCTAAAGTCATATCCTTCAGAAAAAACTTAATTGGCTCTTCTTCTAAGCTAATCAATTGTAGTGCATAGCGGTACAAGATATGAAACTTTGCCTCATACGCATCCACTGATATTTCATCCTACTCCAACCTTAATGTCACGACTTAATTTATGAGTCATGATGGAATACACTAAAATCCACAAGTAGGTAAGCCAAAACCATAACCTAGAGCTAATGTAATGGGTTAATTCGGTAATAAATGCCCATCATAGGCAAAATTTAAGAACACAACAATATAAAAATATAATGTTCTAGACAGACAAAAATAGATGATACAAGATACAAATCCCATGACCTGGTAGACCCAGTACAAGAACATCTAATAGTATCAATACGACTCAAATGTCTTGAATGGTTAATACAACTGTTCTGAATAAAAGACTGAAAATAAAGATAGAGGAAAATGGACAGCTCAAACTCCAAGATCTTATCTTATCTTCGAAAATTAGTCACCATACAAACAATGATCAATAATGACCACTAGTACTCAAATCTGTACCAAAAAGGTACAATAGTGTAGTATGAGTACCATAACGATGGCCGATAGAGCTAAATAATGATATAAGTATGATAAAATGGAAGCTAATCATAAGCTAAGTCAAGATACATAAAAGAACCATCTAAACATCACTGTACATATAGGTAATTAAATCGGAATACAGTATATGTCATGACCCGAGACTACCCCCTAGTCGTAACACGATGCTTGGAGCCACAAGTAATCCTAAGCTAACCCATGAACTGGCATACTATTGAGCAACTGATTCATAATATATTAATTAGCTAGTTCTTCTATGCAGAAATATAATCATGACAAAATCTGGGAAAATTATAATACTTATATAATTTACATTATGATAAAACTGAAGAGAGAACTAAAATTACGTGACTGACTTTGACTGAAATCTATGAAGCCTCTACTATACTGACTATATATAGCTGGCATATGACTCCAGCTACAACTAATTAATAGATTTGAATAATAAAGTAAAGTACACAAGCAACATCTTATTGAAGTCCCCGAAATAAGAGAACTCATCCCCTGCTGGCTAAAAACTACAACTGTCTAGTCATGATGTATGGACTAAAGTTGGTACCTACATTATGAAACAATGTAGCCATACAGAAGTATATATGAATTAGTACTTCTAGAATATACTGAGTAAGCAGGAGTAGCTGCAATAATTAAAACTGATTAACACAAAAATCTTAAATCATGCATGCTAAGTATAAGTAGACTCACCAAGAGTATGAAATAAACCGAAAGCTGAAGTGTCTTAAAACATGTATAACAAATATTATCTGATAAGCTGGTGAATCACTACACTTATTTCTTAAAACTTTACTTTTATAATATAAGTAGAACTGAAGTTGCAATGTAGTAAAACATGGGTACTGTATAAATATACGATCTTAAACTATGAGGTGGAAACTATATTGATCATGAATGCATAAAAACTGTTATATCTGAGAATGTAAGACCAAGCATAAATATACATTTCTGAAATAATTTGTAAACTAAAATACTAAAATTTGAAAACTAAATAACTGATAATCTGTATGCTTTGGTCAAGCAAACCTAAACTGAATCTGTACTGAATACTGCACTAAGACTATTGGAGGTATCATCTCACCGACATGCCCCAATCTGAGCTAATCAAGATAAAACCAGTAACCCCAGTAGGAAGGGTGTCAATATCGTTCCAGAGGTACTAACAATAGCTGTATGTATCTACTCCACCGATGTCTCGAAGGACTAGGGAGTCAGTCCTAAACTTGTGGGTGACCCCTAAGAGAATGTCATTCCTAAAATGGTGGGTGATATCTTAGATAATGTCTATCCTGAACTGGCGAGTGACATCTCAAATAATGTCAGTCCTAAACTGGTATGTGATATCTTTTAATCCTACACTGGCTATGTAGTTCTGGAACATTGGGACTGCTTCTAAGGATCAAGTCCTAGCTGGCAAGTGAGCCCCCATCCCTAGGTTCGCTTGGTACTAAATCTTACTCCCAATTGATCTGACACTGATTACTGGACTGAACTAAGCTTAACTAGATGAAAAACTGATCATAACAAATGATTGAATGATAATGCTCATGGTATATCTAAAATTATTCTAAAAATAAACAAAATTATGTAAACAATTAGGTATCAGGTGTTCATAACCCACCAGCACTGAATGGAAAGAACAATGATGATATATAAAGCTTTTTAAAAACCATAGTAGGGGATCATTGCTCAAAATTCAACATTTAGTCATTTCCTCAAACACATGAGAGTCATGAACTTGAACATGGGAATATGTTATACATGTGAAAGCAGAATGAGTGTGTGACTAAATTCATAAGTTGGGGATTTAACATGAAATCAATGGAATAGGTCATGGAAACTTGAACTCAAAGCATGAATAGATTAATTCACTTAGAAATACTTGTAGACATAGAAAAGTTCATAATTTGATATTATAACATGAAATTCTATTAGGTACGTCATGAAAATCGAAAACATAAAGCATGAGATAACCTAACTTTTCATGCAAACATCTTTTGACATGAATTTAGTCAAATTACTACGGAAATCCTGATTTATATTCATCTTGAACATATGATACTTGATAAACAGAAGGGAAAGTTCATATCTTTAATTAAAGAAAATCTTTTTGGGCTCCATGGGTGAAAGGGGACTGTTGGATGAACTCCCACATACCTTAAACCCTTAATATTTAAAGAGAATCATCAATCTTGATGCTTTCTTGAAGGTTCTTGGATTGGGAAGCTTGAAATCTTGGTTTTCTTAAATGGAAAGTGATTGACTAAATGAGGATTTAATTCATTTTTTTACTAATTGGATTGAGGGGAAAAGATGTAACTTACCCTCAGAGAATTAAATTCGCAACTAGAACGCAAATTGGATGGCCACTGCACCGCAGTGAGTACGTCATTACTATAATCGGCGTGATGCAATGCAATCGTATTGAGCTGCTGGAATGAAATCCAAACATGACCCAATCTTTGTCCAAAAAATCCAAAACTTACTCGAGACATGCTTCTTACAACCCTGAAAATGAATTAACTCAAAAATAAACATCTAGGGGTCGGGAAGACCAAAATGAAAATCCTTGAATTTTAGGGGTCTTGAAAATGACTTAGTCCCCACCACTTAGTGAAAATTTCTAGCCTTAAGCCCTCTAAGTATGAAACTAAGAGCTGAATCTAGCTCGGATTAGTACGGGGTATTACAATATCTACCCCTTGGGAACATTCGTCCATGAATGAGACTAGTTAGACTGAGAGTGCTGTACTAAGGTAACTGGGATCATATACTAAAAATACATTACTTGGAACATGATTGAATAACAGATTCTGAATTATGATACATAAATGGAACTGATTTTTTTAATACATAGAATGATATGATAATGGTTATAAGGCTGAGATATAAACGAGCAAGTCAACTTATGAGTAAACATTACCTACAACTGGATCTAGTTTCATGAAGAAAAGATGAGAGGTTTAGGATATGAAAACTGGGGGTATCACCATATCTCCCCCTGGGATACTTCATCCCCCGAATGATACTGACTTTGCTAAAATACTAAGAAAAGACCGAGATAATGCACGGGTTACTTAAGAACTGACTCATGATCTAATATCTGAATCAGAAACATAATGTATGGACTGAACAGAATTCAGAATTTACATAGATGTGAATAAACTATCTCTTGGAATGGCCATATTCATGAAACTTCAGTTAGTAAGACTAGATCGGAAGATGGAAATCATAGGAACTTGTCGGTTTGACCACTAAGCTGAACTGCTTTCTAAATAGAGTGAATTATACTGAAAGCTTATAGTCAACTATAAATCCCACTTTAAAACTGCACTTCACTTGAGGTTACTTAAAATATTCATAAAGGCACTGATAACTCTATCTACTGAAGTCTGAGTTGAACTGAATTCTCTCATTATGTTCAAGCCTACTCGAATCTACAAAGTACTACACATCATACCATAACACAAGATCGAATCATGAATTCAATACACCCTATTCTTGTACAACTTCTTATCTCATGAATAATTTCTCTTACCACTTCAACAACTACATTCAACCCTTACTAGACATTCACTAACGTATAATGTATTCATCCACACACACACACACACACACATATATATATATAAACATGACATTCAATTCTATCATCATAACCACATATGCACTTCTAAACAAACACCCATAAAATCATCTTTCTCATATCTTCCAAACCTCTATCATCCACAACTTCTATACACTACTCCAAGAAAACACACCCAAAAATTTCAACTAACTATGACATATATCTAAAACTTATCCTCAATCTTACTTCATACTTACAACCTTAGCTAAAGCAAGCATACAACAATCTTTCGCCAACAAGAAATATTTTGTCTCTCCCATCTAAATAATTATTCATCGTCACTATCTTTACCGAAGAAACGGTTACTAAAAGGTTATAACATAAGGACCTAAAGTATGAAGGAATACTATGAATAACTAGGACACTTAACTGAGGCCTGAGGAGTAGAGTATCCATGATATAAATTCATTACAGAGATCAAAACTGAGGATATACATGACATAATCTAAATTTTTCTAATCATTAAGAGTGTAGCATGAGTACCTGGAACTGAACATACTATAAAGCACGAGTACATAAGTCATAAGCTGTATGACCTGAGTTTGGAGTTCATAAATTCTTGGAATATGATTCGTACTACTGAATGAATTAGAACTTCTCATACTAGGAACTGGGAGAGTACATGATTCTCTATTATATGCATGAACATGTACTATGATCATGGATTTGACATGTAAAGTATGAGTAGACGTTGTGATGATTGAAAAACTTTGCATTAAGAGAAGAATGGGTTGGGCATCATCCCCCCTGACTGCTTGTCTACACAAACTGGCATCACCACTAGAATTTGAGAGCCTAACTTGGTTACTTGTTCTATCATCCCCCCTTAGCTTAATGCTATTATTATAAGTCTATGGAACCCTTTAATAACTCTAGAATACACTGAAACTATATTACTCTAGAGTCTAAGATATATCAATACACATAGATAATTTTACCGTGAAAGACTACACCTGAAAGTGTAAAACCAACTGCTAATACTTTCTTCTGAGATACAACTCTTAGCTTTCTATAGCCCCGCAATCACCATATAACAACTTAAACATTGATTAACTTAGAATCTTCTAGAGCATCACCATATAGAATTTTAACTCTTCTTTCTATTTGCGTAATCTTCAAAGATTCAAACTTAGATTCTAACACTTAACATGGATATCTCCAAACCTTTAATAAACCATACTAACATCCTTCATAGCTTACTAATATCATATCACTAAACTTATATTCTTGCAAAACCATGAGTAGTGCCATCACACTAACATACCCAACATCAACAACATAGAATTTCGAGTCAACATACATAAATTCTTCCATACACCGCTTTAAGCCTACTGATTCATTTTTCATACAACCATTCCCATGGATATATAATCTTCTTAATCCAGATAAAACTATCCCCATACTACTACTGTTAGACTTTTGGGTTCATGCTTTTAACTCTAGATCATATACTATCATAGGATTCTGATGAGGGATCTGAAAACACATCTAAGTTTGGCTTTGTGCATGATTTTTCATAATCATAAATGAAATCTATAAAACTTTTGAACATAAGGGCACTGATGGGATACTTTTGAGCCTGCGTGCAATCCTATAACTATCTGTGGGGACTGTCTGAGAAAAATCTATCTGTAGGGATCTGAGCTTGACTATTTCTCTTTCCTCAAGAGTAAGGAAGAGTTGGCATTAATAGAGTAACATGAGAATCTACATAAATTCCTTAGAGGATACTTATAAGGCATGATTTGAGACATGAAAGAAGGGGAACATTTCTTAAATTCCCTATAGCCTGTCAAAGAAAAGTATAGACATCTCCATACCATTCTGTAAGACTCTAATAGACATGGATTATAGATACCTTAGGACAGTTGAACTCTGGGCTCTCATACAAAGTTTTTCATGACCTGATACTACCCTTTAGTCGTAACACAGTGCTTGGAACCACAAGTGATCCCAAGCTAACCCATGAACTAACATATTATTGAGCAAGTAATTTATAGTATTTTAATTAGCTGGTTCTGCTGTGCAAAAATATAATTATGACAGAATCTGGGAAAAGTATAATACTAATACAGTTTACAATTTGATAAAACTGAAGAAAGAACTAAAATTACTTGACTGACTCAGACTGACATCTATGAAGCCTCTACTATACTGACCATAGATAGTGGGACATGCATCTAGCTACCACTAATCAATACATATGAGCAATAAAGTAAAGTACATGAACAATATATGACTAAAATCCCTGAAATAGGAGAGCTTATCATTTGTTGGGTAGAAATTATAACTGTATGGTCATGATGTGTGGATTACAACTGGTACTTACATTATGAAACAATGTAGCCACATAGACGTATATGTGGATCAGTACTTCTGGAATGTACTGAGTAAGCGGGGGTGAATGAAATAAGTAAAATAGATTTCATACATAATCTAAAATCATGCATGCTAAGTGTAAGTAGATCACCAAGAGGCTGAAATAAACTAAAAGATGAAGTGTCTTAAAGCATTTATAATATATAATTTGATAAGCTGGTGAATCACTACACTTAGTTTCTTAAACCTTTTCTTTTATAATATAAGTAGAACTGAAGTCGAAAAATATTAAACATGGGTACTGTATGAATACATGGTCTAAAACTATGGGGTGAAAACTAACATAAATCAAGGATCTAAATATACAAATATATGGAGAATGAATTCATGAAAACTATAATATCTGAGAATGCAAGACCAAGCATATATATTTATATATTTCTTAACTAATCTGTAAAATGAAATATTGAAATTTCATAACTAGATAACTGATAATCTATATGCTTTGGTCAAGAAAACCTGACTAAATCTTTATTGAATATTGCACTGAGACTGTGGGAGGAATCATCTCACTGATATTCTCCAATCTAAGATAAATGTGGTTCAACCTGTAACCCAACTTAGAAGGGTGTCAGTACCATGCCACAGGTAGTAATATTGGCTGTGTAGATCCACTAAACTAGTGTCCCGAAGGACTAGGGAGTTAGTCCTAAACTTGTAGGTGACCCTTAAGAGAATGTCAGTCCTAAACTGGTGGGTAACATCTCAGAGAATGTTAGTCTTAAATTGGCTGGTGACATCTCATAATCCTAAACTGGCTCTGTAGTTTTGAAACTTAGGGACTGCTTCTAAGGACCCAGTTCTAGCAGGTGGGTGAATCCTCATCCATAGGTTTGCTTGGTGCTAAATCTTACTTCCAGCTGAACTAATACTAATACTAAACTTAACTAAACAAATAACTAATCATAATAACTGACTGAATGATAATGCTCATGGTATATCTGAAATCATTCTAAAGATACTAAAATTATGTTAACAATTAAGTAACGGGTGTTCATAATCCACCAGCACTGAATGGAAATAACAATGATGACATATAAAGCTTTTAAAAATGATGGTAGTGGATCATTTCTCAAAACCCAACATTTAGGCATTTCATCAAACACATGAGAGTTATGAACTTGAATATGGGAATATGATATATATATATATATGAAAACAACATGAGTGCATGACTAAATTCATAAGTTGGGGATTTAATATGAAATCAATGGAATATGACGTGGAAACTTGCAACTCAAAGCATGAAAAGATTAATTCACTTGGAAACACTTGTAGACATGGAAAAGTTCATAATATGACATTATAACATAGAATTCAATTGTATACATCATGGGAATTAATGAGTGGTGATTTTAACACTCATTCATGCTAATTGCTCGTGTATGTTACCTTGTTCTAAGTGAAGAAATGAAACATATTATAGTTAAATGCACCAAGATCCACTCTTTGTAGGCATAGGGTCGATTAGGTTGAAAGATGTGGATTGAAGCTTATAACAATCAAAAGGGAGCAAGAAAAGTACAGCTGAAGAGTCAAAGCAGAAATGGCCTCTGGTACCATGGTCGTGGTTTGAACACCGCAATTGTAGTCAGCTAAGTAGGAAATTTACCTAGCCTTAGGTAACACAATTGCGGTCGGAGGAAAGCGATCACGGTCAGTCAAGTTTAGACAACTTAACATAATCGCTCAATCATAGTTGCAACCGTGGTTGTGCGATTGCAACCAAAGCTTTGCCACCACGGCTTAGTGGGAGGAATGAGTAAAGGGCATTTTGGTAAATTAAATAGCTGAAGCAAGATTTATATGGAGAATTCAGAACATTTTGGAGAAGTGTGGGGGAAGAACCCTAGAATTAGAGAGTAAAAATTTTATTGTTCATTTTAATTTTGTAATTATTATTCCAAAGGGAAGCTAGCAAAATTGAAGTATGGAATTGAAGATTATTTTACCCTCTCTTATTATGAACTCCATGGATGCACTACTTGGTAAAATTCTTTTTTCCCTATCTAATGAGTACCTAACTTCTTCAGTCTTGAGATTATGTTGAACTGGAGTATAATTTATGTGAGGGTATTGTTGTGTTTGCATGATTATTAGTGGTTGAGTAAGTATTTCTCTATTGCTTGAGCTTAAGAGTTTGAATTTGATGGGTGAAAGCCCCAAATGTCCAGATGGGTTTGATGGGTGAAAAACCCAAACTCTAGAAACCCTTTATCATCCTCGAAAGAGGGATGAAGGTGAATATAAGGTAACTCATAACATCCTTGAGAGAGGGTTATAGGGGGGCAAGGCAATGGTGGAAAATTAAGCCTATGGTTTGCTCCCATTTGCAATCTTTGAAATAAGTGTATTAGAACTGGAAATCATGTGAAGAGCACCATCTTAGAAATAGGGATGTATGATTGAGGTTTTGAGTGATTACGAATTTCACAGTTGTTAGGTGCTCAAAAATCTAACGAGTGAAATCATTGTGGTTTTATTGAAAGATTAACCATAATGACCTTTGACCTAGCTTATCCTTTAGTTAACAACTAATTTTTATGCTAAGCCACTATTAACACACATACTTTTACCTTTAGGTAGACATAAGCTTAAGATTTCCCAAAACATTGTTGCTTAAAGTGAAAGTTTCATCTCTTGATCATATGCTAAAGATTGTACAACAAGTTTCCAAACAAATCCTCCCATTTTATTATACATTTCATTTTTGTTAGTATTCCAGGTAACCTCGTAGTAATTTGAGCACCCATAGAGTTTGAAGTCTATAATTCACTCCTTGATATTCGACACCAATTCAAATTGGGTAACTTCACAACAACCGCCTCACCCCTCAATTATGGGAGTGAGTTGAGCGTTACTAGGAATCGAAACTTAAAGCATGAGATAACCTAAATTTTCATGGAAATATCCTTAGATGTGAATTTTGGTATCTAACAAAAATATTTTGGATAATGAAACTATAGAGATTACTCACCATTGTAATACCATGATAAAAAACACGTATATTGAAAAGAAGAAGGATCCCGATGCTTTTACAATCTCATGAACCATTGGCACCTTCACATTTTCTAGGGCATTGTGTGATCTTGGGAAAATGTGAACCTCATTCCTAAGACTATATTTCGCAAACTTGGATTCGGTAAGCCAAAACCCACCAAACTAAAGTTGCTTATGTCCAATCTATCCATTAAGAATCCTATAGGGATCCTCTACGATGTTCTAGTAAAAGTAGACTAGTTTATTTACCCAGCCGACTTTGTTATTGTGGATTATGCAATGGACGATGAAATTTCCATTATCCTTGGAAGGCTATTTTTAGATATTGGGAAGGTATTGGTAGATGTGGAGTCCAAGGAGATAATGTTTAGATTGAATGGCGAAATGGTATCCTTCAACATATGTAAGACCATGAAACAATCAATGGACCTACAAGTCATTCAGTAATCGATGTTGTTGATGGTGAAGTGTCAAACCATGTCGATGTGGGCTTGTTGAACAACACTTTAGTTGGGGTGATTTGGAATTATGGAAGAGAATAAGAGGAGGATTATGATGAAGTGGTGGATTCTCTAACTGGGCTTCGGTTTTACACAAAGAACCCGATTATATTAGATCTTGATCTTAAAAACCGCAAAAGTCCACCTGCCAAACCATCCATCCTTAAACCTCCAAAAATTGAATTAAAGCCCTTACCACCTTATATAATATACATATTCTTGGTAGAGGATGATACTTTTCCAATCATTATTGCAGTGACCTAAACTCCTCTCAAGTAGAACCATTAAAGTTGGTGGGAAAAAATCCATTCATGCCATTGGGTGGACAATAGTGCATATCATCGGTATAGCTCCCGGCATATGCTCACATAAAATTAAACTCGAGTAAGATCACATACCAAGTGTAGAGCACCAAAGAAGATTAAACCAAACCATGCAAGAAGTGGTAAATATCACGTGGGTGAGCTCGATGCAATGCTTTTCAAAAAAGGGTGGTATCATGGTAGTCAAGAATGAAAAAATTATCTCATCCCCATTCGACCGGTCACTGGATGGCGAGTGTGTATGGGCTACCAAAAATTAAACTCATGGACTAAGACGGACCATTTCCAATGTTGTTCATGGATCAAATACTAGATAGGCTTGTCGGTAGTGAGTAGTATTGCTTTTTCGATGGGTACTTGGGGTATAATCAAATTTGTATCGCCCCAGAGGACTAAGTAATGACAACTTTTACTTGTCCATATGGTATGTTTGAATTCAAGAGAATGCCCTTTGGGTTTTCTAATGCCCCAACAACTTTTCAACATTGCATGTTGTCAATATTTGCTGATATGGTTGAAGAGTCCATGGAAGTATTTATGGAAGACTTCTCGGTAGTAGGGAGTTCTTTCGAGTCATGCCTCAAACACTTGAATAAGGTGCTTGAAAGGTATATGGAAACCAACATTGTCTTAAATTGAGAAAAGTGGCACTTCATGGTCAAAGAAAGAATTTTCTTAGTTCACAATATCTTAGGATAAGGCATTCAAGTTGATCAAGATAAGGTTGAGGTAATTTCCAAGCTCCCACCCCTCATTTTTGTAAAAGGTATTCGAAGTTTCCCTGGCCATGTCGGGTTCTATCATCATCGATTCATCAAGGATTTTTCCAAGATAGTGCATCCTAAGTGTAAACATATTGAGAAAGAATCTACGTTAAAATTTGATGAAGCATGTTTCAAAGCCTTCGAGCATCTTAAGGAATTACTCATTTTAGCCCCTATTATTGTGGCTCCGAATTAGTCATCCCCATTTGAGGTAATGTGTGAAAGTGGTAGCATTGGGTGCGGTGCTAGGATAGCACAAGGACAAGCTTTTTCATCCTATCTACTACACTAGCAAAACCTTTAATTACACCTAACGCAACTAAACCATCACCGAGTAAGAATTGTTGGCAGTTATTAATGCCTTCGAAAAATTTTGGGCCTACTTGTTAGGAACAAATATGGTAGTACGTACGGACCATTACTCTCTCAAGTATCTCATGGACAATGAAGAATCAAAGTTGCATTTAATTAGGTGGATTTTTTTATTACAAGAGTTCAACTTTGAGGTGAAAGACAAAAAAGGGTGTAAGAATCAATTGGCCGATTATCTCTCTCGACTTGAAGGTAATAATAAAAAGCATGAGGAAATAGAAATTGATGATTCTTTCCTTGATGAATTAATCATGGCCATAGATGGAAATAGTTCACCATGGTATGCCGATTTTGCCAACTATTTACCTATTAGTGTACTCCCCGAGGGATTGAGTTACCATCAAATAAATGATTTTTATTTAATGAAAAGCGATATTTCTGAGATGAGCCATGTTTATTTTGAGAGAGTACCAATGGAGTTATTAGATAGTGTGTCATGGATTTTGAAATAAATGACATCGAGGCTTGTCACTCATCACCTTACGTCAGTAATCATGGAGGGATCCGAACTACTACCAAGATTCTCTAATGAGGATTTTATTGGCTTTCTATGCATAAAGATGCCATTTAATGGGTTAAATCTTTTTAAAATTGTCAAATACGTGGTGGTATTTCAAGAAGTCATGAGATGTCTCTCAAGCCTAACTTGGAGGTGAAATACTTTGATGTATGGGAAATTAATTTTGTAGGTCCTTTTGTGAGCTCCTTTCGGAATAAGTACATTTTTGTGGCGGTTGACTATGTTTCTAAATGGGTGGAAGCCATCGCACTCCCCACTAATGAGAGAAAATGCATCACCTCATTCCTAAAAAAGAATATTTTCACATGGTTCGGTACCCCTCGGGCCATAATTAGTAATGGCAGTTCGTATTTTTGTAATCAAATGCTTGGTGCTTTTCTTGACAAGTGTGGAGTTAAGCACAAAGTCTCCACCCCATAGCACCCCCAAATGAGTATTCAAGTAGAGGTGTTGAATTGCAAAATCCAAGTAATACTTGAAAATATGGTAAATGTAGGCCACACAAATTGGGCAAGGCAACTTGATGAAGCACGTTGGGCCTATAGAACGGCCCACAAAATCCCAATAGGTATGTATCCCTATCAATTGGTATTTGGTAAGGCATGGAATTTACCTATTGAGCTTGGGCATAAGGATTTGTGGGCTTTGAAGAGATTACACATGAGTTGGGGAGAAGCATCCAAGGCACGAGTGACACAACTCCAGGAGATGGAAGAGTTCTGAATAAAGGCTTATGAGAGTGCAACATTCTATAAGGAGAAAATAAAAATGGCATGATGCTAGAATATTGCAGTGAGAATTCCATGAGGGAGATTATATACTCCTCTACAACTCCTGCTTGAAACTCTTCGTGGAGAAGCTCCGCTCAAAATGGTCGGGACTATTTATGATTTCTAAAGTCTACTCAAGTGGTACAGTCGAGTTGGAAGATAATGAAGGGAAGAAATTCATAGTCAATGGTCAAGGGGTGAAATACTACAATGACAAAATCTCCGTGGAGGCCAAGGTGGAGTGCGTTATCTTTAAAGATGCTATATGATTAAAGGAGAGAGTCATTCGTTGATGTTAAATTAGGCGCTTGATGAGAGGCAACCCATCCTTAACTCATTTTTATTTTCTTTGATGCTTTGTTGGTCTTTTAACATACATAGTGTACATAGATATACAAGGGGAAAATAGAACTGGAAAACTGATAGCTGTGTAAGAAATGAATAATAGAGAAAACAAGGGGATTTCAGTCTCGGTTACCACGATCACGGTCATCAAACTATGATCGAGGGACCTATTGCTACGATCGTAGCAGCACAGTCCTATAACACCTACTATCCATGTGAGCCTTTCTCATCCCTTTTACTATTTAGATTTTAAATTTACTTTAGTGAGGGAACTTTAAGCCTTTGAGTGGGGGGTGTAGTGAGGCTACGTGGGATCTCCTAGCTATGAATGAATCTTACCATATGATAGATTGAGTAACAACTCAAGAATGCAAGGGAAGTCTGAGTACCTGTAGCATTGCAATTGGTAAATCTGGGGTTGCCATTAGTAAAGTCTGAGTAGCCATATGGTTTACCCATTTGGAGCCAAATTGTAAGATAAAGGTTTTGGTAGTAGACATAGATAGCATGTTCTGCGTGGTGCTAATGCAAAATGCACAACCTCCTACCATCCATATCTTTGAAAAAAAAGTAAGAGCATGGATGTAAGCAATATTATGACAAATCTTTCTCTCTTTTGGTTGCTACACAAATATTTGACTTATGAATAGTGATAAATACTACACTTTTGTCTCTAGCAGGGAGGACATTTGAGCTCTGTTAGAAAATTTTGCATGCCATGTGTGGTGAGACATTAGCATTCATATCTTATGTACCTGTGTTATCTAGAACTTACCCGAGTAGTCTTTTAAAAGTAATTTTGATTGTAGGTGGCTGGAGAAATGATCTTAGGCCATATTTGTGATTTTGGAACCCTCTCTAGCCTAAAAATCCTACCCATGCATGATTATAATCCCTAGTACCCACTTTGAGCCTTGGGACCTTTCGTTGGCAGACCAATAACAAATCGTGACCCATTTTTTATCACTCTCTTTAACCAAACACTCCTTGAACTTGAAAATATAACTTAAGGCTAAAATCCTATGTTGGGGTGGTAAAGGTTGATGGAAGAAAGTTTGAGGCCACAATGTTGTTAGTGAAATGCCTTTTGTGCCTAAACCATGAAAATAAATGAATAGGAAATGAATAAGTCCCTCAAAGAAATGAATTGTACGAAAGTTGCAGGAAAAGTAAATAAGAGAAAAGTGGTGAACTATGGAAGAAAAAAATAAAAAAATAAAAAAATAGGTGCACAAAAAGTAAGAAAATAAAGAAAAGTGGCCCTTAGTTGAAAAAGTAGGATTGTCAAGAGTGATAAAGATGTTCAAGGAAGGGTATATCCATGTTGCTCCTCAATGATATCCTACCCTAATCTGAACCTATGTTACAAGCTTAGAAAGTCCTTTGAGATATTCGATCATTTACTTTCTTTACAGTGGCGATTGAAAATAAGGGCAAGCCTATGGTATGATACTTGTTGCATTGGGATTTCTTTTGCGAGGAAGAGAGTTCTTGCACTTAAAAGTCCTTGTTACTTATTTGGTAGTTTGGTATGTAGAAATTCTGATTGTTTATTTATCAGACGGCTCTCTAACGGCTCTCTCTCTTCCTCCCTACCCCCTCTCTCACTAGCTCCGGTCACCGGCCCCCATCGCCGTCGCCGACCGTCGGCGCCGACCCGACCCAACCTCCGGGCCCGACCTTCGGCTCCGGTGCCGACCTCCGGCGCCGACCTCCGACGCCGACCCTCTCTCCCTCTCTCCCGCACCGGTCCCCGGTCCCCGGCGCCGCCGCTGTCCTTCGGCGCCGACCCGACTCCACTGCCGGCACTGACCTCCGGTCCGCGGTGCCGACCCCGTCGCCGCTCCCCGCCACCCTCCGGCGCTGACCGCAGGTTCCAAGCCGGTCCCCCCCTCCGGTTGTGCAGACCCCCACCCCACCCTTACCTGTCCTGCCCGTACCCTCCCCCGGCGGGGTACACCAGCCCTTCCCCCAGCCGCCACCCGGTCCTCAGCCAGCCGCCGCCAGCCGCTCCGTCTCCAGCAGCCGCAGCCCCAAGCGTAATTCGGTGACCTCTAACCTTTGTTATTTTCGTTATTTCATATTTTATTTTATTTCATTATTGTATATTCCATTCTTAGTATTATTTCAGTATTGCATATTCCATTATTGAGTATAGTTTTATTTCGGGAGTATTCCTTTGAATTTGTGTGAGCCTTGTATTTCTTTGTTGCTGCTGCTTTGATACTACCACCGTGTATATCTGTATATTTTTTTATACTTTCGTGTAGTTGTGGCTGTGGGTGGTAATGGGTGGATAGGGTCATGTCCAAGGGGGTGGGGGCGTGGGGCGTGGGAGGGAGGCCGGGGTTTGGCGGCGGGGCGGGGGGGGCCATGGAGGGTGGGACGGTAGGCTGAGGGTTGGGTCTTGGAATATAGGGACCCTTCAGGGTAAGTCCATAGAGCTTGTGAAGATTCTTAGGAAGAGGAGGATCAACATTGCGTGTGTCCAAGAGACCAAGTGGGTAGGGTCTAAGGCTAGGGATGTGGATGGTTACAAGCTGTGGTACTCTGGGAGCGACAGGCGTAGGAATGGAGTTGGCATCTTAGTAGATGAAGAGCTTAGAGGTCAGGTAGTGGAGGTGAAGAGGATCAACGATAGGTTGATGACTATTAAGTTGGTCATTCGGGGGTTTACCCTAAACGTGTGTAGTGCTTATGCGCCGCAAGTGGGATCGGAGGGGGAGGAGAAAATGCGGTTTTGGGAGGCTTTGGAGGAGGTGGTGAGAGGCGTGCCTAGTTCAGAGAAGATTGTTGTAGCAGGGGATTTCAACGGGCACATCGGGGCGCTACCGGGAGGCTTTGGGGATGTGCATGGTGGTTTTGGTTTTGGGGAGAGAAATGAAGAGGGGGCGACCCTAATGGAGTTTGTGAAGGCCTTTGGGCTGGTGGTGGTGAACTCGGGCTTCCCAAAGAAGGACGAGCACCTGATCACCTTTCGAAGCGCGGTAGCCAGGACTCAGATTGACTTTTTATTGCTTAGGAAAGGGGATAGGGCGTTGTGTAAGGACTGTAAAGTCATCCCGAGTGAGAATCTTTCGACCTAGCATTGGCTCTTTGTTATGGATTTGGGTATAAAGAAGAATAGAAAGAGGAGGAGTAAGGAGGGTAGACCGAGAATTAAGTGGGGCGGCCTGACGCCAGTGAATGAGTGGGAGATAGGGGAGAGGTTGGCGGGAATGGGGGTGTAGGAGGGTAGGGGGACGTGGATAGTATGTGGGACAGGGCGGCAAGGTGCATCAGGGAGAATGCAAGTGAGGTGTTGGGTGTTTCTAGGGGCCGGGCCGGGCACCATCGGGGGGATTGGTGGTGGAATGAAGAGGTGGAGAAGAAAGTGGGGACCAAGAAAGGGGCGTATGCTAAGTTGGTGGAAAGTAAGGACGAAGAAGAGAAGCGGGTGTACAGGAAAGAGTACAAGCTAGCGAGGAAGGAGGCGAAGTTAGCAGTTACGGCTGCTAAGACGACCGCTTTTGAGAGCTTGTATGCAGGGTTACAGGGGAAAGGAGGGGAGAAAAAGTTGTTTAGACTCGCTAAGGCTAGGGAGAGGAAGGGTCGTGACCTCGAGCAGGTGAGGTTCATTAAGGGGGAGTATGGTAGAGTGTTGGTGGAGGACGGCCACATCAAGAAGAGATAGCAGTCGTATTTTCATGGGCTCTTGAATGACGAAGGGGATAGAGCTATTGTGTTAGGGGAACTGGAGCACTCAGAGGAGTGTCGGGATTTTAGCTATTGTAGATGTTTTAAGGTAGAAGAGGTTAGACAGGCTGTCCGCAGGATGCGAAGGGGTAGGGCGACGGGGCCGGATGAGATACCGGTGGAGTTTTGGAAGTTCGTTGGAGAGGCTGGTGTAAGGTGGTTGACTGGATTGTTTAATGAAATTTTCAGGATGGCAAAGATGCCCGAGGCGTGGAGGTGGAGTACCATGATCCCTCTCTATAAGAATAAGGAGGACATTCAGAGTTGCGATAACTATAGGGGGATTAAGTTATTGAGTCACTCGATGAAGATCTGGGAGAGAGTGGTCGAGGTGAGGCTGAGACGGATAGTGTCTATTTCGGAGAACCAGTTCGGATTTATGCCCGGCCGCTCGACGATGGAGGCAATCCACCTGGTACGGAGGTTGGTGGAGCAGTATAGGGAGAGGAAGAATGATCCGCACATGGTGTTTATCGACCTGGAGAAGGCTTACGACAAAGTCCCCAGGGAGGTGCTTTGGAGATGCTTGGAGGTGAGTGGGGTACCGCTGGCATATATCAGAGTAATTAAGGATATGTATGATGGAGCGAAAACCCAGGTGAGGACAGCGGGAGGAGACTCGGAGCATTTCACTGTCCTGACAGGATTGCATCAGGGATCTACTCTTAGTCCCTTTTTGTTTGCGTTGGTGATGGATGTGTTGACGCGGCGTATTCAAGGGGAGGTGCCGTGGTGTATGCTTTTTGCAAACGATGTAGTTCTGATAGATGAGACTCGAGGGGGTGTGAATGACAAATTAGAGGTGTGGAGGCGAACTCTTGATTCTAAAGGGTTCAGGGTGAGCAGAAGCAAGACAGAGTATGTGAAATGCAAGTTTAATGACGTGAGGCGGGAGAATAAGGTAGTAGTGAAGCTGGAAGCTCAGGAGGTATGTAAGAGGGACAAGTTCAAGTATCTTGGGTCCGTGATCCAGAGTAACAGTGAGATTGACGAGGATGTCTCGTACCGTATTGGGGCGGGATGGATGAAGTGGAAACTCGCGTCGGGGGTGCTGTGTGATAAGAAGGTGCCGCCCAAGCTTAAAGGCAAATTCTACAGAGTGGTAGTCCATCCGGCCTTGTTGTATGGAGTGGAGTGCTGGCCAGATAAGAACTCCCACATCCAAAAAATGAAGGTTGCAGAAATGCGGATGTTGCGCTGGATGTGTGGACTGACTAGAGGGGATAGAGTTCAGAATAAGACTATCCGGGAGAAGGTTGGTGTGACTTCAGTGGAGTACAAGATGCGGGAAGCACGATTGAGATGGTTCGGACACGTGAAGAGGAGGGGCATGGATGCCCCGGTCCGTAGGTGTGAGAGGCTAGCGTTGGATGGTTTTAGGCGGGGTAGGGGTAGGCCGAAGAAGTACTGGGGTGAGGTGGTTAGGCGGGACATGGAACAGTTACAGCTCACCGAGGATATGACCCTAGATAGAAAGGTCTGGAGGACGCGAATTACGGCAGAGGATTAGGGCCAGTTCGGGTCGCTAGTGTAGGGAATTACTTGGTGGGGGTTTTATTCTTGTCATGATTCTGTGTTCCGTGTTCCATGTTGTATTACGAATCTGTGTGCTTTCCCCTGCTTTCCTCTGCTTTATATTACTTATGGGTGCCGTATTTATGTTATGTAATCTGCTTCTGTGCTGCACTATGTGTTTGTGTGGTATCTCGTGCCTTGAGCCGGGGGTCTATAGGAAACAGCCTTTCTACTTTATCAGAGGTAGAGGTATGGACTGCGTACATCTTACCCCCCCCAGACCCCACTAGGTGGGAATACACTGGGTTTGTTGTTGTTGTTGTTATTGGTATGTAGAAATTCTCTTCTTGTGAGGATGGCATGTGAACAAGTTGAGGTAGGTGATTTTTGTCACCTCTCGCGAAAAGAGGAAAATAGAGTATAGCTTACTTGTCGTATAAAAGGATCCACCTCTAGAGTATTAGTTGTTGTTACTTGGTTTCTCTTTAAAGTCTTACGCATCCTTAGGAATTACATAATGAGGGGTGTAGTGATATTAGCTTAGCCCGTGTGCAATGAGCTACCTGTAGTTACGACTATAGTAGAAGTCAATTGGATCTATAAAGGTAGTGTGCAATGCTTATTATCTCATGGTAAAAGGTAGTGTTGCTTGAGGACAAGAAAAAGATTTAAGTTGGGATATTGATGAGTGGTGATTTTACCACTAATTCGCGCTTATCATTCGTGCACATTACCTCATTTTGAGTGAGTAAATGAGACATATTTGTGGTTAAATGTACTAAAAGACATTCTTTGCAGGCATAGGGTTGATTAGGTTGAATGATGTGGATTGAAGCATATAATAATTAAAAGGGAGTAGGAAAAGTGCAGTTGAAGACTCAGAGCAGAAAGGGCCTCGGGTACTACAATCCCAGTCTGAACAATGCGATCGCTATCAGCTAAGATGAAATTTACCTAGACTTATGTAACATTATTACAGTTAGAGGAACACGATCGCAGTCGATCAATTTTGGATGACACAATGAGATCTCTCGACCATAGATGCAACTGCGGTTATGCGATCGCAGCTAATACTCTGCGATCGCAGCCTAGCGGGAGGAATAAGTAAAGAGAATTATGGTAAATTAGATAGCTAAAGCAAGATTTATTTGGAGACTTCAAAATACTTTAGAGGAGTGTGGGGGAAGAACCCTAGAATTGGAGAGTGAAAATTTGATTTTTCAATTTTATTTTGTAATTATTGTACCAAAGGGAAACTAGCAAAATTGATGTGTTGAATTGAAGATTATTTTACCCTCTCTTATTATGAACTCCATGGATGCACTACTTGGTAAAATTCCTTTTTCTGCCTATCTAATGAGTATCTAACTTCTTTAGTCTTGGGATTATGTTGAACTAGAGTGTAATTTGTGTGTGGGTGTTGTTGTGTTTATATGGATGTTAGTTGTTAAGTAAGGATTTCACTATTGCTTGAGCGTATGAGTTGGAATTTGATGGGTGAAATACTTGAATCTCTAAATAGGTTTGATGGGTGAAAACCCCAAACTCTATAAACCCTTTATCGTCCTCGAAAGAGGGATGAAGGTGAATATGAGGTAACCCATAACATCCTTGAGAGAGGGTTATAAGGGGACAAGGCACTGGTGGTCAATTAAGCCTATGGTTTGCTCCCTTTTGCAATCTTAGAAATAAGTGTATTAGGACTGTAAATCATGTCAAGAGCATCATCTTAGAAATAGGGATGCTAGATTGAGGTTTTGGGTGATTATGAATTTCACAGTTGTTAGGTGCTCAAAAAGCCAATGAGTGAAATCGTTGTGGTTTTATCGAAAGATTAACCATAATGACCTTCGACCTAGCCTATCCTTTAGTTAACAACTAAATTTCATGCTAAGCCACCATTAACCCACATACTTTTACCTTTAGGTAGAAATAATCTCAAGATTTCCCTAAACATTGTTGCTCAAAATGAAAGTTTCATCTCTTGATCATTTGCTAAAGATTGTACAACAAGTTTCCAAACAAATCCTCCTATTTTATTTTACATGGCATTTTTGCTAGTATTCCGGATAAACTCGTAGTAATTTGAGCACCCATAGAGTTTGAAGTCTATAATTCACTCCTTGATATTCAAACCCAATTCAAATTGGGTAACTTGACAACAACCGCCTCACCCCTCAATTATGGGAGTGAGTTGAGCGTTATCAGGAATCGAAACTTAAAGCATGAGATAACCTAACTTTTCATGGAAATATCCTTAGACATGAATTTAGTCAAATTACTAAGGAAATCAAGATTTATATTCACCTTGAACATATGATACTTCATAAACAAAAGGAAAAGTTTACATATTTGCTTAAAGAAAAGCTTTTTGGGTTTCATGGGTAAAAGATGACAAATGGATAAACTCCCATTTACCTTAAACCCTCAATCTTGAAAGACCATCACCAGTCTTGATGCTTTCTTGAAGGTTCTTGGACTTGGAAAGTTGAATCCTTGGTTTTCTTAAAAGCAAGGTGATTGAATTTAATGAACTTGGGAGATGGTTAGAGTTTATTTGAGAGAGAAATTGGGGAAATTGGGCATATAATGCCCTAAATGGCGATTTAAGTCATGTTTTTATGAATTAGATTTGAGGGAAAAAGACAAAACTGCCCCTCAGAGAATTAAATTTGCATCTTGAACATGGATTGGATAGACACCGGAATGCGGTGAGTGCCTCATCGCTATATCTGACGCAACGCGATAAAATCACGTTGAGCTGCTAGAATCAAAATCCAAACACAACCCAATCCTCATCAGAAAAATTTGAAACTTACTCAAGACATGCTTCTTACACCCCTGAACATGAATTAACTTAAAAACTAACATCTCGAGGTCAGGAAGAC
>NC_061119.1:90488034-90496403 GCF_002878395.1 Capsicum annuum | reverse complement strand
TATAGCTTATTCATAGCATAGTCCATAATATAATTTACGAATTAGATAATATCATAGTAAAAGGATCATTCAATAGAATAATCAGTAGGCTAATCAATAGACAACATAATTGCCTGATCAATAGCTCCTCATATGCTTAATAAATAAATCATACATATGGAATAATCATTTAGTCATTACTACCAATGTCATTAATCATAAGAAACAATCACCAAGGTTCATCAATATTACCTTACAAAGGCATTCCCTAATCTTTACCAAGCGTACAAGGATTATAAGATAAATAACATTAATCTTAATTTAAGTGGGTGAAAGAGCCCACTTCTAACCCCTGAAATATATTCTAGGATAATTTCTACCTCAAGCTAGTCTAAGGTATCTAAATCCACTCTTAGATATAAAGCAAGCCACTATTAGTCCCAAGGTAAAGGTTCTTCTCCACACAATAAATAAGCCAATATAGTAACTAAGGCAACCTTCCTTTGGTGTAAGAAACTAAGGCCAATCCACCCTAAGCATGAATAACTAGAGCATTTTACTTAATTTAGAGCAAACCATGACATTCTCATGCTAAAAATGTGTAATGAAGTCTAATGCACTAAGGTTCATGGCAACAAGCTAAGTGTTTCAACTCTGCAGATTCAATTTAGCCTAAACAATATAACTAAACGCAAGTCTTCTATTTCATATCCAACACCTAAAACCCATCCCAGATATAAGACAATAGCATATGAATACAATGTCAAAACTCAATCTAACAAGGGATAAACCTAGCCTACCTCATTACCAAATGAAGCTCAATCATTTCCTAAACCTTTGCTTTTCCTTTTTGAGAAGCCTCCTCAAGATGCCAAACTATCAAAAACACATTCTACTCATAAATATGAGAATATCGATACCTACATTGCACCATTGTTCTTTGGGCTAAAAAATCACCCCAAAAACCCCATTTGGGTCCTATTTGCGAAAACCATATTTTGAAACTAACTCAATATAATATCAAGATCATGAAATGATTACCCTCAAGAATGGGTAAAAACAAAGCTAATTTGACGTTAAAATCAAGCTATAAAGAATTTGGAGGTTTTAAGTAAATAATCAAGAAATTCAACCATGAATTTAGAGGATTCTCACCTTGAATCCATTGATAATCACTAAAATAGATGTTAATCTAGTTTCCTAAGCTCCCACAAGATTAAAATTTAAGTTTCCACACTATTCTAGGGTTTAGCTCACAAGAGATGGCTGAATAATGAGCCAATTCATGACATAAGGGAACTATTTATACCCCTTCCAGGTACTCGGATATTGCAATCACGATGTGTAGGTGTGCAATTGCACCACATGGAATCAAGATCAGGTGGCAATTGTAACAACCCTTAGTGCGATTGCACTATCCCCTCTTCCAAGGGTACCACGATTACAACCCTTGGTGTTAGATCACCGGCCTATCAGATATTAGCTTCCAAGTTTTTGCCAATGCCTCAGGATTCATTTGGAACCCTATATACACAAAGAAACTATGTAAACACACTAAATTCCATGTTTTGAATGTGATGGAAAATTGATATTTTCCATATGAGTTCGTTTCAACCAAATATAGGTCCAACACCTATATTTCATTTTCTTAATTTTTGGACAAATAGGTCAAAATGAGCTCAGGTGCCTCGGGACCCAAACCAAAGGTCACCTAGCCTAAAATTGATATCCCAAAGCTGCCGGTATAGTCAAAATTTGTATATGAGATCATTTTACTAAAGTTTTTGCTCGGTGGTCATTTAGAACTAGTGACAACTTTAAAATAAGGGATTTGTCTCTAAAAACTAAATAAATTATCGGTAACCGAACTGTCAGTACCAATAAGTCAGAACTGACCTAGCATAACTATATAAAATCTCTAATAAAGAAAATATTGAAAATGACCTAAAGGGTGATTACACTTAAAGACTCACTTCTTCTGGTCATGATAAGTGCAGGGAACATATTTCTCAAGGAATATATTCTAAAATTGATCCCAAGTTTATGGAGGTAAGGTAGCCTTAAACTTTATAAATGACCTTTACCATTTCTTTGCTTCATTTTGTAGTTAAAGAAAACAAATGCCACCCAATACTTTTCAACAACACCCATTTTGTGTAGATGCTTATAACAATCTTTTAGGAAATAAAAAGAATTTCCAGACTCTGTACCTTGGAATACCGGGTGCTTCATATTTATAAACTGATAAAACAGCCCATGCTCGTCATTAGTTATCATTGGTAGAAGTGCCTATTAAGGATACACCTCTATTTCAGAGCTTTCATCCATCTTTGGTGATATAACACGATAAGTGGAAAGGTCGTAGAAGAAATAACTGGAACCATTATAATGTAGCTAGTTCCAGCTAACCTACCCAAGAATCCTAATACTTTTTGAATCATCTTCGTAGACAAGGGCACTTGAGTTGCTTTATTTGGGCCTGGCACCATATTTTTTAGAGCTATTATTTTCTCTTACTTTACTAACTCTTCTTTATACTGAACATATCCTAGGGTGGGTGAGGGGACAATGATCTCTGTGTTTTCGGTCTTCCTGCTTTCTATGCCTCACTCCTAATGGGAAATACTCTCATTCCTCCCCTTTTTACTCTATATCTAACTCGAGGCCTGTCTCAGTTTATAATCAGTATGAGTTTTATTGCAGCTGGTGCCGCTTCTGCTCTAGTGGAACAAGTATTAACCATTTGTGAATAAAAGGAAAATGATTAGATACTAATTTGGATATCCAGATACCATTTAGAAAAAAGTAATGGCCCTAAAGGAAGAAAGAAAAAAGAATTCTTTCCTAAAGCCATATATCCTCCCGAACTATTCTAGAGGATTTTACTAGGACTGTTCTTATACAGTGAGATCTACCAACCTAGTGCTCTGATGCCTTATCTAGCATGACCCAAATAGTCATGATTAGAACCTATCCTAACCTATAGTAGGAGAACAATACTATGCTCACCTTTACTCGCTCAAGTATTATTCACGTGTTCATAATAATTTTCAATTCATGCATTTCAAATAGTACTAAATTGGTCCTATTCAATAACTAATAATTAGGTGATAGCATTATCATCTATAAAATGAATAGAGTATGGATACCTTATTTATTATAATCACCACACCTGAAGTCACCATACAAAAACATCTAAAAATAACTAAGTCTAAAAATAGATAAAATCTCTAAAACATAGCAAAGGAAATAGTCTTAATCAAAGAAAAAAGAATATGGACATCATAAGATGATCTAAAAGTTTCCTAAACATGGTGCTCAACCTTAAAATTGGATCAGAATTGCTAAATAGATCCAAGGTCACATGTTATCCATTAAAAAATGTTCTGCACTTAACAAAAGAAGAGTACAGGTAGAATCAGTACATCAACAAGTATTGGTAAGGGCCATAGGATGACTCATTTAATAATGTACAAGTAAGAAAGAAAAATGTGTATAAGAGCAATCATTACAAAATTCATAACCAATGATATGATTCAACTAAACACATCATGTATTATGTCATCATTACAACTCATAAGTTTACTTTCACAGACTTATACACTTGGTCAGTTTCATCAATAGCTTAAAAATATGTAAATTCATGAAAAAGCACTTGATACATATGTATAAGTGTATGTATGCAAGATATGTGCATTATACCTGACCCTTCTCAACCTCATCATCAATATCCTATTGTACCTATGCGGTACCCACCCATTCTCACAATATATCATATTAATATCGACGTGGTGCTCCGCCCATCATTATAACATATCATATTTTTACCCACGTGGTATTAAATATATCATCACAACATATCATATTCGTACCAGCATGGTATCTGACACATTATGATGACACATCATCACAATGCAAATAAAATGTAATATTGACATTTAGTCACAAATCATGCTAGAAGGTAATGACAGATGTCAAGTTTACAAACGAGCACAAAGACAATAAATTTTAAGTGTTGGAAGAAAACTATATCCTACCTCAATTCCTTGCTCAAAGTCACCTTTAAGTCATATTTTTTATCTTTTGTTCTTGTTCAATTTATTTTTGGTCATTACAACACGAGAATATAAGTCGATTTCAATAATTCATTCTCTTTAATTACTAAGGATCATAAATCATTAATTTGAGTCATTCACCATCCCTATTTCATTATCTTAGGATTTTCTTATCATTTATAGTTGAATTAGCGTAACATCTACAAATCAAATCTCATTAGTATTTTCTAACACCCTAAATTCATTACATATTAAAATTATAGAGAATCCCATCATTTTTTATCGACCCCCAAAACTCACCCCTAATTAATTTTCTAAGGTTAAAAAAAGAAAATTCTAGTGTAGAATTTAATTGCTTACCTCCAAAGACTAAAAAATTCACAAATCCTCTAAAAATTGCCTTCTTCAAAGCTCTATAGCAGGTTTTAATGGAGTGGATAATGAATTTTTATAGTTTTGAAAATCTAAAATTTTATTGTTCATTACCGATGTTGCGGTACCACTGTAATAATTAAAGTACTGCTACAATAGTTTGCACCCCTTTTTCATTTAGGCTGCCACCACAGTTCTTTTTATCACCGCAGTGATTACTTTTTCTTCTGCAGCAGTCTGAGGTAGAAATTTGGGATGTCTCTCCAATTTTACTCACTTTACAATACATAATTAAAATCATAACATCGCTGACGAACTAATCCATGATAAATGCTATAATATGAGTTCTATAACACCTTTTTAGGAGTGGAATGTCACTACAACATCCTATAACCGTTGTCTATCTAATTATCACATCAAATACCACAATGATAACCATATTAGTACCAAATTTCATTTTATTATCACATACCAAAAAATAAGCCAAACCTAGACAAGCCCTAAATTCTCAAAACTTCCAAAGGAGTCCTAGGTATAAATTTTTCCTCCTATTTCAGCGTAACAACAATTTGGGTTATTATAGTTTTAGTCTTTTGATACTATGGGTTTATATTGGAGTTTCCTTGCCTCATTACAGTAATCTATTGAAATTATTTTCTCTTGTAGTGTGAAGTTATGGATCTTCACCTACTTCTACCTGAATTCCAGCTAGAGGGATGTCCTTCAATATTTTTGTTCACCCTTTTTTGATTTCTGTTTTTGTCATACATCAATTTTCCTATCTTAAAGATTACATTTTGTAAAGAATGATTTTGTTTTTTATCACTATTTTTGAGTGTTACTGTGAGTCTAATTTACTTTAAACTAAATAAGGTACAATGAAATTAAGCATAATATATATATATATATATATATCTTATATTTAGGAAAAATAAAGTGTTTCCCAAATATGAAACAAAGGTAATGCAAGTAATCTAAATTCTAAAAAAGTTCACCCAGATAAGAGGCTAGATGATGTAAATTATACAAATTGATGCAATCTGATAAGAAAGATGCCTTTCTAGTCGGAGCATTGAAAAGATCGACCACATCAAGTAATGCCTTCATTAGTGCTAGCTCTAGAACCAACACATTAACTAATGTACTATTTTTTAAGTCTATGTCTTTTTTGAATGTGCGAAATTTTACTACAGGTAAGGTAATTAGATAGACTACAGTTCACAATCATCTTCACTGATTAAACTTTGTCTTTATAAGTAACTTTTATGTGCAGGGTGTAGTTCCAAAGTATTTATTTTCTTGGAAAATGTTCATCCAATAATAGATTATGCTACCCTAAAAATAGTTCCTCGGAGCAAATTTTACACTATGAAAAGATTTGAGTATGAAACACCAACATTTTGTTGTAGCCATGATTGTGTGATTTATCTCGCATCAAGTTCCAGAAACTTGAAGAAATCTATATTAGGAAACAATAATGAGTTTGAAAATTTCCAAACTTATATAAAAACATACAACAATATCTTTGCGTTCATATCTCTTAGAGTTAGTTATGACAAGAACTAGCAAAAAAGTATAAAGGTATATCCACCTTTTGCATTCAGGGGAAAATTTATCACTTTTGATGATTTAGTCCCACCTACTGAAAAAGGAAGAAATTTGCAATTATATTTCTTTGATAGTGAAAATAAATTAAGGAATTAGATAGTATGTTTAAAAAAACTAAATGAAGGTATTGTACAGAAGTTGATGAAAATATTAAAAACTACCCCTTACTTCATATTCCTAAAATCACTAATAAATATACCACAGTTATGTGATTTCTACATTGCTCCAAAATTTGATGCTAGGTTAGACCAAAGAATATAAAACTTACCAACCACATCAAAATTCATCGGAATGTAGGTGAAATTTATATTCCCACACATCTTATTCATGTATATACAAATAGCAATATGAGTCAGTTGGTAAATTACTATTATGATTGTTATAATCCATTGCAATACCCGTTGTTGTTTATCTATGGTAAAAATAGATGAAATTGTGGTATTCAAAAATTTAATTATCTATTTGCTTCTTTTTCTAGGAAAAAATATTATGAACATGAACAATTTCCAAGTGTAACAAATATATCTACAATTGACGGATTCCTAGATATAAAAATTAAAGCTATACAAAAAGAAAAAATCAAGAGAGATAATGTCTCCTTTTATGGATAATACTTTTACTAGCTCCAAATACGAGATGATGAAAATATAGTTCTACATTCACGAAGATTGTTTCAACAATACATTATGGATCAGTGGATAAAGATTAAAATCTAACGATTAGACTTTTCCTCTTTCCACCAAGATTTATTCAAAATTTCCACCAGGATTTATTCATAACTCATGTGTTAGAAGGATTACTAGATGTTATTCAATGAGGTGACAGAGATTCTTCACAGGTAGGTAAGAATTTCTCCTACTTTTCTTTACAGAAGGCCAAGAGATATGCATCGATGGTTCATGAATGAAAATTGACTGGTTTAACAATTTGGGATCCTTGTTATATTTTTTACTATGACCTATTACCCCTCTTAGCGAGAGATTTAATAAAAATTTTTACCAACTAATGAAGCACAAAAAAAAGTCCTGATTTAATTTGCCCAGCATTTCGTACAAAATTAGAGAAACTAAAAAAATGATTTACTAAAGAAACACATATTTGGTAATGTTGCAACATTTCTGTCTATGGTAGAATTTTACAAATAAGGATTACCTTATGCTCATTTCTAATTATACCTAATGAAAAGTACAAAATACTTACACTCGGAGCCTATGATTAATTTGTTTATGCAGAATTGCTGAATCCTAAAATGAATTTCCATTTATCTTCACTTATTACACAGTACATAATTCATGGTCCTTGTGGTGAATTAAATACAACACGTCTTTGTAAGAAAAAATTCTAAAGTAAGTTCTAAATATCTAGAAGAGTTTGCTAATGAAACAACAAAAGAAAAAAGTTTGCTAGGGTGAATTGATTGATCTCAACTACCCAAACCAAACTTGAGGACAGGTAGGCATTCCTACTCCAAATCAACCATAACTTCCAAATTGCCATACCAAGGTGTCAGGTCAAAACTAAGCCAACACACCTACCCAAGGTCAAAAACTCATATCAACCATACATTCTATATTCTAGATAGCTATACAAGATTATGTTAAGACAAAATCAAAACATAGCTAAATAATAAAATTGCGATAAGGGATAAATCAGCAGCTAAAAACATATGAAACCCAATCCATAACTGCTGGAGGGCATGAATTATAAAAGCATACTAAAGGACTCATAAAGTCCACAGACCATATTAGTAAAGGCAAGAACTCTAGCAACTTAGAGAAATGCAACTTAAGACGGAACTAACAAATCCAACACTATATCTTGGCAAAGAATAGCCATAGGCATATATTAAAAAGGAGAATCACTCTACCAATCCTCTTTATACTAAACAAACTCTGAAATAGGGATTTCATGAACCCACCCAAGTATGATAATCATTACTCGATCAATCAATGAATTACATCACCAAGGAAGAAATTCCAATCTCAATACCAAAGGCCACTAACGAAAAAAGAACTAGACAACTCAAGAAAGGAATTTTCGATCTGCCAACTCAAGAAACGATCACAGGAAAGGCCACCTACCTCTAAATTTCTAACTCCACTAAAGACAAAACCATATCACAACAAGTAAGGAACATCCAGTCTCCACACTACTGAAAAGGAAAAACCATCACAAGAGAACAAACCCAACAAATCTAAGAGATGAATCCACGATATCTCAACAAACCTCAATATCAAAATCACTATCGCGTGATGAAATAACCATAAATAAAGAATGGATCCAAAATTGGTCAAACTAAAAAATGGGCTAAGTAGGAAAGAATTGCCAATAGAAAAGACTTCACAAGCCAGGAGG